>NC_063350.1:40292674-40415884 GCF_021869965.1 Rhincodon typus | reverse complement strand
CCCTGCACCTTGTTGTCTCGGATTCTCCAGCATCTGCAGTTCCTACTATCTCTGATTCAACATAATGAACCGGGACCTGCTTCAGTGCAATGGAGGCAATGTGGATCCAGTCCTTTCTCCGTGTGATGTTAGTGACATTGCCCCGTAAAACCGAGGAGCCGTGGAGAGAACAAAAAAAGAACTTTGTCTAAACTTAATATCAATTGTTTCTTTTTATAATTTCTGTATTTAAAATGGTGCTGGATTATAGCGATTTATAGACTATTCGCTGTATTTTCATACATGCAAGTGACAATAAATTACAATACTTTACTAATCTGCAGTGTACTATCTCTATGTAAGGCAGGTACTCTGTTAGATAGGAAGTCCAAAACTGCATGCAATGCTCCAATTGCATTCTCACCAAGACCCTGTATAACAGCAGTAGGACATATTTACTTCCAAATTCAAATCCTCCCCATTGAAGACCAGTATACCATTTACCTTCCTAATTACTTGCAGCACCTGCCTGTCTACTTTCATTGACTGGTGTACAAGGACATCCAGATTCCTTTGTGCAAACATGCTTCCCAATAGGCCACCATTTAAATAATACTGTCTTTCTGTTTTTCACACTGCCATTCGAGTGGCCCTTGCATTAAACTGGTGAAAGATGGTGCAGGTGACACTGGCACACAGTGGATTCTGCCTTCTGTTTTCCCAGCCCTGGTATCAGCACCCCACCCCTGTGGCTTCCTGTGCAGATTGCTAGGCTGTTAACCTCTAAAGTGCTGGTTTGAGAAACAATTCCCCCTGTCCCCACCAGTGACTGCAATGACCCTAAGTCTTTGCATGTGCGTTGAATTAGAAGAAGTTGCTATCCTTCCCCCACCCCAAACCTTTTGCAGAGATCACATAGAACTTTGGAAAAATGGTAATACAGAAAGAGGCCATTCAGCCCATCATTGCTGCACTGGATGAGTAAATTAGTTGTGCATTCTAATCCCACTTTCCAGCACAAAGCTATAGCCTTGCAGGTTACAGTACTTCAGGTGCATATTCAAATTCCTTTTAGAAAAGTTGAGGTTTTCCACCTCAAATATCAAACTGACTGTGAATTCCAGATACTCAGCACCTACAGAGTAGAACATTTCTCCTCCTGTCCTCTCGAGTCTTTTAATGATTACCTTCAATCTATGCCCCTTGATAATTGACATCTCCCATATCTCCTCTGTACTTTCTAGAGCAATTAACTCCTTCCTGTAATGTCATGACCAGAATTATGTTCATAACTACAACTGTTGCCTAACCAGCGTTTCTTATAGTTTCAACATTAAATCACTGCTTTTGTATTCAGTACATCTACCGTTGAAGTACAGCACCATATGCTTTATTTTATCAGGTCAGAAATCATACGACACCAGGTTATAGTCCAACCTGTGATTTCTGACCTTGTCCACCCAATCCAACACTGGCACCTCCACATCATGACTTCTTTTATCAGTTTATCTATCAGTCCTGCCATCTTTTGAGGGTCAGTGCACATGTGCTGAAAGGTCTCTCACTTCCTCTATTCCTCTCAATACCCTGTTTATTGTGTATCCCTTTGCTTTGTTTGACCTTATCCAAATGATTAACCTCATACTTCTCTGGATAAATTCTAATTCCACTTTTCTGCCCAATCACCAACCATTATAGCCTCCTGTAGTCGACAGTCCTCATTATCAACTACATGTGTGATTTTTGTGTTGTCTGAAATTTTCCCAGTCACGCCTCCTGCATTTAAGCTGAAACCATTAATAAAGACCACAACCAGCAAGAGTCCCAACACTAAACCGTACAGACCACCAGATACTGCTTTCCATCATAAAAACACGATTGACTGTGATCCTCTTTCTCAAGACTTGAGCCTATTTTAAGCCCAACTTGTCACATTTGAGTATCCCATGGGCTTTAATTTTTTTTGACCAGTCTGCCATTTGGAACCTTATCAAACATCTTTTAATATCCATGTCGACAACATCCGCTGCACGATCCTCATCAATCCTCTTTGTAACACCCTGAAAAAGTCAATTAATTAATTTCCCTTAAAATTATAATGCTGAATAGCCTTGATTAATCTCAGGTTTTCCAAATACCAGTCAATCCTACCTCTCAATATTAATTTTAGTACTTTGTCCACTAGCAAGGTCAGACTGACTATTCTTTTATCTTTTGGTCTATGTCATGCACCCTTTCTGAATAGTGTTACAAGTTTTGCAGATCTCTAATCCTGTGGTATTTCATTTATATCTATTAAAGATTGGATAATGCTCCTCAGAATATCCATTATTTTCTCCCTGCCTTCTCTTAACAACCTAGGATACAATTCATCCAGCCCTGATGATTTATTCACCTTCAACGTCAGTCCCTCCAGTATTTCCCTTCTCATTATGCTTATTTAATCTAATATTTCACACACCTCCTCTTTAAATAGAATGTCTGCATTACCCTTCTCCCTTGTGAAGACAGAGACACAATACTCATTAAGAATCTGACCACATCTTCTGCATCCATGCACAACTTACCATGTACATCTTTGATAGGTCTGATATTTTCCTTAGTTATTGTCTTGCTCTTAATGTACTGATAAAAGATCTTTTAATATTCCATAATTTTACCGGCCTCTTTTTAAAATCCTCTTTGCTTTCCTAATTTCCTTTCTCACTTCATGCCTAGACCCCTGAGCTTCCTGAAATATTACTTATTCTGAGATTTTCACAAGCTTTGTTTTTCTATTTTATCTCACCATCTATGCTTTGGTTAACCAGGGATCTCTATATTTGGCAGTACTACCCATTTTCCTTGTGAGGATATCTCTACACTGTGCCAGTAGAATCTCACTTCTGAATGCCTCATATTGATTTGTCACTCACTTTCCCTGAAGAAGCTGTAGCTGGGTCCATCTTTGCCACATCATCTTTCAGCTTTATAAAGTTTGTTTTCCTTTAATTTAGAGCTTTTACTGTTGTTCTATCTTTGTTCCTTTTAATTACACTGTTAAAATCAACTATATTATGTTCACTATCTCTAAGACAGTCACCAATTCCTACTTCATCCACTTGGCAAGTCCTATTTCCTAGGACTAAATCTAGAATTAATTGGTTATGTTATATGCTGGCTAAAAAAGTTCTATACTTTTCAAGAAGATTGTGCTCTCTGCCCCTTTCACACTTTTCATACCCGAGGTGATGTTTGTTAGATGAGAATTGTTTCTGTATTCAAGAATTTGCCTATATACTTGCTCTTGTAACTCTCTCCCATTCTCTGGAGGTCTATAATACACAGTAAGCAATGGCTGCCCCATTATTGGTTTGGAGCTGAAGCTATCTCATTTGATGCTTGATTTAGTATATCATTCCTTTTTACAGCTGTGATTTTGATTTTTTTCTTATTAACCAATAACACTGCACCCTCTTTTGTAACCCTCATGTCTAGCTTGCCTGAAAAGTTGATATCCAGGAATGTTGAGCTATCAACCTTGTCCCTCTTTTTCCACCAGGTTTCCATTTTAACGGTGTTATCACGCTGCTGTGGGTCTGTTTATGTTTTCAGCTTATCATGTTTATTCACTGTACTTACTGTGCTGTACATTTTTTGACCAATGTCAGAGCCTTCAGATTGGGTTAATCCCATCTTGTGCGGGGTAATAAGAAGCCAAATGGGCAGCTATGGATTTGCCCAAGTCCCAAACATCTAAGTGAAGCAAAAAGGTATCACAATCACATTTTAACTGTGGAAGAGATCATACCTGCACTAACAATAACAAGATATTTCTGTAAAACTTGATGCTAGAAATGTTCACTGGATTACGAAGCATGACAAGGTACATTCGCTGTTGACAACACTCACTTTGGCCAGTTCAAATTCCTGCATCTACTTTTTGGTCATAAAGTGAGCCAGGATGTGTTCAAGCAGAAAGCAGACAAGGCATATGGAAGATGTAGTTGACATAGCAGATTATGATGTAGGTGAAAAAGATCACAGTCGCTATCTAATCTAAATCATGGAGCGAACTAATAAAATTAGACTAAGCTAAAAACAAGCAATTGCATTGCGAATGTGACAATATAGTTTTTATTTTGAACAGTGTACTCACTGGACACAGTGTAAAAGGTCACAGCCTATCTCTAAGACATAACCTCCAAAAGACAAGAAAGAGATGAGAGATTTCCTTGACCTAATGCAGTTACATGAATTATTTTATACCTGACATTTCAGACCTTATAGCAAACCTATGAAAAGTAATAAAAGAAAACAAAAGAGTATCAGTGATCAGAGTCATAACATTATGGAAACAAACCCTTTGGTCCAACTCGTCTGTTCTGACCAGGTATGCTAAACTGAACTAGTCCTATTTGCCTGCATTTGGCCCATATCCCTCTAAACCTTGCCTAAAGTCTTTTAAATGTTATATTTGCACCCATCTCTATCGCTTTCTATGGCAGTACATTCCATACATGCACCAGCCTGTGTATGAAAAAGTTGCCCCTTATGTCCCTTTTAAATCTATCCCCACACCCCCAGCCACCTTAAAACTATGCCCTCTAGTTTTGAACTCCCTTACCCTTGGAAAAAGATCTTGACTACTTACGTCATCTGTGCCCTTCATGTTCTTATAAGCCTCCATGGAAAAAAAAGTCCCGGCCTATCCACCCTCTCCTTATTACTCAAATCCTCCAGCCCTGGAGGATAATCCTCATAAATTTTTATGTACCCTTTCCAGTTTAACAACATCCTTCCTATAGCAGGGTGACCAGAAAGTGATCTTGCCAAAGTCACGTACAGCAGCAACATGATATCCCACCCAACTCCTGTAGTCAGTGCTCTGACCAATGAAAGCAAGTGTGCCAAACACCATCTTCACCACAGAGGAGCTCCAATAATCCTTCAGGACTCTTCGAAAGAAGAATCCTATCAGGCTTGAAATATTAACTCTTTCTGTCTGCACAGATGCTGCCAGATCTTCTGCGTTTCTCTAGCATTTCTATGTTTGTTTCAGCATTTTTTATCCAAAACTCAGGTGAGACCAGATCGATTAAAACAGAGCTTTCAGCAGCCCTGTATGAGTGTGAAAAATGCCACACATCGTGGTAGCAACAAGTTTATACGAGAGAGTGATCATCATCACTGGAGCAGATCTGCAAGCCAAATCTATGTAGAAATCCAGTAAACCTGAACATGTTTTCACTGTGCACTGGAGTCACATGTCAAGTAATGATATATCATTCTATTAGTTTACTAATCACGTGGAGTGGAGAAAGAAATACACGATGAAGCTCCAACATTTTGGGTGTAAAGTGCAATTATTTTTAACTAATGGGCTCCATTTTCACTCTTTCATGATGAGTAAATTGGTGCTTTTTTATTGCCATTTTGTCAACGAGGAGAAATAAGTTATCATTGTTACCCTGTCGTAAAATCAAGAGCTCAACTGTCTTACCCTTTTAAATTACTCAATGAAAGATAGCCGTAACTTCTTGAACTCCCTATTTGTAACTGGGCTGCTGTAATCGTGATAACACCCTCATGAATCTGCACAGTGCTTTTTCTTTATAATGGGATGTCTGTAATGTGCATAATAATCTGACTGAGATTTAACATTACCACCTTATTTTGTATGCTCGTGAAGTGGAAAGCAGATGTTTAATGGTATTTTATGATGTTCTCCTTGCCTGGGCTTGTGCTTGAATCTTCACTTTTATTTCCATCCCTCCTATCTTTGTCAAAAAAAAGTTTACAATGCTGAATTTTCCTGATGCATTACAAAACACAACTTATTGAAAAATAATACTCAAGTGAAACTAATGTGATTGAGCAGCTCTACAGTTGGCCAAAAGTTAACACGCTGATTAAAGTTAAGTACTCATGTCGCTCTGTTGACTTGACTAACATTTGCTTATAAATAAAAACAAAAGTGGATTGGATGGGTTATTGTATGTTTGGGGTGAATGGATATACTGCATTAAAGTTCCTTGTTGGGATGAAGGATTTCCTGACTTGGTTGTGTAAGATTTAAGTTGTCCGGGAGACAATACTGCAGAGAGTTAAAGCTGCTCAATTTAAGTCAATTGATAACTATGACACAAATATAATGAATTGAAAAGACCCTTTAAAATACAATATAATAAATTTAGCTCCAGTTGTCTCTGATAAACTGTGCAAATATCAACTAAACAAAGACTTGGGATTGCAAGGAATTTATTTATGTCATTATTGCAATTATCATGTGCTCATCTCAATATTGGTCAATATGCATTAAGAGTTAGAAAATGTCATTTAAGCCACAGTCCCCCTTTCTATTTTTAACTTTATCACTGGTCCAAAGACATGATTTATAGCAACTATCCATCTTTAGGAGCCATCCATCAAGGTCCTGCTTCAATACTGTAGCCCTTTGTTTTGTATTACATTGAAAAACTGCCACTTATTCATTACATGTAAATAGTGTTTGTCTACTTTATCTCCATTTCAGCAAAGCTCAGACACCCCATAGATAGTTTTTAATTCACTGAATCCAGGTTCAACTACATTTAGGAGAATTACTCACCATAGCAAATAACACAGTAGCAACCTTTAAAAAATTCTTTCTGATGCTAATTTACATTGGTCTGAACAACTGAAACAAATAGCCCTGTTGGTGTCAGACTAGAGAATTGCCTATACACAATTATTGTATTCCAGTTTATCGCACTACTTATCTTAGAATTGAGGGTTTGTGGTATTTTCTAATGAAGGTGAAAGCAGTTCTGTAATGAATCTCAGGAAAGAACTTGGCCACTTTACAATTTTGTAGTTGCACGTGTGATTAATTGTTGTACAAGCCATACTTAAGTCACTTGTGAGAAAAATGACAATTGTTCTCAACATTTCTTCATAACAGACACTTTGTTTGGCTGCTTCTATTAGTGGATTGTAGAAGGCTGATATTTAATACCCACCCATGTGATTCTGCCACCGAATCACTTCCGTTTCTTGCAGAGTCTCGACAAACCATAGAGGGTAGTTTCAAATTCAGAAAACTATCCTTTGGGTTTTTAACTGAAGCCAATTACAAAGGGTCATTCCGTCTTTTGCCAGGTGCCAGAAACCTCGAGTGTGAGAGGAATTGAAAGGGTCCAGGTTTGCACATGTGTCCATTAAGGTGCTAATGCTGGAATTTAGGGTCAGCAAGGACTGTATGGGACAGTAGGCAAACGCATAGAGAATGTTACTAGCTGACTTTGGAAGGGGCATTGACTGCCTCTGACCCTTCTACCAAACTAAGTGCCGAGAAAACGATTCAATAATCTTTCAAGGGGGCTAATTCAAGTACTGATCCCAATAACCATGCAGGTTCGTTCATCTGCTAAGCTATCAGCACCAAATGCGTGAAACATTTCTACTGAAGCTAAAAGTGCAAGCACCATAATTACGCAAAAGGCCTCTCTCAACTTGCTCTACCTGCCACCAGGATTCTCACTGGTGTTCAAGGACACGTTACTACACATTAAGGCATGCTTGTTTATGTAACTGGGGAAGCTTCATGGCACTTACATCATTTGTTTTCCCTCCAAAGGGAAAAAAAAAGAGTATATAACCAGCTCCACCGAACAAAAAAGCAGTGGAGGATTGAGATTCTTGGAAGCCCTGAGTCCAAAGAAAGAGACAATGTCAGATTTAATAGCTAGATAGACAGGGGAAAAGGAAAGTTTTTGGCACATTGACAATGAAATTTGGTGGATGATCACCAAGGCAAAAAATAATTGCTGCAATATTCTTATCCTCACCCCTTATTTCTTCAAAAGAAAATATCATTGTGCATTGGTAGAAAAGGCTGCTGTGTTGATATTGAGCATGACTGAGAATGCAGAATTAGAAGGGGAAGAAATCTGAATAGCCAATGAATGCTGATCTCAGCAGCTCAGTTTTCAAGGAGGCAGTGAATTCTGGGTATCATTCTTTTACAGTGTTAGTTGAGAGGGTTTTCATATGTAAAATGGCTGAGACATTGATAGATAGGAGGAGTCCACTATCTGCAATGCATTACACATTTTTCACATTCTCCAGAACAACCTGAATGATATGATAACCTGGGAAATAACTGCAGCATTCACCTGTCAAGAGAACTTTCAATGATGATGTTGATTTCCAGTACTTTGGAAGATGGATTGAGCAGTTTCATTGCGATTAAACTGTTTCAATTGGAACTATTTAATGTAACTGCTACCAGTTGCACCTCTAATCCAGCACCTAGCCTCAGTGTGCTTCAAGCGTTGCAGATTCCACTCTGTGTCTTCTGGGACCAGCACATCCTGAAATGTTGAATACATTCTGTTTAAGGGTTCTGGAGCAACTGCATCACCCTCTACAGCCTAAACTTGAGCTAATCAGGCAGTGCTCATAAACGTTTTTATTTGGGAGCTGGTATAGGCTAATTGACCCAAGGATAGTCGCGGAATTTAACAAGTAAGTGTGAAAGGGGAAAATATATTTTCATAGAATGCCTACAAAAAAGAAGGAGGCCATTTGGCTCATCATGTGTGCTGGTTCTCTGAAGCAACACCCTCATCATCTCCTCCTCAATTTCATCTTGAACGCCTCTATTGAAATGACTACTACCACACTCTCAGTCAGGACATTGCAATTCCTTTTGCTGCATGAAGATATTTCTTCCTCTTTGTTCCTTTTGTCAATTACCTTAAATTTGTGTCTCTGATTCTCATTCCTTCAACCAATGGAAACAGTTTGTCCCTATCTAATGTGCGAAGACGCCTCTCCACTTTCTCTGAAAGGCACATCCCAATTTCAATCTTTTCACAAAACTCAAGTTCCTCATTCCTGGAACTACTTTCGTTCATATTTTCTGCACTTCCTGCTGATTCAAGAAAGGATAGCTTGGTTATGCCAATTTATGAGTTTGATTCCATATATAATTCCAATCTTTGGAAGTTGGGTAATGGCAAACGTAAACTTTGGTTCTTTGAAGAGCAGGAGCAGAAGTCATGCAGTTGGAAGTTAAGTGGGTTTGGGTTGATATTTATGTTTTGTTTGCTCAGAAAACTAGCTGTTGAATCCCCTGTTCCACTATTCCCCTCACCTGTGCTTCCCTTCACAATTTTCAGAATGCCATGGTCTATACACTTGGGCTGTCTACTGGTTAGAAAGCAAAGAGCCTCTGGCCCAGCAACTTCAATGTTTTAATGAATGACAGTTTTATCATATCAGAATAAGTGTATCCCAGCAAGAAAATGATAGGTTGATTTCAAAATACTTTGAAAACCATAAGTAAAAGTAGCAACAAGCTAGAAGTGACTTAGGTAAGCTATTCCATAGAAAAGAAGGTTAGCGACAGGAGAAAAATGAACTCAATTCTGATGAAAGATCGCAGACACAAAACTCTCTATTTCTTTCTACGCAGATGTTGCCACACCTCCTGAGCATTTTTAGCATCTTCTATTTTTATAATAGTTTTAAACTAAAGTTTTTTTTGGAATAGTACATGTTAATAAAGGTGGGTACACTTTGAAATGGGTGCACTTTAATGAGCTTTTGGTATGTTTAATGATTGTGGAGTTAAAACTGGTTGAATGGCAATTTCACAGTGACGTTTCCATGAAACAATTGTTTTCTGTGTTGATGGTTCCCTCACAGTGAAAATAGCTGTCCTCAGCTGTATTCCCACAGGTGTATTACCGTCACATTGATGTCAAGGTGAAAACTACAGCAAGAGTACATGGTATGTTTTGTACAAAAGGACGGGTTACAATGTGCAAACTAAGCCATAATAAATATGTATATAAATATGTACCCAGTGTGTTGTCCAAATATTCAGACTCTGAAGCAAGGTGCTTTGTTTTCTTTTGATTATGGATAGGATACTGCAACAATACTGATTTGTTAACACCTTTCTTCCATGTGTTTCAAGGACGCAACTAATAAATTTCTATTTAAAAATAGTACAATAACTTATGAAGCTAATTTGTAAAGCACCTTGTTATATCATTGACATCATGACCCACCAAATGCCCAATAACCATCAAATTTCTTTTTTTGAAATGTAATCACTATTGTTATGCAGACAAATGCAAGAGCAAATACGTTAATGTCATGTTCCTACAAACTTCAAATGAGATTAATTATCATCTGTTCGTTTTTGGTGGAGTTGGTTGAGGAAGGATGTTAGCATGTACAGTAGCAGAACTCCCTGCACTAAATCATGTTGTAGGAATTATGTTCACCAGGCCAATAGAAAAGACAAACAGGATCTTGATTTATTATCTTATCTGAAGAACAGCGCTTTCAATGCTTAACATTCATTCTCTTATACTAAGGGACACCAGAGCTGTTTTGTGTGTGCTGAACGGGTCTTGAACGTCCAACATTTTCATTCCAAGATAGAGATCTTACCAATTGAGATTTTCCATTGTTACTGTGTTATTTTTGTTTTTTTTAGATTTCCTTTGATTTCAAAAATATTCTCATTATGTAGCCTTTTTGCATCAATCACACCCTTAACCCCAATTTCAAACTTTTTGTTGCTTCACTGGATATTTCCACCTTCCACAATTGTTAGCTTTCTAGTTTCTTGTTGTGAGATTACTAATTATGTACCTATTGCATCACACAAGTGCATCTATGAAGCTGACAATGGTGTGGACAGCCCATTAAATGAGGTGGTTAGACTCAGGTTGAGGGCGGGTAGGCACATAGAGAATTGGTGATTGCCAAACAGTCTAGGAATGCTGGGTGGTTAGTGCAGGAGTCCCATAAGCTTGGCTCAATAACAAGCCAATTTTCTATTTTGGATATTAGTGAATGTTATAGTTCCTCAGAAGAATGTAGCAAGAATGCCAAGTTCTTAGCCCCACAAGGGGCTGAGCTGGACAGCTGGAGAGGAGGAAGAGTGGAACAGTGATAAGGAAAAGAAGTTCAATAGTCATGGGAACAGACTGGTATTTTGGTTGCTATAGATGTAAGTCCAGCATGGTTTGTTGTCATTCTTTGGTGTCAGGAAGATGGATGTCACTGAGCACATGCGGGACATTCTTTTGGGGACAGTGAACAGTCAGAGATCTTGGTCCACATTGGTACCAGTGACATAATTAGAAAGAATGATGAGGTCCTGAAAGTAGAGTTTAGGGAACTAGGAAAAGCAGGACTACTAAAACAATGATCTCATAATTATTCTCAGTGCCATTTGTTAGTGAATAAAGAAATAGGAAGATTGGAACAAAAACAAAGTATTTGCATCCGCAGCTCTTTTGGTTTTTATTTGAAATAGGAAGATTGATTGGATGAACACATTGCCAGAGAAATACTGCAACATGAAGGACTTCAGATCTGTAAGGAGTTGGGACCATTTCTGGGGCAGGTGAACCTGTACAAGGAGGATGGGTTACACCTGTGCGGAACAGGAATAATTATCACATCCGAGAAATTTGCTATTGATATTGGAAAGGGTTTAACTTGGTTGTCTAGGGACATGAATATAAGAGTAAATTCACATTGAAGATGTTTAAAAAAGCTCTTAATGAGAAGTAGAGATGTAGTATTCAAAATAGCAGGCAATAAAAACAAATGGCAACTTTAAATGGAATCAATAAGCAAAATAATGTTAAAAAGGCAGAATTAAAGACACACTGAATTCACACAGCATTTGCGCAAGGCATGAATAGAAGTAAATGGATATGACCTATTTGCTGTTATGAAGATGTAGCTGAAGGGTGACCAAGGTTTATATATGAATATTCAAGGACATTTTACGTTTAGGAAAGACAGACATAAAGGAAAATTATGCAGTAAAGTGCTGTTTTTGAAGGATGGAATTGAATATGAGTGAGAGAGGATCATGGATCAGAACAAGATGCTGAATCTGGTTGGATGGAGCGAAGGAGCAACAAGGGCAGCCAACTATTCAGATGAAATTTAACTCTTAAAAAGTACGAGGTGATGCACTTTGGAAGAAGTAACAAGACAAGGGAGTACTCGATGAATGGCAGGACATAAGGAAGCTGAGCTGAACAGAGGGATCTTGGGATGCTTGTCCATAGATCCCTGAAGGTGGCAGGACAGATTAATATGCTAATTAAGAAGGCACATGGGACACCTAACTTTATCAATCATGACATAGATTATATGAGTAGGGAGGTCATGTTGGAGCTCTGCATGATCTTGGGTAGGCCACAACTGGAGTATCATGTGCAGTACTGCTCACCAGATGGAGGTGGAATTAGCTCAAATGGTAGAGCGCTTGCCTCGCATGCGAGAGGTAGTGTAATGGACATTCTCCACTTTGGTTTGGGGTGGCACAGTTGTTGGCACTGCTGCCTCACAGCACCAGGGTTCGATTCTTGTATTTGATTCCACCCTCGGGTGACTGTCTGTGTGGAGTTTGCATGTTCTCCCTGTGTCTGTGTGGGTTTCCTCTGGGTGCTTTTGTTTCTTCCCACGGTCCGGGGATGTGCTGGCTGGGTGGATTCACTATGCGGAGTTGACCGTGGTGTTCGGGGATGTGTAGATTGGGTGGGTTATAGGGGGATGGGTCTGGGTGGGATGCTCCGGAGGTTGGTGTGGACTTGATGGGCTGAAGGGCCTGTTTCCACACTGTAGGGATTCTATGATTAATGATGATGGATTGCATTGGAGGGAGTGCAGAGCGGATTCACCAGCACATCGACTGAGATGAGATGGAACCTTTCAGCTATGAAGACAGGCTGATTAGGCGCGGGTTGTTTTCTTTTGAGCAGCGAAAGCTGAGAGAAGACGTGATTGAGGTGTATAAGTTTATGAGGGGCATAGGCAGAGTGGATAGGAAGCAGCAGCTCCTCTTTGTTGAAGGGTCAGTAATGAGGGGGCATAATTTTAAAATGAAATGAAATGATTTTTACAGGCAATTTGAGGAATTTCTTTGACCTGGGAATGATGAGAATCTGGAATACACTGTCTATGATGATAAAGGGGTGAAAAAAATCTGCATATAAATTGAGTATATCTAATAAGCACCAATTTTGTGGAATGCAAATTCCCGGACACTGTACAAGATGGTTTCCTAGAGATATGTGTGGAAGAACCAAGTACAGAAGAGACCATTTTAATCTCATGTAAGGCGGAGGGATTAATTAATGTTGTTAAAGAACTTTCAAGGTACAGTGATGTTAATATGGTAGAATTTTCCTTTAAGTTTGAAAATGGCCTAATTCAGCCCAAAACTAGGGTCTTAAAGCTAAGCAAAGAAAGCTCTGCAGATACAAGGTGCAGGTTAGCCACGATGAGTCGGGGCAGTCCATGAACATGCCTAAAAATGGACAGGCAGTGGCCGGTTCTTGAAAATATATATGTGGTTTCTTACAAACATTCATCCTTTAAGGCACAAGCGGCCAAAATTGTTCTGAAGGGGAGTTGGTAAAGCATATTATTCTTGGTAGGTAAATTTAAATTATGAAAAAACTTGTTAATTTATGTTTTTACCTTCATAACTGTTTAATCATGGAAAAATTCAGGTTCTCCTGGTGATACAAAGTATTAAGCATACTGACCTGGTAGCGGATACTGCGTTTGGAAGGTTATGCAATATGGAAAACAAACAGCAAGCTATTTTATTTCTGGGCCCTGTTTTGCTGTCAGATAACAGAAGACTTACCACTTTTAGTTTTAGCCAATAATTAAAGCAAGGGCCAAATTTCTATTTTAATAATTGTTTATTGGCAGCAGCGAGCCAAATTGAGTGGCTGGTTTCCTAGGAGTTGCAGAGGCCTATGGCAGCAGGTGTGCATAGAGGAGAAAGGAAGAGAACATGGGTCCAGAAAACATTAATGGAGCTGTAGAGAAAGATGATAGGTCAGTTGGGTCATCAATATCAGGATCAGGTGCAATAATAATTTGGCGGGAGGGCAGGAGGCATGAAGATATTGGGGAAAAGTGGAAAAAATCATGAAAGGCCAGAAGAGATTGGTGGACTGGAGAAGGGACAGGGAGTCGATGAGAGAGCTTCGTGGGGATGATCAGGTTGGGACATAGATGCAACTGCCATTTGTGGAGGCCATGCGTAAAGTTTTGAAGGCTGTTGTTCAAGTGGTTAACAAGGTGGGCTTAGGGTAAAGATTCCTCTTCCATTGTCACACGAACAATGCTGCACAGGCACTTACCTCTTCCAAATAGAGTTCATCTTTCCTTTTAGCAGCTGGGTTTCTAACAGTGCGGGAGGAGAGAGGTGAAATATTGGACATGCTGCATCCTTAAAATATTGAAATGAGTAACCAATTTCCTGAGAGGAGCTTGGACACCCACAAACCAACCTCCCCTCTCAGCTTCTTCACCTCCATTAGAAGGAGAAGTAGGTGAGATTAATTTGAGTTAGTTTTGATTTCAAAATTTTTAAAATTTTTCACTTTCCAATAACCCAGGTTAAATTTACTTCTTTTAAACCCACTGATGCATGTTGAGTACCCATGATGCTATTTAAAGAATTATTTGAAGAATTGTTTTTAATATTTGTTTTGGTCAACAACCTCCCTTAGTCAGCAAACTGAGTGAGTGGGCAAATGCGTGACAGGTGCAGTATAATATGGATGTATGCGAGGACATCCACTTTGGGAGCAAAAACAGGGAGGTGGATTATTATCTGAATGGCTATAAATTGCGAGAGGGATATGTGCAATGAGACCTGGATGTCCTCATATACCAGAGACTGAAGGTAAGCATGCACTGCAGCAGGTCATGAAGAAGGCACATGGTATCTTGGCCTTCATAGTGAGAGGATTTATTGGATCTATTGTCCACAGGAACAGGGATGTTTTCCTGCAATTATACAGGGCCTTGGTGAGATCATACCTAGAGTATTGTGTGGAGTTTTGGTCCCCTTATCTGAGGAAGGATGTTCTTGCTATAGAGAGAGTGTGACAAAGGTTTACCAGGCTGACTCCAGGGATAGCAGGAATGACGTATGAAGAGAGGTGGAAACGGTTAGGAATGTATTTGCTGGAGTTAGAAGAATGAGGGGGAATTTCATTCAAGCCTATATAATTCCATCAGGACGAGACAGGTTAGATGTAGGAAGGATTCTCCCAATGGCAGGGAAGTCTAGAATCAGGAGCACAGTATAAAAATACGGGTTAAGCCACTTAGGACTAAGATGAGGAGACTTTTTTCACTCCGTGAGTGATGAGTCTTTGGAATTTGTTACCACAGAAAGCAGTTAAGACGAAACGTTGTATGATTTCAAGGAGAAGTTGGATATAATACTAAAAGAATAGGGTGGGACAGCGGGAACAGGTTATTGAGTTGTATGATCAGCTATGATCATACTGAATAGCAGGGAAGTCTCGAAGGGCCCAAAGGCTGCATCCTGCTCCTATTTTCTATGTTTCAACAAATCCAAAAATGCATATTAATTAGGCATTTGTTAAATTTCTATGTTTCCTTACATAACATCAGTCATATGCACTGAGAAGAGTTATAAGGCTTATGTATTTTTGTACATATACAAATCATCATATTTTCCATTGCTGTCTATGTCTGCAGAAGTACTTAAAATAATGTAAATTTTTATCCAAAATATTGTGTTTTCAAATGGTCTTTCATTTTCCTTTTATTTAAAAATAATGTTCTAAATGTAACCCCATGAAAATCCAAGGGCTGAATTTAATGAGGCGGCAGAGTCCCTGCACTCTTTTTCTTAAGAAGTTGGGAGGAGCCCAGGTGAAGGGCAATTTGCCTGGCAGCTGTCTAATAGCCAATTTTCTCTTAAATTTGAGACGCTCAGAAGCAGGAGAGGTTTGACCAGTCAGAGGCTGACAGTTCTGCTGGTACCAGCAACACCACCAGGAACGGTGGCCCCTGCAGGAACTTTATTGGTGCCTTTTAGCAGGGATTGTCAATGTTGATGTGAGGGTGGTATTGATAGGGAGGCAGCATTAGTGAGGTTGGGGTGGTGGGGAGGGAATCATTAATGGGAGGCCAACTCAACAAGAGAGAGTCTGTGGGATTGGTTGGCATCCAGTGGGCCAATTCTGTCTGCTGCCCCATCTGTTACAAGTTGGGAAAGCTAATGCACCTGCCGTTGATGTGGATCCTTTCTGTCTTTAGATAAAGCCAGATGGTGGTGGGATGAGGAATTAAGTGGGAACTAAATCCCTTCTCACCACTGGTATCATAATGATGAGGTCAGCAATGGAGTGGGTAGTTGGTACTAGCTCACTTTAACATGCTTCTTCACCAACAAATCTCTTGGGAGTGTTAAGTGCAGCCCTAATTGCATCTCACCGATGAGAATCATCATTATGCTGCTGTTCCCTCACTTGCTAAAATGAAAGAGAGAAATAGTTTGTAATGCTCGCCTTCTTGGTCAAGTTAATTTGTGCCAAATGCCAAGACTGAAGACACAATCAATTGTAAAACTTGGCACAAATGTTGCATCCGTTCCCACATGTTCCAATTCATGACCTGATGACAAACTAGTTCATCCCAGAATTCAATGCGGATAATGTAAGGAGAAAAGATAATAGATGGTAACTGAATAAAACAGTTATTTCAAAATCTTGCCACTTGTTGTTTAACATTTCACCATGATTTTCCTGTATTTCTGATACAAGGAGCAGTATTGATTGGATGTTCTGGAACTTGCCTGACAGCTCAAGAGCATGTGTAGCCTCTGTTGAGGAAGTTCTGCCAAATTAAGTGCCATCAGGCATTTGACTGGCCAGGAGCCAGCCTTTCCTGGGGGTCATCTGCAGGCAGAGATACTGCCATCTGGGAGGTACCAGTCGATCAGTGGCTGACAGCTCCTCATTATCCAGCACCACGACCTTGGAGGTAGTTGGTCCTGTTGATTCTGCACTCGTCTAAGGCCAAGGATCCAGAAGGATCCAGACATAGGCGAGTGATAGCAGGTGAGGATCTGCCAGAGCTGTGTTTATGGGATGTGGATGCCACTGGCCCAGCATTTGTTGCCAACCCCTAATTGCCCAGAGGGCAGTTAACCCTCTGTAGAGTGTTCACGACATACAGCGCAGTAGTTATGAAACATGTAGGTGTTTCTTTAACCACTTTTACTTCTTACAGTCTGTAAACAGTATACAGTGTTTCTCCCAGTTACCCTGTGATTCTCATATTCATTTAATTCACCCAATATCATTTTCAATCCATGTCATTAAGGGCGCAACAAATAATTGAGAGGTTTTGGCATGGCAGCATTTCTATTTATGTTTGTATTAAGATATCGTATCTGTGCAAGTATAACAAAGTGTGGAGCTGGAGGAACACAGCAGGCTAGGCAGCATCAGAGGAGCAGGAAACTTGACATTTCGAGTCAGGACCCTTCTTAGAAATGAGTCCCGATCAACTTTCCTGCTTCTCTGATGCTGCCCAGCCTGCTGTGTTCCTCTAGCTCCACACTGTATTATCTCTGACTCCAGCATCTGCAGTTCTTACTATCTCTGTATCTGTGCAAGTAGTCATTTTCAGTGATCCTACTGTATTTGTATTTTTAAGAATCTCTAATTGGTAAATGGGGAGGCGATAGCATTGTAGTGTTATCGCTGGACTGTTAATCCAGAGACACAGGTTATGTTCTGGGGACCCAGGTCCGAATCCCACTGTGGTGGGTGGTGGAATTTGAATCCAATACATATCTGGAATTAAGTCTAATGATGGCCATGAAACCATTGCCAATTGTCACTCATGTCATTTAGGGAAGGAAATCTGTCATCCTTACCTGGTCTGGCCTACATATGACTCTGGACCGACAGCAATGTGGTTGACTCTAAACTGCCCTCGGAGCAAGTAGGGGTGCGCAATAGTTGCTGCCTAGCCAGCAACACGCTCATCCTATGAATGAATAAAAAGCAACAACAATTATTATACAGCGTCTTGTATTATTTTTGTGTCTGTGGCAGCTACTCTTATTGTATAAATTCGATGACTGGCATAGTCATTCTCCAACATCACTGTTTTGCCTTTTATCCTTTTTCCAAGATGGCTATTGTTTATTCTGGTTTTGATTAGCTCAGTTGGCTGAACTGCTGGTTTGTGACACAGAGTGATACCAGCAGCATAGGCCCTTTTCCCGTATTGGCTGAGGTCATCCTCAAGAACACTCTTTCTCAACTTCCCCCTCGCCTGAGGTGTGCTGACCTTTAGGTTTAACCACCACCAGTTGTCTGTCTCTAATGAGAGATCGGCCCTATGGGGCTGTAGTGACTACTTTTTATAATTTATCCTCAGCTTTACAATTTGTTTTGAGATGTTTTCCCACATAGAAGAACGCTTAAAAATTAAACTGTAAATTTCCTCCACTCTTTGTTTTTGTGTCACTTTATCTACATTTCTTTACCAAATAGCTGCTGTTTCATTTTCGAGGTCTCTACTTGTGAAGTTTTGAGATTGCGTGGGAACAATTAGATGCTCAGATAATTCACAAAAATATTCAGTGCACAAAATACAGTCATGGCCACCAGCTATATGATAACAATTTATGTCAAATGATGTAGTACTAAATTGCAGTGACTTCATTATTTGATACAGATACAGTTTATTAGTAAGACAAAAGCAAGGCATGGACCAAAAGCACAGAAAGCAGTGGCAGACTCTTTGTGCTTAAAGAGTTAATGGATTGTAGCCATTCTGAAGAGGCTAACATGTCAGTTTAACCTTCTGCCTGATATGGTGAATGCTTTTTAAGTGGTGGGAACAGCAGCTTTTTGTACAGAACATGAAGTGCTGAGAAATGTTTCTTGTAATGCATTATTAAGGATGTGTTAGGGTTGTTTGAGCAGAGACACCATGGAACAGAGTAATGCAGTTGTAAAAGATGATAAACAAGAATTCGGGCTGTATTTTTTTTTTGCCCATAGCAAAGTGTGTGTGGCTGAGGGCATTGTGGTAATTGGATTCAGCTAAAATCTGCAGAGTTCATTTTCATCTCAATGCACTTGAGACAGGCGTGCCACAATATTTTCTTAGTTCAACATGGGAAATAGGTTGGCAAGAAATACTCAATGAGCATTGAAACTGCTTAACCTGTGCAGTTAAGTTGAGCATGAGGTGAATTTGAATAAAAGTGCATCCTTGTGATGCTTGGAGATAATCTTTGTAAAATTTTAATTGATTTCTCTCACTTATTTTTGTAAACAGATTGGAAAGTATGATTAGTTTCAGTGCAATGTTAAGGTTCTTAACAAATACAGGAGATCACAATGGGTTAGACAGCATCCATGGAGAGAAAGCAAGCTAACATTTCGAGCCTAGTTGGCATGGTTTATAAAACAAAAAAAGATTGCTTTTCTCCTCTAACAGATCCACCTGAGAATGCTAATAGAAACATAGAACATAGGAGCAGAAAGAGGCCATTCGGCCCTTTGATCCTGCTCCACCATTCTTCACGACCATGGCTAATCATCCAAATCAATAGTCTAATCCTGCTTTCTCCCCATAACCTTTGATCCTATTCGCCCCAATGCTATATCTAGTCGCCTCTTGACTACGTTCAATGTTTTGGCATCACCTACTAATTGTGATAATAACCAGGATTTTATGCTATTTGCGTATTTGCATATTTGCTGAATGCTATTTACTCAATGTCAAAGGCCAAAAGTTGAATCCGTCATACATTTCAACAGTTCACATCAATTCTGTTATAAAGGATTTATCATCTTGCGTAAAGTTTATGCATTTGAAGATGCTCGTAAGTGTTAAATGTTGAACACATTCCCCAACTAAAAATGTTATAGCATATGTGTGTCTTGGGTTAATGTGGAGGTGGAAAGGGTGTGAAGGAGCCCAGAACAGTGGAAAAAATTGACAAAGTTGGGGACATGAGGACCTCGGCAATCTTAATGGCAGCACCTCACTTAAACAACCTGCTGACTCCCTTCTGACAGACACCTGGCCTGAGTGATATGTGAAGAAGCAAACAGGAGGTCACAGCCTCGGACCCATGCGAATGGTCCACAGCTGTCAGTAAGATGATAAAGGCTTTAGGTCATCATCAGCCAGGAACGTGGGGATGGGGGAAAGAGCCACAAGATTGAGAACATTATTAAAAATTGAGTAGGTCAATTGGTTCCTCTTCCGACCTGTGAGGAGTGCAATAAAATGCTGATCTTCAGATCTTCACTTCCTGCCTCACGGTCTGCTGACCAGCATCTGCTAACGTGTCCTTCACCCTACTTTACAATCAAATTTAGGATGTGATGCTGCTGATGTTGTCGGATCACAAGCTTTGAATGTTTTATTGAGAAATCCGCCTGCCTTTTTTCAGGAACCTAAATAACACAATGGCTTGCTTTAATGTTTGTAAAAATTTGCAGAGTGAGAAGGTTGCAACTCACCAAATTCATTCTGAGCTGTAAAGCTTCAAGGGCAGTTCTAAACAGTTTTAATGCTGAATTGCATCCCTACCTGTGCCATACTTCAAAATATTGGTTTCCATTAGACGTACAGATATTTTGTGGATATATTTTTCTGAAAAAGGATGCAATGGCAGATTGAATGCAAACCTTCTATTGTCCATCAGCTAAGGTTAGCGACCATTGTTGACCTTATTCCCGGAGGTTTGATCATATGATGGACAGTCAATTTAATCACGTGATTTTGTTTACGTGCTGTTTGCTGCAGTTTGCAAACGTTAGAACATTAATCTTTTCATATTCTAGTTCCATCTTAACTGACCTGATTTAACAATTGCCACATCCAGTTAAGTACAAACATATGAGTTAGGCTGAACTTATCATCTAACAGTTGAGCTACCAGTTGCTCTTGCATAAAACTAGTAGACAAACGTTGCTGAAGTTTCCAAAGATGGAAATTCTGAAATTGCTTGACAGGATTGTTTGTTCCCTCTGGCTGTGGACTCCAGGTAAAGGACTGACCATTTAGAGCTGAGATAAAGGGAAATTTCTTCATTTTGAGGCTTTTAAGTCTATGGAATTTTGTATCTTAAAAGAATGTAGATACTGCATTCTGAAGTATGTTTAATCTGAAATTGGTAGGTGAGAAAGTGGAGTTACGGCAAAAGATTTTATTGAATGCATGTGCAAGCTTGAAGGCCTGCATGCTCCACTCTTGCTGCCGTTTCTTATGTAAGATTTTTTTGTTAGTACTGGATATAATATCATGGTATGAAAGGCATTCTCTTACATTGTTTCAAAGTGTTTCTACCTATAGACAAGACCAAACATCTGTCCAAGAGGGTTTTGAGGCATGCATAAAACTAAAGGTTAAACCTATTTAAATGCAAAATAAATATTTTAAGATGCAATGGATACCACCTGCCAGCTGGGATGTTTATGGTGGTTTTGTTATCAGTCATCCAGCCAACTGAGCTAGTTTACATTGCAGAGTGTTTCTAATAGCATGGATTCAATTCCTGCACTGGCTGAGGCTACCATGAAGGACTGTCCTCCTTAACCTCTTCGCTCGTCTGAGCCATGGTCCCCATTCAGGTTAAACCACCACCAGTCATTGCTGTCTAATGAGAGAGCAGCCCTAATGTTCAGTAGGTCTGTGGTGACTTTACCATTAGGTGGGCTGGCCTGTCTTTAGATTTGAGTTGAGGTCCAGGCAGTTGCATGGATCTTTTGGGTTACATGGCACTCACTGAAGTCTCAAAAATGGTATTGATTAAATCGCTACCTACCACGTGTATGATTAAACCCTTGACCTCATGGAGGAAAAAGGAAATGCTTGAAAAAGATTATCTCCAACAGCTGAACTGAGAAAAGCCATGACTCGGTGTTGGTCCTAAAGCTTTTGGAGTGACGTGGGTCTGCAATTGCAAGTGCAAGTTATACATGTTTACATATATAAACTGTTTTTCACCTAGCACACCAGGCCATCACCTATCAATTGTTAATTGCAAGAGACCCCAAAAGCAAGGCCAGCAAATTGGTAAGCCAAGAGCTAACTAAGTAGATCAAGAGCAATATTGAATAAAAGACAGAAGTTGCTGGAAAAGCTCAGCAGGTCTGGCAGTATCTGTGAAGAAAAAAATCAGAGCATTTTGGGTCCGGTGACCCTTCCTCAGAACAATATTGAGTTTTGTTTCATTGGATGAGACAAAAGGACTACAATTTATTCCAGTTTTTCTCTCACAGTTCTGTATGTTGAAGTTATATATGATTGTTGTGTGTGGTGTTTTTGGAGAGAGGGCCAGGATTTAATGGTGAGCAGTGATCAGCATACACTCATTGCTAAACCAGCAATGTCTGTGCTCTTATGGTGCAGTGGTAGTGTCCGTATCTCTCAGCCAGGAATCTGGGTTTAATTCCACCTGCTCCAGATGTGTGTAATAACATCTCTGAACACGTTAGTGAGTAAATAAAACAATGTCCACACTGACCTGTCCTTGTTCATCAAATACATGTTGGCTTTAGGTCTGAAGTCCTCATACATGGTAAATCAGCCACTGATAGCAACTTCTGGTGTGTCTGTAGCATTCTACAGGGACACCTGCAAATGAGATATGAAAATAGCAGATACAGACAACTTGGGAGCAACGTTCCCTCAAAGCTGCATGGCCACACAGCCACTGGAAGGATCCTAGCTTGCAGATTGGCTTACTGATGCATTGGCTTCAGAGATGCATGCAGCTGGGAAAAATATGAGAAAGAATGTCACTTGGGAGACAGTCGCTGGTGCCTGTGATCTCTGGACATGGAGTGTTTGGAAAGATATTGGAAGATGTAAACAGAAATTAAGTGTTCAGTTAGAGAAAAGGCCCAAACAAAAACTGGCCAATGATCTGTGCACCACCCTAGCCCATTGTCCTCCTCTAAGGTAAATCCTGCAGAGACTATTATGTCGGTGTAGAGCTCCTGAATTACACCAAATGATAACAACTTTGTACAGTTTACCACAATGGCACAATCCATCCTCTTCTGAAACAGAAAGCTACCACAGTGTATATAGGAAAGAGATAATTCAGATCATATATCTATGTTTGCAGTTTGCTATTTGGACAGAATCTCTCACTATGCCACTGATTACCAATATGCTGATGGAATCTCCTAATTGTGTTGGTAAATGAATAGAACATAGTCACACTGCAATTGCATTTGTGTTAAATCAGAATGACCCGGAGGGAATGTGATCCTTCCTACCTATCCATTCAAAGCTGCCTTGTTGCAATACTTCAGAAAATTGGGAGCCTCGTTTCTGTGTGTCGTCACTGTGACAGCGGTGACTTTGAGTTATCAAACTGCATCAGAACCCTTGGGTATTGTTTCCAAATTTATATTCTTTGAAAAAAAATGAAGCTGAACGCATTAGTCCTATTTGCACGGAGGTGTCAATTTGTGCTTAATCTGCTGTTGGTTTCTAAGTTTAGCACTTTCACGTCTGAATGCCGAAATTTTTGATGCATAAGCACAAGCAAGAATAATAACCAGTTACTAAAATTAGGGACCTATCCAACAACAACGATTATAATAATATATTTGATAGTATCCCTCATGTGGAAAAATGCAACAAAACTACATTGCAGGCTCATGGCACAGAAACCTCTTTTTTTTTTTGCCAGTCCAAAATGTTTGAATTTGGATATTCTCAATATGGTTTCACATGACTACTTTTTGCACCACATTTTGAGTGAACATACAGGAAGAAATAAAGATGTCTCATGAGTAAAAGGTGCTCTGTTGACGTAGGAGTGGATGCATATTGGTGGGTAGAATTACAGCAAGTGGGTTGGTGAAGAAGGAAGCAGGTGGGGTTGGGTAGTATGGTATATCTGATCCGAGAATATTGAATGCTCATCTGTTTGAGGGAAACAACAATTGCAAAGCTTGCCATTCCTAAGAATCATGACTCCCCAACATTGCTTCTTGGTGTCATCATTGAACATGGATTAAACTTTAAATCAGATCGGAAAGTTAAGTTTCTGAGACATGCTGGGCAACAAATATAAAAGTGTCTTGGAATTTACAAAAAAAAATTACGTTTTGAAAGTAACCCGATAGACTCCAAAATTATGTCATGGGGTACCAACATAAAGTGGCTTTTTAAGTAGGTGATTGCCTCTAAAGGAGAATTTGCATTTGTTATTACCTTAATATGATTTTATGGTGACAATTCCAGATATTATTCTTCTATTCCCTGTGAGCAGAGCTAAAATCCCTAAGGCTGGACACCAATAGGAACAAAGCACTGGGAAAGAAGGCAGTCTAGCTAATTTGCTGTCAAATTTTAACAATTGCCCAGTCCAGAAGGGGCAGGAGAAGGTGATACAGTCATTGTGTCCAGAGACCCCGGTTAATATGGTGCAGCCATGTGTTTAATAATTTCTACGGTAACAGCTAGTGGAATTTAAATTCAATTAATAATAATGTGGAACTGAATGATAATTTGAGTAATAGTGACCATGAAATTACAATCGATTGACGCAAAAAGCCTGTTCGGCTCACTTACGTATTTTAGAGAAGGAAATCTGCCATTTTTACTTTGTCTTCTGTACTTGTGATCCAGACTTCTAATAATGTGATTGACTCTTAATTACCATCTGAAATGGCCTAACAAGCCACTAAGTTCAGGGATGGACAACAATTGCTTACTATGACAGCAGCGCATACATTCCATGAAAAGGTATATCAAGAAGAAATACCATTGTGCTCAGAGAGGGGGAGATGGAGTGGACCATTTGTCGTTAAAATAACTGCACAGAAGGCAGTATCCCATTACCAAGTCACCCTTTTATTTACATGTGCACAGTACACAGGTTCTGACCAATCAGCTCAAAGCCAGTCCCCAGTCTGAGGAGACCTTCTGAATCACCTACTTCACCAGCCAGGGCTCTGTGATTGGCTCAGGTTAACAACCCCAATCAAGGATCTCATAGTCACTGAGATCCACCTGGCCCCAGTTCCAATCACTTCAGTCATATGTTTCACATTTTATTTACCAGACTTTACAGATGCATGACTTTTACTACCAGTGTTATGCCCTCGTGCACACTGGTGGTAGCAAAAATCTGGGCCCAGCTTACTGCATTTTAAGAAGTGTTTAAAAGTTTCTTAAGGCACAGAAGTACTCTTTCTAGCCCCACAAGGATACATGTCACCTCCCTGAATTGGGTTTCCACCTCCCTGTTGGGCAGTTGCTGACCCCAATCCAGCCCACAAATCTGTATTTATTCTGTCACGAACGGGTTTGGTAGATTCATGATAATAGCCTGAACCCACGCCTTTTCTGACTCCCTCTCACCAATGATGATGTCATTCCTGCTGGCTTCAGATAGGACTCCAAACACACAGATGCAAAGAATCCATGGGATTTAAAACCTCCTGGGCTTCACCCCCACCTCTGTTGCCGCCTCAAATTAAAGTTGCCCTTTAAACTTGTAGCTTGCTAACAGATTCGATGATGAAGGGAAGATTGAAGGAGCTTACAAGTAATATAGTACATTTGAATGAAAATCTCAACAGCATGGGGTCAAATTCATTTCCACCAGCAGCACAAATCAGGTGCACACTGATTTGACAGCAAATTTTTCACTTTGTCAAATCTTCCTTCCATTGAAGTTCATAGAATGAGAGTTCAGAGTCTTAGTGTCTTGCTTCCCAGTCTCATGGTCAGTCATTTCCAAAGAAGAGTCACACTGGACTTGAAAGTTTTATTCTGTTTGTCTCTCCACAGATGCTGCAAGACCTGCTGAGTTTCTCCAGAACTTCTGTTTTTCTTGAAGATCTCCAGCAACATCAGTACTTTGTTTTCATTTCACTACCATTTCTGGAATTAAAAATCTTGGCAATATATTGCAAACCAATGAAAAATAATTAGTAGTGTGGTGAAAAAAATGACTACTGCTCTGTTAAAAGTTCATTTTGCATTACTGGAGAGATCAATTTCACTTTGATGTTTTAATTTGTATTTTTGACAAAGAAAAATCCCAAACAGATTGTCTCTGTTCAATCAGTAATTCTTCAAGGAGGATTTATAGCAAAATGTACACACCTACTCTGTTCTCCATAATTGTTGTATCATTTAAGACAACCAGTGCAATGATGTACTCACTAATATTATACAGGCTCTATGATCATACATTGTAATTTTCTAGCTTTGGAGGAATATTATGGTATCCTGATTCAGACCTTCAGAGAAAGGTTATAGCCACTGTTTCTGGGTCCCCTCAGCAGTAACATTCTGTATGTTGTCTGTATTGCTGTCAGGATCTTCTGTAATTTTCACTAAACTGTGCATTAAAAAAGAAGAGCTGACATATTTTATTTGCCACAGGAAAAATGTCCCCAATGTGGTGCTCCAGAAATCATCTCATGTACTTTTTATACTAATAATGTGTTTCATCTGCCAGAGTTAGGAAAGCAATGGGTAGCAATTTTACTGTTAAGTTTCAAGCAGTATAATGCCGACAGTCAGACCCATCCAAATCTTTTGCTTTGCCTGTGTGGTTGGTTTCTCTGGAATTTGCATTACCATTTTAGGTCTTGCATGATTAATGATGCAGGACCCGCTACTGCTGACCCAGTGCTGCACAGCTGTGAAATGCCAGGATGTAGACAATCCTAACAATATGGGGGAATGTTTCTTCCTGCTGAGGGGTATACAAGTCCTTACCGGATAGAAAAATAAGTCTAAATCTCTGCTCAGGCTATTTCCCAATTGGTGGTATGACCCTTGCACTTAAATATCTAAACTCACCACCAGTAGGAATCAGACACTTGGACTTGTGTCATGGCTCTTGCCTGCATCACAGATGAATAGACCCAGTTGAGAGCAGAAAAGATTGATTTTTAAAAATACAATTAATGGCATAAAACCATGTATTTTATGTTGGGCTGTTGGAAGCCCATTATTGGTCTGTTTTTCTTGTAAAAGTTACAGATGCTGTAATGCTCAACAGGAATTTGTGTATAACGTAGTAACATTACTTCTGCCACAAATCTAGACCACAAGGTTACTAAGCAGTATGTTCAGAAAGTTGTAATATTATACCGCAGACCAATTTATGAACCTTCAGGCATAAGAAAAACAAAGTAAAGTTTGTTTGTGATACTGGTGAATAAGTGTGTGTAAGCAAGAAAAATCACCTGCTGAGGTCATCAAATACCTGTGACAACATAGCCTGTGAAGTGAATAACCTTACCCTGTTTGATGATTGAACTTATTTGATGGCATATTGGTGGTGTGAATCAAATCAGAGGTCAAAATTTCAACATAGTTTCAGAAATAGTAGGAACTGCAGATGCTGGAGAATCTGAGATAACAAGGATGAACACAGCAGGCCAAGCAGCATCAGAGGAGCAGGAAGGCTGATTGGCCTGCTGTGTTCATCCAGCTCTACACCTTGTTGTCTCAAAATTCCAACAGCTTGTCAAATGATGTAAAAAAAAAAAAAAAATTTTGAACAAAGCAGCGTGCAATTCTGTTTTCAGGCAGATATGAAACCATTAGTGTGTGTTTTAGTGTTTGACAGAATTTCAGTCCAAAGGTTTGGGGCCTTCACTTAAATGCTGAAACATCTTCTGCTTCCATAACTATAAAAATCACAGTAGCAATGTTACTCAATCTGGTATTTAGGCTATCAAACTCAGTGCCCTGAATTTGAAAGCTATTCCTTGTCACATTTAGCACTTGGGCTCCCTCTGAAGTCTTGTTTTGATCGTTGAAGATTGGAGGAGCGTGATGGTCTGGGGTTTACATCCCTCTTCAACCCCTTCAACACACTTTTCTGGTTGTTGAGTAATGAGAATCATTAACTGTTTCCATGGTGATTGTTTGTGGACTGGATCATTCAACCCACTAACTGAATTGAAAAATGTGTTTGCACGTACAGAAGTGGGGCAGAACATCGACAAGAAGAGAGAACAAAAAAAAATCATTTTTGAATATGAAAATCTGGTTGCGCATTTAATTTTAAAAGGAATAGTAAGTCACTATGCGTAATACTGACTAGTGTAATTCTATCCAAAGCTTCTGTGCTGTTTTATGTGGATCTGTGTCGAGATAACTGCCTGCTTTGTGCACCAGTTTCAAACATGCTGCTGATCTCCACTTTTTTTCTAATTGCATTCATTAATTTAGGGGGCTGTATTGAATTAAAGTCAGCAGGTAATATTTAAATCAAAGTTACCAAAGAACAGGCCAGTAAATATTTGAACCAACTTTGCTGCTAACTTTTGAAATTACTTTCAAGTTGATAAAGTAATTGCCAAAGGTGAAAAAGGTTAGGGATTAAAAAACAGATTTTATGTGACAAAACAGAAAACTGGAAGTAATTAAAGTATTAATTTGGGAAATAATTAAAATGTTAACTGTGGCTTAGAGTGCCATTTTGAAATTTTAATAATTCAGGATTATTGTATAATATGGATTTTATAAGCTCATTAAATCACCTTACCTTTAATGAAGCAGTGGTAATGAATGGTAGTCAAAAGAAGCTAAATCTTTCTTGACTAAATTAAAAGAAAATGAGGAAGCATAATGGCTTGTGTTTGGCAGCTTAAGCTCCTGTTTTTACTGTCACCTTCACTTTATTCCTGGTTGTCACTACTGGGTCATGCATTATTAATAACAATTTTAGGAACATTTAGCATAGATGCCAGCATACTGCCATGCTAGCTTTGAACCCGAACCTAAAAGCATATTGTCGCACTGGTTGAAAAATGTTCTTAAATTGGTTGCACCACAGAACCACAGCTCACCCAAATGTCCATGAAATCTGCTGTACTTTATTGCTTCCCACTTGCTGTATCTTCAGGATATGTTTTAACCCCTTCTTCATATTGTGTACCATTCTGATTTCCTAATTTGTGTACAAATCTAACTAGTATAAATAGGCAAAAATGATTAGACAGACAAAACGTGACTACTTGACATTGAAACTAAACGAAAAGGAACTCTACAATTGCACAGTAAATCAGTTAATGCCTAAAGCAAGGGAGGGTGATGTTTTGGGTGTGTAACCTTTCATCAGATTGATTGTATCCTGTGAGGCTTTCGCAGTAGGAATATCTTTGCCTCATAGACTGATTATATAGGTCTGTGTTTCCAGCTCTGATGAAAGATCAGAGCTGAAATGTGAAACGTGAACCTATCTTTGAGCTAGTGTTTTCTGCATTTCTTGACTAATACCTTTTATTTTCTTTTGTATATTCTGAATCTGGCTTTGCAAAGTATTTGAAATCTGAAAGCAATTCTCTGTTGTGTTGTTCTTTGTCAAAAATAAGGATTTGTTGCAATTTATGTGAATAGAATTTTTACAATTTCAACTGGTATGTTTGTAAATAAATAATACAAATGAGTTCTAAGACAATATTTGTAGGAGGGCGTCCCAGGTTAATACCACTATTTTATCCCTTCAGGCTATGATGCTGCTATGCACAGCAACAGTAACAAATGTAAGTTTCCCATGATTTGAATTTGGCGATCTTGGGTTATTTCATAATGCACAAAAATTTGGTTCAACTCCTGATATTTTAGATTTGGTGGCAGTTACGTTTTAAGAACAATGCCCCTGTTGTGAGTAAATGCTGAAATATTCTCCTGTACAAATGCAGTGTCCTTTTAATGATGTACCACAGGTTTATTGGCAAGTTAGCAGCTGAAAGAAATGCATGGATAAGATCAGGAACTTAAAATACTTGCTTAAAAATTACCACATTATGCTATTCTGGGGAATGGACTGATTCCTGGAAATGTCAACGTGGTTGTTGGTCTTTATATTCTGGCAAGCTCAAGTTGAATTTGTGTATTACTTACCAATGTCATATTGGCTCAGTGGTTAGCACTGCTGCCTCACAGCGCCAGGGACCCGGGTTCAATTCCACCCTCGGGCGACTGTCTGTGTGGAGTTTGCACATTCTCCCCGTGTCTGCGTGGGTTTCCTCCGGGTACTCTGGTTTGCTCCCATAGTCCAAAGATGTGCACGTTAGGTGGATTGGTCATGCTAAATTGCCCATAGTGTTCAGGGGCCTGTAGGTTAGGTGGGTTATCGGGGGATGGGTCTGGGTGGGATGCTCCAAGGGTCGGTGTGGACTTGTTGGGCCGAAGGGCCTGTTTTCACACTGTAGAGATTCTATGATTCTAATAAATTTAATGTGCCCAGCTCTTAGCGGGAATACTTCTTTGGCACATATGACAACTACTTATTCTACTGAATGTGTTTATCTGGATTAAAATGGAATGCAAATTTGGGCAGTATTTTCCTTACGAGGCTGAAAAATGGAGACATCTTTTGGCCCTGATCCTGTTCAAAGTAGCAGGGGAATGGTGAGATCAGATTATTTTGTGAGGGTTCTCAGCTAATTGGTTTGGGAATGGATTGGTGGACAGCTCACGGGGTGAGAACAGAGGCAGGACTATATCCTGAACATAAGTCAGCTAAGGGGCCTGAAGGCACATTCTGCTCCTAATTATGGTGGGTCTGAGCACCTATGATACCTACTGCACCAAAAATGGTTCAGAATCGTGCTGGCACCAATCAAACATACAGCTTTGAATGAATAAGATTAGTGGCATTGGTCATAGAATTCAGAGCCTTACCTTTCCGTGTTCCAGCCTCAAAGGAAAACTGCTTGAAAATGACCATGAGAGGCCTAAGGGTGCTCCATAACTCTAAATTATCGCCGTTAAGGAGGGAGCCATGGGCATTACCAGGCATTGCAAAATGGGCATCTGCCATGTGTATGACAATTCAAGAGTGCATAGTGTTCATTAAATAAGCACATTGCATCCTAGCCCACCCAGCAACACACTGGACAGAGATGAATTGGAAGTCTCTTCACAGGCAGAAGCATCTTGTGTCCAAGGGTAATTTTCAAGCTCCACAGTTACAGTCTTTCAAGGCAATTAGAACAGCCTTCCTCACCGTATGCAGCTAAAGTAGAGCTCAAATCAAGCACTGCCACATCTTACAAGTATACCCGACACCAGCACATCTACAGTTTACCTTGATAAGTCTTTGTGTCTCGTTAAGTTATGTGACTTTGAATGATGAGTATGGCACTGGTGTACAGAAGGAAGTGCCAGAGTTAGTGACAAGTTAGCGCAGAGGAGGGAGGACAGACAAAGCCGTGCTCAGGTGGACACAGAGAGCCTTTAGAATCAAGAAAGGAGCCCAAGCCAGCTACCTGGGCCAGCCGCAACTAATGTGCTTCTATGCTTCAGAGTTCCCTGAGGGAATGTGAGATCACAGGCTGAGAATAGAGGAGTCTGTCTAGATCAGTAGTGAATCGGTGAAATTCTTTACTGCAGCGAGCTGTTGAAGCTGGGTCATTAAAAATATTCAAGGTTGAGATAAACAGATTTTAAATGTGTGAGGGATCAAGATGTACAGATAAAAAGCAGGGGAGTGGGATTGAGAATTATCAGATCAGCCATGATCTCATTGAATGGTCCAGTTGACTCAATGGGCCAAATGGCCTACTTCTCCTTTATTTAACAGTCTTATGGCCTTCTAAGTGCACTGCAACAGCAGGTTTGAATACTTGCAACTCTTATTTTGAGACAGTAGCCAAACTCCTGGAGATCCGTATATTACAGCATATGGAGTGTGTGCAGGCCCTGCACATTAATGTTCACAGAATACCTGCTTTAATATGAAATCTCAGTCAGTTAATGAAGCTGGTAGCGTTGGGATATCTGGAGGGTGAATGTCAATTGCATCCCAGCTGGTGGTTCCATTAGGACGATTTGGAGAGCCAACCAAGACTTGACACTGTCACTAAAAAGGTTGAGGGTGCATCTCCTATCCAGGACATTGTCATCATCAGTTGTCTCTCACTGGTGGAGTATCTGACCATGACAGTGTTACCCTGTATTCACATTAGTGGAGCAGCCTCTGAAAGTTCCATTAAAGTGCAGTCCTTTCCCTGGAGACAAGTGAGCAGCTGCATCCATTAACACCGATCACAGGAAGAGTACCTTGAAGAAATGGCCAAGAGCAGATACCACTGCGTCAGGCAGGAGACTGAGCAGGTGCCTTCAAATGTCAACTTTTTGTCTTTTGAGGCACGACACAAATGTTGACAAGTGAAACCAGCTGTGTCAGCCTCCTTTTTTGAATCAAGAAGAAAGATAACATTGCAAAACGAAGCAAGAATCTGTGAATGCTGACGTTGACATTTCTGGATATACATGCATCTTCCATTGATGGTAAGAAGTGAACTGCTGTGGCTGGTTCCTTTAATGGTCGTGTTGCAATAATCCCTCCCAAGTTAGAGAGGCTTAGCTGAAAAGAGCCTAAATCAGACAATCTCTGATGTTCATGGCTTCCTAACCAAAGGCTGAGCCATGTACAAGACCAGACAAACTTCTGAGCAACCACAGCACCTCCATGTTGTGCATCTTCCTTCTCCTCCTCTGGCACCAATGAACAGTCTGCATCTAAGGCCTCATTGACCTCAAGGTACACAACTTATCCATGGGCCACATTATGAAGAGGGCAGCAGACCACACCATGAGCAAGATTGTTCCAGGTGGATACTGCAACGTTCCAAGTAAGCAATCCAGGCACCTGAATCGTCTATTCAGAAATCCAATAACTTGCTCAATGGTTGCTCCAAAGTGTAGCTGTCTTCAGATGTACAGTCTCTATGTCTCTTTCTTAGGGTTTTCTTAAAGGGTGAATATCGGTCTCCTTGAGGGACATCCTTTGTTTCCCAAAATCTATTGGAGTTTGGAGGATGGAATGCAACGCTCATGCATTGTGGACTGGCAGAGAATGAAGTTTTGACAGCTGCCAGGAAAGCAAAAGTAGACAGGCAGGAAGCTCTCGCAGTTCTAGTAAACATTGAGGGAGAGGAAGCCTTTCCTGTTGATGAATTTAATTGATCCATCACTGGCTACCTCAATGGTCATATGGGTGCAATTGATGATGCTTTGTGCCTGAGGAAATCCAGAGATGGAGATGAAGTATTTTGCCCTTTGAGGCCCCATCTGTCTGGTATTGAATGTATTGTCCATCTTTCACAAAGTGGAAATCAGTGACGTGCACAATGCATGTGCTACCAGATGCTACCAAGGCCCTTAATTAATTCCTGGAAGGAACCAGAAGCAATGCCGTTAACACCATGTACGTTGAGCTTTCTGAGCAGCCAGCAAATGGTTAAAACTCAGCTGCAGCCCAGAAAACATGGATACAATTTCCAAATTGCTCTGACACCAAAGAGTTAAATTGGATTAACGACCTTTGCAGATAGGCTGCTTTATATAGGAAAGAATTTATCTAATTCGCATTTCATGATCATATATCACCTACAATGACATCTGCGTTCGTGAACTGAGTAGGTCCTTCAATTAACATGGAAAGAAGAATTGTTATCAGCCAAAGGTTGGAAGTGCAGCTGGCTATTTGGCTAATGCAACCATAAACACTGGGGTAATGATCTCTTTAGTAATAGTACTCTATGCATTACAGTACAGGCTTTGGCTTTTTTTTTATTAATTCACTGCGAGTATTTATCAAAGTAATCGGTGTGAATGCCGGGGAATAAGTCCTAGCTTTGGTCTGCAAACAGTAATTGAAATTAAGCCAACACTAAAATCCAGAGTGATCTAACTTAAGACAATGTATTTCACTTGCAAATATCTTCAATTTGGATCATTTTGCTGAGCTTTAGTTACATCATACCCATCTTTCCCCATAATGGAAGCTGAACTATGCATTGTTTAGCAACAAATTATCCTTTATCCATGACGGTCAAGTGTTCCTTCGTGTTTGTACAGTCCCTTTTCAGATCGGATAAGCAGTGTATGTGTAAAATCAGTCTTAGATCAAACATCTCAGCTTCATGTAGTAGTGTGTAGGCTTTTCTGCAATATTATAGCACGTTGAGACTTTGAGGACAAATAGCTATAAGTAATCTTTGATGGTCTGATAGATGATGTTGCCTTTATGGTGATTAACAGATTTCATTTTTAAAATGTTGCTTATACCTTGGGTGTTCAATTCCTAACCTTATGGGAAAGGTATGCTCATATTCCTGGAAATTGTGTATTGCTGTGATTCAGCATTCATTGTTCTTGAGTAGTTATGCTTCATGGCTGTCAAACTACTCTACTCTCTCTTCCTTCTTCTATAATGCTCAGTATTCTGAAAGCAGAAGTTATGCTGAATTTGGGAAGGATTATTTTGTGGATTACAGCAAGTGAATAACAATATTCTTTGAGCTCCATTAAGTGTTGGTTACTTAAAGTAAATTGATATTGGTTGAGCCTCATATACCTCCCATTTTTAGAGTAACGTCAGATTATCCAGGTAGTAGTGAATGAAATGCAGTATTGTGTGCATTATGATATGTATCACTGTGGCATTTGAATTGATTATCAAAAAGATTGCAAGGTCTAAAAGTGAAAATAAATTCATATGTTCCAATTTATTACTGCTTAATAAGCTAGTATTTTGGGGTGGCTTTCCCCTCCTGTGTCAGAACTTTATCATTTGGCCACAGGAGGGTTTTGGTGTAGTTGCTATTAAAATTAAAATGCAAAGATAGCCTAGACTTCTTTGACTTAATGTGTTGGCTCAACTAATTTGGATGAGCAAAACTGAATTCCCAATGAAAATCATCAATCTTTGGTAACACATGCTTGAAGAAGTAGAAATCAAAGGAGTGTAGCAAGATTTAAAGTCCTTGCATTGTCTAAACAACCTGTTCAGAGATGTTATTACACACTCAGGTCTTCTGGCTGAGAGGTAGGGACACTGCCACTGCCCCACAAGAATAGAGATTTAAAGTCTTTCTGTTTCTCCTGGGCTTATGATCACTTGCGGAGGATCCTGGATGCCTGTACCTGAACTTGGAAAAAAAAGATCACCTTTAGGTACTTTTGGACATTATTTCTTGTATTCTTTCATGAGGTGTGCGCCTTTGGATTACTAGTCCAGTGACATTACCACTTTGCGACTGTCTTCACCACATAGAAGTCCGTTAATGGGCAGCTGGAGATGATCTCACAATGACAGTGAGACTTTTTAATTGTTCTTATATTGGTGCTAAATTCACTGGATGCAGGTTTTACACTTAGCAATCATAAAATAAATTGTGTTTGGTGATTTATGTTTGGTCTCATCTCACTGAAGTATTAATCAATTTGAGTTTGGAGATAAGTACATAGCACACATGAAGTTCTAATGTCTAGGTCATTTAACAAGGAATGTTCCATCGTTATGGTGCCTGGGCCATGCTACAACCAAACATTCGGCAGTAAATGGATCAGTTTAGGGCAGAAACCAGTCATACTGGACTCAAGTCGATGTCATGGCTATGACGCAGAAGATTTGAATTGTCTCATGGCTGAGTTTTCTTACCTGCTTTTGTGTTCTTTGTAAGGCCAGTGCAAAGTTGAAGGGAGAACATTATCAGCTGAAGGGAGAATGCAAGAAAATGGAATCAGGCTTTTACAATTTAGACCAACACTGGTGCAAGAACAATGGATCAAATGGCCACTTATTATCTTGCTTTTCCATTAAATAGAACATGCAATCTTTTATTTTTATTTTTTAAATAATCCTGCATGTTTCCATTTTTGATGTCTTTTTGGAACCATTGCCCTGAGCAGAAATCTTCAAGAATGCTTTATGACTTGCGTATCTGTATCTTTAGTCAGCAGCAGCAAAAGTGTTTCCTGATCATCTGCTTACAAAAGGCATTCAATCAATCGGTAAACAATACTCACTTTGAGACTTGATTTTATTCTGTAGATGAAAGCTAAAAGTGAATTAATATCAAAAGTAGATATCAGAGCTTCAGTGTATGTTAAATATCATTTTTATGGACCCTCACTACCCTTCTAAGAGAGGAGAAAAAGAAACAAATCATATTAACCTGAAGAAATCTGCTTAAATGTATGCATGAGTTAAGTGTAGAATTCTAGTACATTATACTCTATTATTTATAAATTCTAATCCAAATAATCCAACCCTGTGTTTAACATTTCTTGTTGGATTATGTTGGCATTCAGTAAGATGGGAAGAAGAAAATCTAATGAAGCAACCTGAAAGTATATGTCATCTTTGTCAAAGTCTAAACATAAACATCGGAGATAGCGAGAACTGCAGATGCTGGAGTCAGAGACAATACAGTGTGGACTGAGGAACACAGCAGGTCAGGCAGCACCAGAGGAGCAGGAGAATCAACTCTTCAGGCCTAGACCTTTCATCAGGAACTAGGCCCGAAACATAGACTCTCCTGCTCCTCTGATGCTGCCTGACCTGCTGTGTTCTTCCAGCTCCACACTGTATTGATTCTAAACATAAACATGTTCTGGTATTGGCAAGTTATTCTCAGGTCCTAGGTTTGTCCTTTGCATAACTTAGAATTGGTAATATATTCTGCTATAAGCAAGTGTAAATATGTCAGTATAACATCATTGTAGATTAACAGAAGGTAATCTGTATTAAGCAACATTTTCTTTCATATTTGTCAGACTTTTGTTTCTAAGATAATTCCTTAAATATTTTTACATGATGAATTTGAATTTAACATTTGTTTTGAAGCTGTGGCCACACCAATTGACTTTATTATTATAGGCTAGTATATTGTTAATAAAACTATGAAGGCTAACTATGAAACAGAAGTTTCTATGTGTGAAGGACTCTCAAGTAGTTTTAGAGCCATCTCCTAATGGCCTTTTGAGGAATAATGCAAAAAAGTCAAAGTTTAGCTCATTAACACCATGGCATGCCCATCACAAAGCATCTTTAGATTCACTAAGTCAGATTGATTTGATGGTCTCACAGCTGACATCAAATCTGGCACTTCATTCTGACCCCCCCTCCCCCAGTTTGAACATTCAGGCAAGGTTATAAAAATGAGGCATAAATGCATTTATTGATCAGAATTTTGCTGTGTAACAACTGTTGTGATCTTCATTCGGGGAAGCAGGGAAACTTTATTGTAGAATTTGACATATTTAAGTCTTTTATTTGCATTTTAATCTAGCATGTCTATGACAAGAACAACTTATAGCTACGTGGCACACAATGCACTGAAATGTCGCAGCACTTTAGAAATAACGCAGGTGATAAATGTCTATTAAGGTAACAAAATCTTAGAAGCTTACTGATCTCTCAGATTTCCTCAGGACTCTTATCCTGTTTTGTTAAATGGTATCAGTTGCGATAATAATTTTCCTTGATGTTCCATTCAAGGACTCATTGTTTATTTCAGGTTTCACGAGCTGAGAAAGCAGAAAGTAAGTAAAGATTTTTCTCTTTTTTTTTAGTTGACAAGATGCAGTTTCTTTCCCTAAACTGAGATTCAATCAGTTCTTCAATCTATAATGCTGAGATGAAAATTATTCTCTTATTTGTTTTACACAAGTAAATCCTTAATGCAGTGTTTAAGTTGTGTTTTTAAAGTATATATAGCTTGGATTACCTCTATGTACAGTATAATGTAAACAATTGGAGCACAGTATAACTTTTTTAGAACAAATAATCAGTTGTTGGGGACAAGTCCAAAATTGTCAACTTTGACCAGAGTGCAAGATATAACATGAGTTAACCTGTTTAGTGTTTCAGAAGCAGCTCAGTGTATTTTATAGAGTCATACGACGCAGAAACAGACCCTTCAGTCCAACCAGTCCATGCCAAACATAATCCCAAACTAATCTAGTCCCACCTGTCAGCGCTTGGCCCATATCCCTCCAAAACATTTTTTATTCATATATTCATCCAAATGTCTTTTACATGTTGTAATTGTACCCACATCCACCACTTCAGCAGCAAGTTCATTCCACGTGCGAACCACCCTCTGCCTTGATGCAAATGGAGTGCAGAGGAACACCATTGCAATTGTGAATGTATCCTTTTCTACAGTAAGGATAACTTCCAAAAGTATTTCAAATTAGGAAAGCACAAATTTGCAGGTTTTCCTTTTTTTTTTGGAGAATAATTGGATTCCAGTAGTTTATAGCAATCTCGTTGCGAGTTAGTGAATGGCATTAATGCAGTTTATACTGATATCAATTACCAATATGAAAAGGCAATATTCTACTTTATGGCTTATGCCTTGGTACCACTTTCTTGTCCGTGTCCTGCAGTCTCAGAACAGTGTGCAATTTATTTATAGCTGAAACAGAGCACCACTGGCGCAAAAGACATTCTAAATGCAGATTGGCTGCTGTTTCAGGATTTCTGTATTTTCTGACACCCAAGTGTATTATCATAATTGACTTTTGTACATGATATTGTGCTAAAATGAGGTGCATTTGTTTAAAGCCCTAGAGTCCCTTTCTTCGATTTTACCAAGTTTCAGCTTCATTGTCTGGGTCACAAGACCTTTTCACCAGACCTGTCCAAAGTTATAAAAGCTGAGTGACAGGGAATGGAGATCCAGTGACAGCCCAAATATATGAAAGAAATCAGACTGCCAGTTGCCCATTAGAGAGGCTGCTGTACACGGCGGCCTCATCATGTTTGCTTTCAAACTACACTGAGCACCTAAATCACCAGAGTGAATGCAGATGGAAGTGGACAGTAGTGCTGCAAATGGCTGCAACAATGTCATCAAACTTTTTCATTCAGCTAAAGGAAAGCTTATTATCACTATATTGTGTAGAGAGCATTTAACTCTTTCAGTGAAGCATACTCGGAATGAGAAATAAGATGGCTCTGGTCCCTGAATAGTCATGAAGTTTAAATAAGGCAAAACATTGCAACTGCTGAAAATCTACTGTGGGCAGATCAGACAGAGACAGCATCTATGGAGTAAGGGAAAAGATTAGATTAATCTTTCTGGTCTTGAGACACTTCTTCAGAGCTGTAGAACCTCAAACATTAACCTTCAGTGTTATTTAAAAGAACATCTTTACAAAATGTTCACTCAATTATTCCCTTATTCTCTTGAAGTTATTACTTGTACCTTCGTTGGGATTATAGGTTCGGAGGGATTCAGTCGCTGTCCAAAATCTGGCCTGTATTTCATGACTGTATTTTATCTGCAGTCAGGACACTTAAGTGTTATCAGCTATGAAACTTAGAAGCATTTCAGCAGAGCCAGTCTCCCCCTTCCCTGTGTATCACCTCCACTTAGAAAGCACCTACTTCCTTTTTGAGGGTGTTTCTGGGTGTAATTTGTCAGAAAATGGACCAACTTAAGATACATTTTTTTTAAAATAGTTCTTCCTGGCATTAGAATAAAAGTAAGTGTAAATCAGTCGTGAAGTTTAAATACAGCAAAATGTTACAACTGCTGGAAAGCTAGTGTGGGCCGATCAGACAGTCAGCATCTGTGGAGTAAGGGAAAAGGTTAGATCAATCTTTTTAGTCTTAGGAAACTTCTTCAGAGCCTTAAGTCCTCAAACATTAACCTTCAAATTGTTATAAATCAGGCAGCACAGTGGGTCAGTGTTTAGCACTGCTGCCTCACAGCACCAGGGACCTGGCTTTGATTCCACCCTCGGGCGACTGTCTGTGTGAGAGTTTGCACATTCTCCTCGTGACTGTGTGGATTTCTGCCAGGTGGCCTGGTTTCCTCCCACAGTCCAGAGATGTGCAAGCTCAGTGAGTTGGCCATGCTAAATTGCCCAAAGTGCTCAGGTGCATTAGCCATGGGAAATGCAGGGTTACAGGGAAAGTGGATGGGTCTGGGTGGGATGCTCTTCGGAGGGTCGGTGTGAACTTGTTGAGCCGAATGACCTGTTTCCACACTGTAGGGATTCATTGATTGTATATAATTGAATATTTTTAAAAAGTTGTGAATGCAATTTGTGTTTGCACTGTAGAGGTTTGAAAGTAAACTGTCATTTGTCCAGTGCATTTCATGACCCCCACATATCTCACAAAGAGCTTCACAGTCAATGAAATTATTTTGAAGTACAATTTCTATTGTAATCTAGGATGTTGGCAACCAACATGCACACAGGAAACTCCTACCAACATTAATGTAATAATTTTTTTTTAGTTGAACAAAGGACAACTATTGCCTAGGACTTCAGAATAGTGCAGTTGAGTCTTTTGTATCCCAAATGTGCAGATGGGGCCATAGTTTAACATCTCTTCTGTGCTGGTAAAAATTACTGTAAGATCTTTGTGAATGAGCTAAGTGTGAGACTGTTAGAGAATTACATTCCAGCAATGTTTCATCACATTGAGAAAGTCTTATGATGTAAAATATTGGTCTAAATGACCAGGAATTATGTAGTTGTAGTGGTATCTATGAAAACAATTGCAACAAATTACTGCAATTCAATAAAAAAATTCAAATAACTCATGACACTAAATGGCACCAGAGCACAGATATTTTCAAACTTGGCTATCTGCCAGGATTGAGACCCAGTCATTTCTTAAGAGCTGGTCTAAAAATTCCTAGAGTATGATCTTTCACAATTAAATATGGCTCAGTTCCCCACAAGTTCTCTCAGGTAATTATGTTGTACATTTTTTTTGATTGTGTGTTCATATCCGAAGGATGTGTGTGTATATCCAAAGTAAAAGAAAATTCCATTTCTCAAAATATTTCGCATAACCAAATTAGCTAATTTATAATCATGACTGTAGCAATATCAAACTTGAAGGCAAGAATATCAAATTTATTTTGAATGTCATAAAACAGCCCACATTACATCATGATTTCTTTCATGACTTGGAGGCCAAAAATAGGAAATGCCTTTACTTTAAGACTTGTACAGTTTTAGACACATAATGTGCATCAAATATTACCTGTTCTAGTGGTGATGAAGTCACAGTACTGTCGCCTTTGTTACTTGTTTGCACTCAGCACACAGAAATCTGAAATAAAATCAGAAAATGATTGAAACACTGAGCTGGTCAACCAGGATGTGACATCAAGGTGAGAGTTAGTTGAATTGTTTAGCTGCTTTATTCCACAGAATGGTGAGAATATGTTGCGTAATAAGGCCAACTCAGTTTAATCAAAATGACCTAACTGTGTTCAATAGCAAAGAGAATCAGCTGGCCTTTGCAGTTGTAGTGATGGTGAAGCTGTCAGCAATCTTCTAGAATCTGCATATGCACAGATAAATGTGAAAATCCAGAAGTTCCTGTCAGTGCTTCCCTATTCATCCACAGAAAATGTATAGTTGCTAAATTTGCTGATGAAACAGCCATTGATAGTTATGAATAGGATATGAGGAGTCTGCAAAGGGATATAGATGGGTCAAGTAAGTGGCAATCATATACCTGTTGGATTATAATGTAAACTTTGGTGGGAAGAATAGGAAAGCGGCGTATTATTTAAATGGAAAGAGATAGCAGAACTCTATGGTACACAAGGTTCTGGATGCCCTGGTACATGACTCTCAAAATATCACTGCAGGTACAGCAAGTGATTTAGAAGGCAAATAGAATAGAAGTAGAATAGAAAATGGAATATGAATGTAGGGAGTTTTTGCTATAGTTGTATCGGACACTGGTGAGGTCATATCTAGTCTAACATACATAATTATTGCTCCTTATTTAAGAAATGACATGACTGCATGAGAAGCAGTGCAGAGAAAATTCACTCAACTGATTCCTGAAATGAAGTGGTTATCTTATGAGAAAAGATTGTCCAGATTGGGCTTATATCTGTTGAAGATTGGAAAAATGATTGGTTATCTTACTGATACTTTTCAGACCCGGATGAGGCTTGATGGAGTGAATGTTGAAACGATGTCTTTTCCTTATGGGAGAGTCAAAAAACCAGGGGACGTCATTTAAAATTAAGGGGTCTCCTTTTTAAGGAAGATTTTGTCAGAGTAATTCACCTGTTCAGTGCATCAGACAGAAATCGAGGCAGGGTTGCTGAGTTTTTTTGAAATCAGGTAAGGTAAATTCTTGACTGACAAGGGAGTCAAAGGATACAAGGACAGACAGGGCAATAAAAGTTGCAATCCAATTATCTGTGATCTAGTCAGTTGGCAGAACAGATTGGGGCCTGAATAGCCTACTCCTGCTCCTAATTTGTATGGAAGTATGTCAGGCAGCATCTGTGAAGAGAGAATCAGTGTTATAGTCGATTATCTTTTTGTTTCTGTTTTAATTTATTTGTTGGGGGATAAATATCAGTCTGGGAACTAGGAGAAACCTCTCTACATTTTACAAAATAATGCCATGAGCTATTTTAAGTGCATCTGAGACGGCACATGGAACCTTGGATTCACATCTCATCTGAAATACGGTACTTGTGTCAGAGCAACACACTCTCGGTACTCCAATGACTATCAATGTTAAGATAATCCCACTCTCGCTGTACTTAGTTGAGCTTGTCCCAACCTCTGCTGCCCATATCATAATTCATGCCAAATCTTGTATACCTATTAAGCTGTGCTCACTGGCTGATAATGGCTCCCAGTAAAACAATACCTCTAATCATTTTTGTAAATTCTAAACCTTGTTTTCAAATTCTTCCATGGCGCCTCCACTCCCTAGCTTGATAATCTTAAATCCCACAACTGTCCATGATATCTGCACTCCTGTATCTCTGGTCTCTTGAGCATTCCTGACTTGAATCATACTGCCCATGGCTGTGCCTTCAATTGCTAAGGTCCTGACTTCTGGAAACCGTCCCCACACTCTATACCTCTCATTCTTCAGCTAATAGTTAAATCCATGGTTCAAAGGTTGGTATGGGAGAAATGTGCATCATTTCGTGGGCAGTAGCATCAAAGTTCTTGAATGAAGGGACAGTGCCATTGGATGGCTGTCAGCCGTTTGTTGCTGGGGACGGTGTACTACCAAGTTGTTTGACTAGGATTTGTAGAGAGTGGGTCTTAGAGCAAATAATTTAGGGGTAGGGGTGCAAGTGGTCACGTGAGGGGAGTTTTGGAAATATAAGAGACAATAGTCTCCTCTTGGGTGGTCTCATGCAATTGTGAATGATTTGGTTCCACTTTGGTCTGGTGGGTTTTGAGGTGATTGTCCATCTGCAGATGTTTCCATGTATGGTGAGCCTGGTGTTTTGAGGAGTTGGGTAGATGAGTTGTTCACATGTTTGTGTAGGCCCATAAGACCTTGATATTACCATTGTACATTCCTGACAGAGTTTCTCAACAGGTTTGGTGCATTTGGAATGAGCTGTTTTGGTTGGTCATGAGCCAACGTCTCACCTGAGTCAGTAGGGATGTTCAACCTCTTGCTTTGAAGACATCCCTAAAACATTTCGGCTGTTTCTGGGAGTTTAATGCTTTGACAGAGTTCAGAGGAGAGTGGTTGCTTTCATAGTCCGCTGTCAGACGTACAAACAACATGTCCCACACAGCAGAGTTGCTTTGGAATGATTCCTTAAAAATTCACTCACGCAAAGTGAGCATCAGTAGCTGGCCAAGATTTATTGTCCATTCTTGGTTTCTCTTGAGATGGTGGTGCTAAGCTGCTCTTCAATGCTGCAATCCATTTGCTGGAGGTACACCTACAATGCCATTAAGTACCATGATTTTAACCCAGTAACAGTGAAGGAACAGTGAGATTTTTCCAAGGCAGGATGATGCGTGGCTTGGAGCAGAACCCGCAACTTGTGGTGTGCCCATGTATCTGAAGCCCTTGTCCTTCTTGATGGAAGTTATAGAATCATGCAGCATGGAAACAGACCATTCAGTTCAACTAGTCCATGCGACCATATACCCAAATTAAACTAGTCCCACTTGTCTGCACTTGGCCTATATTCCTCCAAACCTTTGCTATTCATGTACTTACCAAATGTCTTTTAAATGTTGTAACTGTGCCTGCATCCACCACTTCCTCTGGCAGTTCATTCCACACACAAATCACTCTGTAAAAATAAAAGCTGCTCCTCATGTCCTTTTTTAAAAACTTTCTTTGCTCACCTTGAAAACTGCTCCATGGCTTTGAGCACCCCCCACAGTAGGGAAAAGACCCTAGCTATTCACCTTATCTATGTCCGTCATGATTTTACAAACATATATAAGGTCACCCCTCAACCTCCTACACTCGGGTGAAAAAAGTCCCAGCCTATTTTTATAACTCAAACCCTGCAATCCCAGCAACTTCCTCATAAATCTTTTCTGAACCCGCTCCAATTTAATAATACCCTTCCTATATCAGGGTGACCAGAACTGCACACAGTGCTCCAGAAGAGGCCTCACGAATGTCCTATACAGCTTCAATATGACGTTCCAACTCCTATACTCAAAGGATTGACCAATGAAGGCAAGTATGCTAAATGCCTTCTTAATCACCCTGTCTACCTGTGACACAAATTTCAAAGAAATATGTACCTGAACCCCTTTGTCTCTCTGCTCCACACCTCTACCCAGGGCCCTACCATCAATTGTATGAGTCCTGTCCTTGTTTGTTTTACCAAACCGCAAAACTTATGTGATACCTCACGTTTATCCAAATTAAACTCCGTCTGCCTCTCCTCAGTCCATTGACCCAATTGATCAAGATCTCTTTGTAATCGTAGATAACCTTCTTCACTGTCCACTATAATGCCAATCCACAAACTTACTAACCATGCCTCCTATATTCTCATCCATGTCATTTTATATACAATTAAAAAAGGACCCAGTACAGATTCCTCTGGTCACAGGCCTCCAGTCTGAAAAACAATTCTTCAACACCCTGTGTCCTACTGCCAAACTAATATTGTATCCAATTGGCAAGTTCACCATCAGATCTAACTTTTCTAATAAGTCTAACATGCGGCACCTTGTCAAAAGCTTTACTTAAGTCCATAAAAACAATGTCTGCTGCTCTACCCTTATCAATCTTTTTGGTTGCTTCCTCAAAAAACAAACAAATTTGCAAGACATGATTTCCCTCACACAAAGCGATGCTGACTATCCCTAATCAGTCCTTGCCTCTCCAAATACACGTAAATCCTATACTTCAGAATCACCTCCAACAACTTACCCACCACCGATCTCAGACTCACAGGTCTATAGTTCCAGGCTTCTCCTTACAGCCTTCCATAAATAAAGACACAACATTAACCACCCTCTAGTCCTCCGGCATCTCACCAGTGGTTATAGATGATACAAATATTTTATTTACATTTCCCTTCCTATTTCTCTTTTCTTTCTCTTATCAGTTCAAACTTGTGCAATTCCATTTCCTTTTCCACTTCTCTTTGTTTTCTCTTTCTCCTCTATTGCCAATTCAAGTTACTTTCTTTTCATTTGCCATGTCTCTCGTTCTTGCTTTTTCTTCTTCCTTTCTTTCTAATTCACATATTAAATGTTCTATTTGTCTGCCAATCCAATTTATTTTTTATCATTTGTAACTGAATCTTGGCTAGATGTTGCTGTGATTTCTCTCCTTTTAATTCTAAATCCTGTGTAGTCCTGTTCAGAGTATGATGATCCAAAAGTCAATAGGACATATCTGAGGGGGTGGATTACTGTCATGTTCACTGTTCAAGTAGGAGGTATTAGCAAAGTATTTTGTAGAACCTTAATTTGTCCATGATAGCTTTACTTGGGTTCTTGATGAGACAAAAATTGACACGGTTGTTTTGGTGAAACAAATTAAGGGGATTTACTAAGTAATAAAGCAATGCTCAATAGCCAGCTTAGATGCAGGTCGACACTAGTTCTGGTCCAGTTTGCTTTCTTTTCCTTTTCTTCTCTATTTTCCTTTCTTCTTTGAATATGTACAATTTCTGTTCTGGACTCTTTTGGGAAGCCTTTTTTTTAAATCCCTGTCTAATTCTGGTCTTCATATATCCTACCATATCTGTTGCAAGCAATTGAATAACATTCCCTGATACAACAGGATCAGTACTATATTCGCAATTACATCCTGGACCACAATTAACAAAAGCTGTGGTTACTTGGAGTCTAAATTGTCCTTTGTAACACCTTTTGTGGCAGTGAGAATCAGACATATACGGACAGAATAAACATTTAACTATCTTCATGCCTCTTGCTGTTATCCTTAATGTCTAATCTAATCACTTCAAAAACTTATTCACAATTGTGTGTTTAGAAGGTGCCATATAAGGAACTTTGAATTTCTGCAGTGCATCTTCTAGATGGCATATGTAGCTGCTATTGAGTGTCAATAGTGGAGGGAATCGTCTGCTTGTGCCTGTGGTCCCAATAAAGCGGACTGCTTTATCCTGGATGCTGTCAAGCCTCTAGAGTGCTGTTGGATGCACCCATCCAGCCAAGTGGGGAGTATTCCATCATACTCCTGACTTGTGCCTTGTAGATGGTGGACAGGCTTTAGGAGTCAGGATGTAAGTTACTCACTGCAAGCTATCTGGCCCCAACCTGCTCTTGCAGCTACAGTATTTACATAACTTGTCCTTTGCATTTTCTGCTCTATAGTAACCCCCAGCATATTGATAGTGGCAGATCCAGTGATGGTGATACCATTGAATGGTGGGGTTTAGGTTAACTCTTGTTAGAGGTGGTCATTGCCTGGCACTTGTGTGTCTTTTGTTACTTTCCACTCTTACCTCAGCTTAGCACCTCAAATCTGAACAGGTTGGCTTGGGAAAGGATGTTGCTGTTGCATTACCTTTTTGTCCTTTGGATTGGGAGGATTTTGTGAATAGACTGATTATGGTACCTGTCCAGTACTTTGAGATGTCTGCTATAGCTTTTTCAAGTTCAAACAATAGTGTGGATGACAGTGATCTGGGTAATGACATCCACAGAGATAGAAAGGGACATAGCATACAAACATACGAGTGCACCAACAAATAAAGTCTGGAAAAATTGTAGCCTCTGCCTGAATGCATGCAGCATTCATAACAAAATGATTGAATTGATAGCACAAATAGAAATAAATGACAGTGATTTGATAACAGTTATAGAGACCAGGCTTCAAAGTGACCATGGCTGGAACCTGAATATTCAAGGGTATTTGACTTGTTGAAAGGACATGAAATACAAATATATGGGGTAACTTTTTGCACAAGTGATTTTGTTAATAAATGATAGATTCAGTAAAATAACAAGAAATCACCTCTGGTAACTGCAGCTCGCATCTTGTGAGGGGGATAAGGACAGTGTTCTTCAAGTTTGAAAGAGCTTTAATATCAAGATTGCAATTGACATCATTGTGGAGGCCTGGGATGATGTCAGTAAGGACTGTTTGCATGCAGTTTGGAGGAAGCTTCACCCAGACTTTTTCAAGATTTTAAAGGCTTTCATCAATCTCAAGAATCAAAGATCATTAGAATCGTAGAATCCCTACAGTGTGGAAACAGCCCTTTGGCCCAACAAGTCCACATCGAACCTCAGAGCATGCCACCCAGACCCATCCTCCTATAACCTACCTAATCTACACATCCCTATGGGCAATTTAGCATGGCCGATCCACCTAACCTGCACATCTTTAGACTATGGCAGGAAACCGGAGCAAACCCACGCGGACACGGGGAGTATGTGCAAACTCCACACAGACAGTTGCCCGAGGCTGAAATTGAACCCGGGTCCCTGGTGCTGTGAGGCAACAGTGCTAACCACTGAGCCACCGTGCCACCCCTGCTTGCTTTGCAAGATCAACATTGTGTTGATCTTGCAAAGCAAGTTGGATTTGCAGAAGTGGAGAGTGAGGATATTGAAGAGCTGGTTGAGTCCCACTGTGAAGACCTCATTACAGCTGATCTACAACAACTTGTCGCTGAGGGGGAAGTGGAAGCTGGAGATTGAGAAGATGAAGTCCAGGGTGCATCACCACGAGAGCTTTCCACTTCTGTTTTGTCTTCTATCCTGAGGGAAACTGAGAAGCAGTTGTAACTCTTGCAGGACAATGTTTAAAAAGCAGAACGCAGCAGGGTAGCAGTTAGTGGAATAAAATCATATTTGGCGCCCTATGTACAGCTTCTTCATGAAAAAAGAAAAAAGGCAAAGCAGCAAAAACTGGATGTCCTTTTTAAGCCAACCCCCAAGAAACAGTCAGAATACAATGAACCACAGCCATCCACTTCTGGTTTAAATATTTTTCACCTGAACCCTGCACCTGAAGGTGATCATGATGATGATGATGATGATGACGACGTCCCTCAGACCCTGCATTAACAACAGGGCAACCTCAAAACCTCCTCCCCCATCAAGTTATCTTGAAAGTTTTTTCAAGGTAAGTTGTTAAATTTACTTTTATTTCATTATTAGGTATGAATTAACTATTTATTCAAACTACATTATCCTTTGTGTTGGGATTTTGAGTGATTTTTGAATGAGATTTTCTGGTGGTCAGCCCCTAACACCGCGTTTCCCTTAGGCCCCGTTATTTCTATAGCACGATTATCTGTAACGCAATGTTGCACAGGAATGCAGTGCAACTATCATGTTCTAGCAGAACCGACTATACGTGCACACTAACCAAATAGCCATGTAGCAAAGACTAAGGGAAGAAGTCATCATTTAAGTCAGCCCTTCATTCAGGGGGTTCTGGTCCAGTAAGTGATGGTAATAGTTGGATCTTAGTCCAGGGCTTGGACTCGGTCAGTTGGTGGCTTAGGGTCAGAGAGATCTGTGACACTAAAGTTTAGAGAGTATGCCATTATCAGTCCTGCAGTTCCAGTAGAAAGAGTCAGAAGAGTTGCAGTAGATCAGTCAAGGAGCTGCAAACAGGTCAGCCAGGGATCTGGTCACACATCGGTCAGGACTGACCATACAAGTTAGTAAGAGGTTGGGCAACAGTCAGCCTTGGGGATCATCTGAATGGAAATCAATGGGTATAATCAGGGAATGCTTTCAGGAATTTGGAGAATTCAGAGATTGGAAGTGGCAACCTGAGACGCAGAGGGGGCAAGAATGGTGAAGAGGGAAATTTAGCACATAAAGGCTGAAAGGCAATTACTTATGGGACTTGATAGGATACTGTGGTGGTCAGGTGCAGGGTTGTTGTTGGCAGTCAACACCAGCATGATGATGGGCAAGACTAATGTGCAGTGCCAGGGCTAAGGGAGTATTGATGGGAGTTGCAGATATAATTCCAAGGGATGTGTTGGAACATGTAGAGAATTCGTTCTGATGGTCTGAACAGACAGTGCCAGGAAGAAAGGCACATTGAAGTTGGGGAGGGCCCTTGATTGCCAGGCTGAGCTTGTGACTCACTGTGCCAACTATGAAATGCCAAATGGCATTTTCTGCCATTTTCATGAAAATTGAAAAGGCACGCTGCAAACAGAAAAAAGCTGCAACCACACCCGGAGTGACCATTGTCAGAGTCAGAGGTTCTTTTTCTGTCTGAGGATGCAAATTCTTCTAGTGAGTGACATGAACCCCTTCAAAGAGCAATTACATTAATCAGCCACTTTCACATTACAGGTTGAAGTCATTTTTAATTATAGCATCGTCCATGTGAAATTCATGCAGTATCGACTGTGTGGGGTGCAAATCCTGGCTGCACATATTATTCGTAATTGCAGATTGAAGATAGTAATCTCTGTGAAGCAGAATTAATCACAGGTGACCCAAAAAGTGGCACCAATGGCCACAGTTTACAAAGATAAGGCAAGATATCAAAGTCTGCACAGGACCATGGAACTGAATTCCTCTCACTTTAAACAGTAACTATTTACCAACATGCTCTTTCCTGCAATGATGTCTTTTGTGGGCAGTGCGGGGCTGGGAGGACAAGGTCTCAGTACTCATACAGCACTTAATTTCTATTGTCTCAGTGCAACGTGATGCTGCTACACTCATCAGAATGAGGCCCTGTGTCAAAGTTCCATGTAAAGGCATTCCATGGCTCTCCTGTCAGTGCTCTCATGTTCCATTGTACGGAGTAGAATGCTAAACCGTTATATGTGCATGATGTGAATGCTGACTGTTCACAGTACTAAGGACATGCCTGTTTGTGACTGATAGATCCAGCCACAGCATGGGCTATTACCACTGCAACTGCAGGGCAGCAAAGTCACAGGGAGATGGAGGAGGACCGGATTTGCTGGCGCACCCATGGCTTGCAGAAACCACCACGGGCTGTGGAACAGCCTCCACATGATGTCATCACTGCTGAAGATACAGGAGCCCCAGAGACTATTGTCCTCAGTGTCAGACACTCCTGATGAGTGAGACACAGTGTCCCTGCAATCTGAGGATGTCCCACAATGCTATTATAGATCAAAGCCAGCTGCTGGAGTTGGAACTACAACCTGAAGAGTTTGGTAGAAGCTATCCTGATGTCTGTCAAGGTGACAGCTGTGATGTTTTAAAGCAATAGGTCCCTTGCATAGAGACACTGGGGACCTATGTGGGATCTCACCAAACTCATCCCACAAATGTAACAATGCAGTTACAGATTCCATTTGTGCCAGGTCACACTGCTTTATATAGTTTCTCCCTGACAAGGTTAGTGCTGAAGCGCTGAACTCTCACGTTCCTGGTTCCTTCAAGGTCTGGATGCCTTAAAAGGCTAGTTACTGGGAGACTAGGGATACCGTCTACGACAATGACTGATGACTGAGTTATACAAAGCCCAACTAAGGCAGAGCATCGATAAAATGTCGGCCATTCCTCAACCAGGGCCATGATGGAGTAGACAACAGGGCTTCTGAAGGTGAGGTGCTGATATTTGTGTCAGACTAGGGGGTGACGAGCAGTACGCTCCAGGCAGGGTATACGGCATAATCCTAGCATCCTCTGCACAACTGGAGCAGGCAATGAGGGGATGTGATGGATGCTGAAGAGCTGGGACAGCAGCAGAAGTCTTCTGGAGAAGTAGATGAGAATATTGAGCAGGAAGAACATCACCACCTTTTAGGATGTTACAGTCCTGCAGCATCAGATACAACAAGCCAGATATGACTTAGCTGACATCTGATTCGAGTAGATGAGAGTTGGGCGCAGTGATCAATTTCATTGCTTGAAAGGCAAGCAATCTGTTTCTGTTCTGAGAGGCAATTGGAGATTCTGTTTGTCTGTCTATTGTTTGCTTCCACTGTTGCTGAGTAAAAATGAGTGCTTTCAGTTGCTCGAAGACTTCCTGTATGTCATGGCCCCACATTGAACAATGTTAAGATATGGATCTACATTGGGCATTGAAGAAAGAATAGCACTGTCTGTGCCGATGTATGTATGATGAAGTGGCAGGCATGCCCCCTATGTGCCCTGAAATGCCTTGGTTTGTGATTGCTGGCACACTGTGGGCGTGGGTGAAGGGCAACTTTGGAAATCCAGTGCTTGACCATATGCAGGACTGAGCTCCAAAAAAATGGAACTGGTGTCATGAACTCTAGGAAGTTCCGGCAGTGAAAAATTACTTCTGCCTACAGTGAGTGCACAAATTTGATGAGTAGGGTGGCAAAGAGGTGTGATACATAAGTAATTAGGTGAGTTTGGGATGACAGCACAAAAACGGTTGTGGGTCTTGCAGACGGAATAAGATTCAGCCTGCAGAAACAGTTCTGGTGGAGATAAGATATGATAAGGAAAGAAGTCACTGGTGGCAATGGCTTCTAGGTTCCCTCACAGAAACTGGGCCTGTCAGACTAAATCATACTGTGTTAGTCATGACGTAATGTTGGCTTGTAAGAAAAATACTGCAACAATTGTAGGGCTCATTTTCATTTTTATATAGACTGGACAAATTAAATTGGCAAAAGTAGCCTGGATACCCACATTCATAGAGTGTATTCAAAACAGTTTCTTAAAACATTACATTCGGTGAACAGGTTACTTTAGATTTGATGCTATGTAAACAGTCAAAATTAATTAATGACCTCGTGAAATATCCTGTAGGTGAAGAGTGCTCATAACATGATCGAATTTTGCACTCCTTTTGAGGGTGACAAATTTAAGCATGCAAAGTGTCTTACTCTTGTAATTGCCTTTCACATATGAAGAATGAAGCTCAAATTTGAGAATGGTGCCTGAATCTCAATTCTGAAGGCCTCACCTCCTCATCTTGGCATCCACCGTTTTCACTGGGGGAAATGGGAGTGGGAGATAGTTCAGCAGCATGTTTAAAAGTGCAGTTGCCTTGACTTAGAAGCAATTTGTCACTCAGATTTCTGATATACAGCCTTTATACATTTGAGGAAAAGAACTAAACCTACTGGAAATCTTTAGAAAGGTTAGGTATTCCTTCGGCATTGTGGACAGTGAATGTTCATGCGTTTAACAGATGGATAAGTTTTGTCAGACTCTCAAATTATTTAAATCTCCTGCCCTTTATATTTTGAAAATAAACAGCCTGAACAGATGGAAAAAAAATGTACTTGCAATATCAATATATGATTGTTGATCTAAGCCTGAGTTCTGTTTGACCTCTTCTACAACCAATCATCACAGTGGGGTCCTAAAACTCTCAGTTTGATAATTCCACATACTTATAAAGGAATTAACTGTATTTGAACAAAAGTTATGAATATAAATGCTTGCTTTAAGGGTTTTTAATTTATTGAATGATTTTTTATCAATAAGAGTGTTTCTCAATATTGTGAAGACCAGAATAAATACTTCAAAATTTATTTGATTTAATCATGGATCGTGACACTGTCCATTCTGGTAACTTGGTGAGTGGTCATGAAGAGTGTAAGGACAAATAGTGATGATGGGGTTTATGGATTCAAATGACTTGCCACTATCTTAGCATAAGGGTGCCAAAGGGCAATGAGGATGATCAGATGTTATGATTTGGCACAAGTTGGCATTAATTTGACATAAAAAATTGTATAGGTGTATGGAGCTGAATAGATTTCGTGGCTTGGCTTGATTTTAGATACCAAAAACAAAATAGTCGAATTGCAGCATGATTGAAATTGAGCAAGAGATTAGCTTAAGTGAATGTTGTACCCTTAAGGGGTGAGACAAGGAATTAATAGTGGAAAATGGAGTTTGAACAAGTATTTTGTATTTGTCTTCACAGTAGAAGTAACAGAAACCAGCAAACTGAAACATATACAGATACATCATCCAAAATTTCACTGTCTAAATGCATTTTCAGTTAAACCACTGATAATTCATCTGTTTTGAAGGTGTCCAACACATAAGCAGTGTATAAATATACTGAGGCAGTGGTCAAATGTGATATTGTTGTAGAGCATTACATGAGGCACTCAATGCCTGTGCCTCAAACAAATGCCAGTGTCATTACAGCTGACAAGTAAAGGCCACATACTTATTTTATGCTCCTCCTTACTTTTTGCCATTGGTTTGCACTGAGTGCGGGTACCAAGGGGAACAAAACTTTACAGCGGCCAACTCCAGATTCTCCCAGCAATGTTAAAAACATCTGACTGAATATAAAGCCAGGAGGTGTAGGACTGCATTAAAAATACATGGGTTGCTGTTGCCCACTGGCTCTTCCATTTCTGAATTCTGTCTTATCCTCCTTCCTGCTTAATGTCCCTCCATTTCCCCTTTCTTCTAGCATCTAACTGAGAGTTACAGTGATGTGAACTTAAAATAGTGTCCACTGAGCTGCCGGGCAATACCCAGCAGTCATCTTCAATTTGTCAGTCTGATGTTTGTCTGATTGAGGCCCTTATGTCCAAAGTCCAGGAGAAAACATAATCTCGCCTGGTCAAAGTCCCGAGGTTGCTGGGATTTGAACTTTGGACCTGTTAAATTTTGAGAGGACTTGACAAGGTAGATGCTTAGAGAGTGTTTCCCCTCCTATCTAGACAGTGTTTAAATTAAGGGATCCCTTATTTAAGATGAGGTGAGAAGGAATTTCTTCTCTCAGGGCATTTTAATCTTTGGAATTCCCTGTGACAGATGTTTGTTTGTGTATATTCAAGGCTAAGATTTTGAACAGCTTGAGAGTTAAGGGATACAGGGGATAAAGTATAAATGTGGTCAAGGCCACAGTCAAGTCAGCCATGATCTTATTGAATGTTGGAGCCAACCCAGTATACAATATGGCTTCTATTTCTTACGACCTTATTTATGGGCTTAGCTCAGCACTGACTAACTTTTACAAGACACTTTGAGAAACGCTTTGCTTCCTTCAGTCCATGCATCTCTTAAATTAAAAGAATCCAGCCAGACACATTTTCGTGCACATTCATACAAGTAAATATAAAATGATAGAATGATGTAGAAATCCTTGAGCTGTAATCTGCTACCACCAGAGTTTTGCCCATTAGCACTTTCCAGTGCCGAGCCCATCAAAGAATGCAGCTTGTAAGAAAAATTTGGAGATTGAAATGGATGGATTTCAACATCAATATGGATGGATGGGCTGAGGTAACTTAACAACCTTTCTCATTTGTCGCTGTCTTGTGATCTCTTTTAGATAATTTTCTGTCACTCAATCCAGTGCAAACAAGGTTACTGTTAATTTGCAGTTACCAGATGGAGAGCCATAAAACTTCGGTTTATGCTGTCAGTGGACCAGTGTTAAATATGCTTATATAACTGTTTTTTTCCACTATTTAAACAGAGGAGTTAATCTATTTAAACTGTCAATGTAATATCGATAAAATAAGGAACAAATAATTATAATGTCCCTGATACTGTCATCAATAGTACTTCATCGGTTACAGTTTTTGTGTAAAGCAAGAAAGAAACAGAGAATTCAGGCCTGGAATACTAAATTCTCCAGTTAGGAAATGGATTTGGCTCCAGATCCAGATTTTTGGCAATCATTAGCTGACTATCTGTTAAAAGCCAGACAGGAAGTACTAGCTCAGACCTATCTATCACAATCACATTGACAGTCTTCAGGCAGGCATAACCAAACAATGATGCATGTCTTCAACGCAACCCTGACCAATCAATGAACATTATGTTTGAACTTGACATAAGTAAACCACCTCTTACAAAAAAAATGTAAATAATTTAGGAACTTTTCTTCAGAAATTTTCTCCTTTTTAGGTTTGTGAGTTTATTTTCAGTTCTCATTGCTCTTGTGATTAGTTCAAATGAGTTCCAAAAAGGATATCCGTTTAAAGACATTTTTAATCATAATGTATTGTCCAGATACACAGGGATCAAGAATGATACATTACAATTTATCAAAAGCCAAGCAGCATATTAGCATCAAAGCTTGCAAAAACCTGAAACCTTGAATAGCTATTTAATGCAACTGTGTTTTGAAAGTTGAAGAGAGAAATGTAAACCTGAGAAAGATAAAGCATCCCTCCTAGATGGGTGGCATTTGCAGAATGTGCCAAAAACAATGAACTTTCATGCAAATGGCATCTGTTGCTGCATTCACATGATTATCTGCATGCAAAATATCAAACAAGAGTTATGTATGGTGTAGATGTTGTCAATTAAAAGTCATGTTAAAGGTGATGTTTGTGGCCTTTCTGCCAGACAAGTGAGTATTTGTTAATCAATGGCTTTTTCTCATTCTTTCCCATGGTGGTCCAACCATTAGAAAAACTTCCCTATTTTCATTTGCATTAGAATCAGGTAGTTTTTATAATGGACTGCCAATCAGCAAACCACCTTTATACGCAGCAGCAAGCTAAACATCAGATCTCCAGTCGGAGGTGACTGCTTGTCACCATAAGTAAACTGTTCCTTCATTTCATAAGGCAAAAAATCATAAAGGCCAGTTTAGGTCAGTCTGAAAAATTACTATTGTATTAATTCTATGGTAATTTGCTTACACTCTGTTTAATTAACAACAGAAAAGGTGAATTTGCTGCAGTTAAACCAAAAATAAAGTAAATGATTATTCTGGTATAAGTATGAGCAGAAAAGGGATAGTAACACTGCAAATTTCATGAAAACTACCATAGTGCACACACTTGAAAGTTCTGATTTATTGTTAAAAATGTAATGATTTTTTTTTAGCATCCTCATATAAATTTACAGCCTAAAAAGAGGCTAGTTGGTTTATTGTACTTGTCTCAGATTTACGAAACAGCTACCTACTTCCCAGTCAAGTATTTACCCATTTTCCTGTTTAAAAATTTTTCAGTTTTTACTTCCACCATTATCTCCCCTGCTACATTTCAGCACCTGATCACCACCATCTGCATGTGAAATGTTCATCCAACCTGTTCCTTCAAAGATAGCTTCTATGGGGAAATTTAAACTCAGAAGTTGAAATTTATAAGACGGGTTCTCTCTCTTCCACATAAAAAAAATTAAGAATTTATTTGTAAAATAATTATTATGGCAAATAAGAACCTAGGATTATAAAAGGACCAGTCACCTCACATCACTGTCAAGGCTTTTTTTTAAATCAGGTAGCACTTTGATATATTTTAAGAATATCATGTTGTTTCACTTTATCAGTATGGAGTATTGGAACAGTACAGTCATTTTCATTAATTTGGGTAGAAGGAAAGTTTATTTTCTTATAGTTATTATTGACTTCTACGGAACAACTCTAAAATGTTTCTTTCTTTTTCCTGATAGATGTTGGATCTGTACTTTTGTTTCATGCTCTTTAAAAATTATCTAAGACAATTTTAGATTTTTGTGGGAAATAATTGAAGAAATTTAGGTGCAATGTAGAAGAGGTCTAACATTCATAAAAGGTGGCAGCAGCATTTTGAAAAGCTGTTTCTATCTGCTAGAAAAAAAAGTCATGACAAGAAATTTTAATCCACACATGCTCATCAAACTGTAACACGGCCAGATTTTTCTGTAGAAATAATGGTTAAGCAATTGGCACTCACTTATTACTGTGTAAATCAGACAGCAACTTGTGTGATCACACATGTGCAATTCACCGTGGACATGAGGCAATTGCTGTCTGAGTAGCTCTGCTTCTCCAGATGTCGTGTAGGAATGTTAGCAACTAGGAGACCTAGCATTCACATACATGGAGTGATGTGAAGGTACTTTATGTGCATGATTGATACCCATTAAACTCACCAGAAAAAAAAAAACAGGAATTGTCTGTTCCAGTATGAGTCATTTTTTTTGTGATAGAATGATATTTAACAACCATTGCCAAACAATCTCACTGGTGCTGAAAATGAGTTTTTACAAGGTTCGATTTCCATTCCTTAAGATTTTAATTAGAAATGAACTATGTTTCTAAGAATTTATTTCTGTTTCTTTTGTTTCTCTTATTCCCATTATCATTTTCCACCCGATCTGAAACGTTAACTGTTTTTTTCCTTCACAGATGCTGCCAGACCTGTTGAGCTTTTCCAGCAACTTTGTTTTTGTTCATCATTTTCCTCTTATTTGTTTCCATCCTGCACCTGATTTAAAGACATCTTATTGCTATTAACAGGATTTAGGTGAGACCATATCTGAAGTACTATGTAAATGTTTTGTGGCTGGATTTTTGCTGCAGGAGCAGAAAACATAAATTCATTCTGATTCCAGATTTTAGAACAGTAACTGCTTAGGATTTTCAAAGATTTGACTCCTTATTTGACACAGAAACATGTTATCTGCCCCATTCAGGGCAGTGTGCAGGCTCTCAAAGCTAAGGGCCAATCAGTTTGAGGGAAGGTGAGGAGCAAGCTGCAATACAGGGTAAGTAACTGAGGGGATGCTTCAACTTGGATGTGCACTCTCCTCAACCTTATTATAGCTTAAAGTTTAAAAAACAAACAGAAAAAGTAACCCCTCTGCAAAGGGGGTTGCCTGCCTGCAAAGTTGCCCCCTCCACCATCCCCTCTTGGCTACTGGGTGCCTACCTTCAGCTAATTAAATGCCTGCATCATGCTGTTGGGAGAGAGATACCCCAGTCGGCCTTCTTTCACTCTGGCTCACAAGATTCTTAATGAGCCTTAATGGCTCCCTGTCAGATGGATATGTAGCCCTGAATCCACCTTTTCAAAATGACCAGCATTCTGAACAGGGTCAGGCCCCATTTGCCCCTGTGCCAACCGGAGCAAGACCCGAGAATTCAGCCCCTGATCCTTGTACCTGATGAAGGATATCTGTTCACTAAAGGGAATGCAACAAATGTTCATTCGATTGACTTATTGGATTAGAGAGTTGTCCTAGGAGGATCAATTGAAGATTGAGAGGTGATATCATTGAAACATGTAGTAATCTAACATTCTGAGAGGCCTTGACAAGATTGATGCTTTCTCCCCTCAGAGCAAAACTTGATGGGTTGTTTGGACCACCTCTCCTATTATCTATGTTCTTGACTTTGAATTAAATTTTGTAACTTACATTACCTGATTTAGGTTCTGATGCTCATTAGCACTTCTTCAGTTTGTTTGATTAGGGAGATACACAGTTCACGCATATCCTATATCTCCTCCTACATCTCCTGTGGTGGATACCATGCCATCCTTGTCTTCTAATTACACTGAAGTGCGGTGCAATAAACATTAGAAGTCTGTGGTCAAGTGTAAATATAGTGAACAGTTGGCAGCATGTAGAACAAGCTCCTGTCTAGGATATTCCTCCCTAAACTGGGAAATATTATAAATGAACAATATATTTATCTGGAGTTTAGTGATGTTTTTCACTCCTTGAATAATTGCAGATTGGAAAAATAGCAACCTACACCAAAAAGCATAAGACCCTAATCCGGTTTGACAGGTGACACAATTAATGACAGAATCAGAGGTTCTCAAGCTATTTCTAAATTAAAGTATTTAGTTCATTGCTTGAAATGGAATAGCCTTTTCTTTAATGTCGTTATTCTTTTTGAAAAACCTTACTTTTTAAAGGTTTATCTTTTTTTCCCATTGACCCATTAATGGCATAAACTATTCCCGAACAAACCTCTGTCAGTGCTCGGACCTTAAATATTTTCAAACAATATTTTTACCCTGGCAAATGCTAAGACTAATTCTCTGCTTTAGTGTAATATCAAAGCTGTAAAATATATTAGTGCTAGTTGAGTACAAAGTGCAGCTTCAGTGATCTGCTTGGTGTAGTGTACCTATAAATTCTCTTAACTTATTTTTAACTTGTTCCAAACCTTTCTGCATTAGAATGCAGAATAGAAGTGTTTCCATTATGAGAACCTTAACACTTTCACAACCCTGTACTCAAAATGGAAAATTTGCTCTTGCAATAGGTAGCACTATAATTCAGTTTTAAATTCTCTTGCATAATAACTCAATGAGTTTAGCAGATCAAGTAGTTTCCAAATTCATTTTCTGGCTTGTGATGAGTTGGTTAATCTTCTGAGCTATGGCATAACATTGTTTTGTTCATGCCCTTTTGCTGGGAAATACACATCCAGGCAATGGTCCTGCATTTGATAGTGATCCAATAACCCCTGCTAAAAGAATGAGGGGCACCATCAGGTGGTGCGCTGTTCGCTGCGTGCCTGATGACCTCACTGCCAAGGCTGACAGAAGAACATTGGTCATTTAGAGGAGGATTGTACCTGTGGAACCATTTCCAACAAATAGTTGATGGGAGTGCAGGGCAAAGAAGAAATTATTCAGAGACAGAAAAAGAAAATTCTATTTCTGATAATTGAGAAATGGCATATTCTAGCATCTAGAAGTGCCTTTGAAAATCAGTGTTCCTGTAGAAACTGTTTCAGCTGGTTGCTCTTCAAAAATGTAAGCATGCTGAACTCTCTGGATTGTCACAGGGTTATTAACTGTACTGATGGTCTTGCCATGTGAACAGGGCTCAGCTAAATGTGTGTTTGATTTGCAAATAGTTTTTTTTTGCCTGTTATTCAGTTCCTACCTCCTGTGCAGTCTTAACAGTCTGGATACTTTCGTGTCATTGATAGCTCAGCTCAGTTTAGGTTACACAACAAACATATCCTCATGACTTTATAATAAAAGGTCTTTTTCATAAAATACATGGATTATTAGGTTATGTCAATCTGGGTATGTTATACTGTTATAAACAAGTGAAGATGGGTGAATGGTTTCCCTTTCTTTAAGTCCCCTCATCGTCAATTGTGATCTTTTTTGTAATTTTGAGCATGTAGATATATCTGTTCCCAGCTATTCTGTTGCTTGTTGCTGACTTTCTCCAGGTCTTCCAATTTCTCTAGCTGAACTTTTCTGTTTTGAGGGGTATTTTTTGCTATCAGCCAAACTGATCCCAAATGAGCTATCTATCCCTGGCATTGGGAATTTGGGACTGCCTCCACTATTATCAAACGGACAACAAATCCAAATCTAGGTAAGCGTTAAGCAGTAGCGCCTCTATATTCTTCGCCATGGACTCTTATCAAGGTAGAATTTCTAAATGCTCCTTATGAGCAACATCTGTGAGCACCCAGTATCTTGGAGAAGGCTGATCCATTTCTCTCTTGCTATTCAAAACAGCCAGAGGTCACCATTCGTTTTGACATGAACTCCCAACAGCTCTCGTGGTTGGCAGTCATGTCTGAGTGTACATTGACAACCTTGAATGTTACAGATACCAGTCTTGCAGCATGTGTTTCTGGGATAATGGCAAAACTAATGATCTCCCTTTATATGGACTGGCTTCCCACAGTGGAGCTTGGGACTGTTTCTCATCTATCTCCTAATGCATAGCAAGAGTTTCTGCTCGTATCCAAAAAGGAAAAGTGTAAGTGAAGTAAATGTGGGTCATCGAAAGGGGAGTTAACATTAAGAAGTGGTGGATGGAATGAATAAATTCTATCTCTGCCTTCATTGAAGAGAATGCAAAAGTTCTGAATAATACTTGTAAATCAGGAAATGAGGAACTTTGTTTTATTCATTCATGGAATATGGGCATTGCTGTCTAGGTCAGTATTTGTTGCCCATCCTAATTGCCCAGAGGACAGTTAAGAGTCAGCTACGTTGCTTTGGGCATGGAGTCATATGTAGGCCAGACCAGGTAAGGATGGCAGATTTCCTTCCCTAAAGGAATATGTAGATAGGCAGAATATGATGAGTAGGGTCCCACAGGTCTGTTCTGGGCCCTCAACTTGTTATAATTTGTATCAATGACTTAATAATGGCATGGTAGCTAACATTGCAGATGACACAATAATATGTTGGAAAATATGTTGTAAAAATGTTGCAACAATGATGCAGACCAATAGATATAGGTTAAGTGAGTGGTCAAGAAAACTGGCAGAATGAGTATAATTTGAAGTTGTCCACTTTGGAATGAAGAATTAAAAAGAGTATTATTTAAAAAGTGAATTACTGAAGAATTCCGAAGCACAGGGTATTCTAGTGCATGAATCACAAAACATTAATATCTAGGTACAGTAAGTAATTAGGAAAGCTAATGGAATACTATTCTTTATTGCAAGAAAAATTGAACAAAAAAGGATGTTATGATTGAATTGTACAGGGCATTGATGAGACTGCATCTCAGCTTTGGTCTCCATTTTTAAGAAAAAGTGTTATTGTGTTGGAAGCAATTCAGAGAAGGTTTACTAGATGCAAATGTGGAATGAGCAGGTTGTCTTATAAGAGAAAGGCTGGGTTTATTTTTACGAGTTTAGAAGAGCATGGAATGACACGATTGAAGTGTATAAGTTCCTATATGACTAAGGGATAGTTACCTTGCTCTTATGTCTCCATTAGTGACAGTTTCCAGACCCCAGCTTTCCTAAATTTATGGATCTATTTGATAACTCATTGTCATTTGCCAGAATTGGTGCCTTTCTGAGCCCTGCTACCTTCTTTCTGCTACATGCATCTGGGCTGGAAGAGGTATTGAGGTTTGAACTGTAGGAGAATGATATCCTCAGTTTTAATTGCACATGCCTACTGGTCAAAATCATGCTGCTTAAACTATTCAAATTTCAAGAATGCCTGGCCAGGCCTTTTCTTGATGAAAATCAGAATTTTTGCCTGCGTGCCTCTGACTCCAGCAGGCACACACGAAAAGTATCTTCTTTTGCTGCTTCGTTATTGTTTAAAAACTATTCTAAATTGGTTCACAGAAGGGAGATAAGAAAAGGAGTAGTGAGTTGAAAAATAATCTAAGAACAATTGATGACTTTTTTGCTCTGTGATTGCACTAGAATTACAATACAGATGTCTATTTTAAGTGGCTGAAGCCTCTCTAAAATAGTGAACAGAGGAATATTATATTCCACTGAAAATATTACTAAATGTAACTTGCAGCATTTAAAGCTTAGACCAATTAAATTCCTTTCTATTTTAAATTTTAACAGTCAAGTCATCTATACTTGACGCAGGATCACAAAATGCCTTGATGCGATATGGCAATCTTAAGACATACTGTAAAATTAATGGCTTGAAAAATGTAGAGGTTATGTCAAGATACCCTGCCAGAGCAAGTGGCTGAATGCGAATGTTTCTTCATGTCAGGATGTGCTATAATTAGCCAGTAATAAATAACTGTAAGGGCTTTGGAGTAGATTTGTAGCTTGGGTTGTGGTTGGTTGGCTCGCCGAGCTGGTTCGGTGTTGTTCCGCAGACGTTTCATGTAACCCAGCAGGGTAATCATCAGCGCAGCCTCCGATGAAGCGCCGTTGTGTTTTCCCGCCTGGTTTTTAAACTCTGGAGCCGTTGAGCTGGATTACCTCACTTCCGGTTTTTCTTCGCAATGTACTGTATATGGGGTCGAGTTCTATATGTTGATGGCTTTCTTTGTGGAGTACCAAGTTTCTAGGAATTCCCGTGCCTGTCTTTGCTTTGCTTGTCCCAGGATCTTGGTGTTGTCCCAGACGAATTGGTGGTTCTCCTTATCCACGAACCACCAATTCATCTGGGACAACACCAAGATCCTGGGACAAGCAAAGCAAAGACAGGCACGGGAATTCCTAGAAACTTGGTACTCCACAAAGAAAGCCATCAACATATAGAACTCGACCCCATATACAGTACATTGCGAAGAAAAACCGGAAGTGAGGTAATCCAGCTCAACGGCTCCAGAGTTTAAAAACCAGGCGGGAAAACACAACGGTGCTTCATCGGAGGCTGCGCTGATGATGTAACCCAGCAGGGTAATGAAACGTCTGCTGAACAACAACGAACCAGTTCGGCGAGTCAACCAACCTCAAAATAAAGATCTGTGTTTGGAGGTGAGGTATGGAGTACAGTGGCAGGGTTAAAGGTAATGATAGATAACCACGCCAGAGATTCCAAGTCAAATGCTAACGTTGTTGATGTGGGAAATTTCCAGAACATGTGTCTAGCACAAACATTTGAAACACATAACAAAGAAAGAAAGAACTTGCATTTATGTGGTCCTTCTCACAACTTCAGGACAGCCCAAATTATTTGGCTGCCAATGAAGTACTTTTTGCAGCACTGCCTTTGTTATGCTATAGAGAACCACAAGCAGTCCACGTTGAGCTTAATGGTCATTTTTACTGTTATCATTTACCTTTAACATTCTGGTTAATCATGACTTCCCTTGAAGTGGAAAAAAAATCTATTAATTCCAAAGACCAGCGGAAGAGAGGGGAAGAAAAGCATCCTCTGAAAGAGTGCAACTCAGATACAATCAGACAGTTATGCAATAGCAAAGAATGTGCAGTGCTATAAATAGCACTAGTCCTGAACTGGCAAGTATTTTATGATTATTTCAGAGTAATTGGCATTCACAAAAAAAAACTTCTCTTTATTTAAGGGAATCTGCAATAGTAAACACTAATGATTTGATTTTTGTTAAGCAAAGGTAACAGCATCTAATCCCCACAAAGCATGTGCTGTAGACGTAAAGGTTGGCTCAGTTTAAATGTGATACAACTGCAAAAATGGTGGCATACATCAAAGTTCTTGGAACAGCTACTTTCATGAAATACACCTGATCAAAAATAAGACAAGGATGCATATTCAGTATCTCAAAGCAGCTTGTATAAAATTACAGTATCTTTATGGATGAAAGATTTATTTGATCATGTCTGCAATTTGCTCATGCTAATCTTATCGATGGTTCGGCCATTAATTAGTATTTGCAACAGCTACTCTGTCAATAAAAACCCAGATTGTTAAAAAAATTCCTTTAAGCTGAAAGAGAGAAGATTAAGTGCAGAAAAGATTTTTGAATTTGCTTGACAGAATATGTGGTTTTAAAAGAAAAGTGAAATTATATAGAAAAAGAATTGAATGAATGTTTTAAAAAAGGCAGAGAGTAACAGAAAAAGGTGAGAAGCAGATAATTGAGCAAGCAAAATATTAGAAAGGCAAAATATGGCAGATATTGGATATAAATATGCTCACTTGTATTTTTTTTTAATATTGTCATTTAGGATTTATTATAGGAAATTTAATAATGGTTAAGGGCTGTTACGGAATGAGCTATTTCTAACGTTTGGATATTCTAACATAATAGAGTATGAACGGAAAAGTAAAGATAATTAAAACTTCGAGAATATTAGATTACTTTCATGCCAAACAACAGAAGCAGAATGTAAAAGAAAGGCTAAGTGATCCCACAACTAACAGGTCAAATCTAAACTCTACAGTACTGCGAATTAAACAATTGATTGACAATTAAACAACTGACAGGAAGTAGAGACATAAATGTCCCCCGTCTAAATGATGGAGAACCTAGTACATTGATGCATAATACACGGCTGAAGCATTTGCAAGTATCTTCAGCTAGAAGGGTCAAGTGGACAATGAATCTCAGCTTTCTCCCTAGTTCCCCTGCATCACCAATCTTGGCCAGTTTTGAGCCAAGTCGATTCACTGCACATAGCTGACACACTGGATACTTCAAAAATTAAAGACCCTGGCACCATTCTGACAAATGTACTGAAGATTTGTGTTCTAGAACAAGCTTTGCCCCTAACCAAGCTGTTCTAGTACGGTTACAACACTAGCATCTACCCGATCATGTGGAAATTAGCCCAGTTACGTCCTGCACAGAACAATTTGGACAAATCTAAGGTGGCCAGTTACTGCCATATAAGTCTAGTCTCAGTCATCAGCAGGGTGATGTAAGAGGTTCTGACAGAGCTATTAAGTGACACCTGCATAGGAATAAGCTGCTTACTGATGTTCGATTGGTTCTGCCAGGGCCACTTAGCTCCTGACCTTATTACAGCCTTGGTCCAAACAAGGGTAAGAGAACAGAACTTCAGAGGTGAGGTGGAAGTAACTGTCTTTGACACCAGGGCAAAATTTGAACAACTATAGCACCAGAGAGGATTTGCAAATTTTGTTAAAAAATGAAATTGGGGAAAAGTCTCCACTAACTGGAGTTATATTTGGTACAAAGGAAGATGGTTGTTGTTGTTAGAAGTCAATCATCTCAGTCCCAGGGCATCTTTGAAGGAGCTCCTTGGGGTAATGTCCTAGGCCTAACCATCTTAAGCCGCTTCATCAATTACCTTCCTGCCATTATAAGGTCAGAAGTGGGAATCTTTGCTGAGGATTGCATAATGTTCAGTAACATTTGCAACTGCTTAGGTATTGAAATCCATGATAATATGTAGGTTTGGGCTGACAAGTGGCAAATAGCATTCATGCCACACAAGAGAGAATCCAGTCATTGCCTCTTGATGGTTAATGGCATTACACTGACTAAATCACCCACTGTTAACTTCCTGGGGGTTTCCATTGACCAGAAACTGAACTGGACCAACACATATATACTGTGGCTGCAAAAACAGGTTAGGGGCTGGGAATTATGTAGAGTAACTGACAACTTGTCACCGTTATGCCCGCCCACCATATACAACGCATAAGTTAGGAAAATTCTCAACAACATTCATTATCCCAATGGGGACCCTGCAGCCATCCGGACTCAATATTGAGTTCAATAATTTTAGGGCCTAAACCCTCCCATATCCCAGCCCCCTACCCCACACACCGGGCCTTCATACCACATAGCCTGCCATTACACACGCACTGTTGTTAGTCACTAACAGTCCCCATTAACAACTACTCACCCTCCCAGCCTGATTGTTAGCAACTCCTTTGTCTGTCCAACTGTCTTTCTCTCTCTTTGGGCTCTATCCTATCGTTTACTCCCTACCCCACCCACCTCCCTATTTTCTGCATATAAACTGACGTTTTCCCAGCCACCATCAGTTCTGAGGAAGGGTCACCGGACCCAAAACGTTAACTCTGTTTTCTCCTCCACAGATGCTGCCAGACCTGCTGAGCTTTTCCAGCAACTTTGTTTTTGTTAGGAAAACTCTCCACCTGTATGTTGCAGCTCTAACATAAATGAAGCTTGACAGCACCCAAAATAAAACAGCCTATTTGACTGGCACCTCAACAACCAAATTCACCATTCACTTGCTTCACCACCAAGTCACAGTGGCAACACTGTGTACCATTTACAAGACGCAATGCAGCAACTCAACAAGGCCACTTTGACAGCCCCTTTCAAACCTGCAATGCCCGCCACTAGATGGCGGTGGATTAGGGCTTCTGAGCCCAGGGCTCGTCTGCTTTTCTTTTTGTTTCTTTCTTTTCTTTTATTTCTCCCTTTTCTTGTTTTTGTTCTTTCTTTTGGCTTTTATTTTACTTACCTCTTGCCGAGTAATTCAGTCGGGATGACCGCATTGACGGCAGCATGTGGGCCCAGTAGCGTGAAGTCTTGGCAGTGGCATCAGAGGTGAGTTTGGGGTTCCTGGCAGTGCCTGCGTGCAGTGCAGATTCATAGGGGTAGCAGCAGAGGCAGTGATGGGGCCAGCACAAGACCCGCTGGTATCGGCAGCAGCTGCTTCGGCGAGGTTTTACAAAATTTTTTTTTAAAATTCATTCACGGGGTGAGGGTGCCACCGGTTACGCAGCATTTAATGCCCATCCCTAATTGCCCAGAGGGCAGTTAAGAGTCAACCATATTGCTGTGGGTCTGGAGTCACATGTAGGCCAGACCAGGTTCGGATGGCATTTCCTTCCCTAATGAACCAGATTGGGTTTTTCCGACAATCGATTCGTGGTCATCATTAGACTCTTAATTCCAGATATTTATTGAATTCGAGTTTCACCATCTGCCGTGGCGGGATTTGAACCCAGGTCCCCAGAACATTACCTTGCTCTCTGGATTAACAGTCCAGCGATAATACCACTAGGCCATTACCTCCCCTCGAAGGTAGGCCGAAACAAACTCAAAGGAATTGAGTTTGGGCCGGTACAGTACCTGGTGGAATCAGTGACATCTGCATTGGCAAGGTCCATCAAGGACCCATAGTGGCAGCAGCACAGCGAAGGAGACTCGAGCCTGGCCACCAGGCCCATGGCCCATGGCGGAGCACTTAACAGGAAGGACTGTAAAATTGAACACTTTTTCTTTATTTCTTCATTTTTCTGCCTTTATATTCTATTTTTGCTTTACTTTTCTGTGCTTTATGACGGCGCCAGAGTATGGTGACACTACACAACACTTATCACTGTATTTTGTAACAAAATACATGTGACGATAAATAAATCAAATCAAAGCAGATCACTAAGAGGACAATGGTAACCGATAAAAGGGAAAATCATCATCTGTAAATTCTCTCTTTAAACCACACACCATTTTGACTTGGATATATATTGCCATTGCTTCACTGTTGCTGGGTCAAAAGCCTAGAATTCCCTTCTTAAGTTACTGTTTTGATTAAGCTTTTGTTTTGAAATAATAGTGCTTCACAGAATTTGTTAAGTTTGGTAAATGTGTCTGATTCAGTCAAACTTTGATACGACAACTGTCATATATTCTCCAACTACTTTTTGGTATGTTTTAAAAAAAACACTATAGCTGCAGCAATCCAGGCCATCCATATATTCCCTGGAAGATTTCTGATTACTGGTCTCAGTCTCTGATGTTAATCTGGTTTGCTTCCCTGTCCATTCTTTATAGTAAACATTTCCTATGGTAATGTCAAATAGTGTACCAGAGTTAACTAACACACATGCTCTTGATTTATACATGCAAAGTAATTTTAAAGGTTTAGTCCTGGTTCCAAGCTGATTGGATCGGGTCAGTTTGTACTAAATGAACAGTGTAGTTCACTCAGTGCCAGTCAGCATTTTGCAAAAAGCAAAATCAACAGTAGATTTGTTAGACTGTAAAGTATGGTACAAACTTTGCTGCTTCTGTTGTAATGGATTCATTCCTGTTACATAAATCATTTCATGCTTTAAAGCAAGGAAAGAAATTGGAAGGGAGTAATTAATTTTCGGGGCCTACTACATAATTGAGAACATGCTGTCAAATTTGTACGAGTTAATTTAATTTCTGCTTGTCTCTTTGAGACAGGAGTTTCATTGACACATTTTTAAAAGAACCTGCCACCACACCTAGCTGGGTGCATCTGTGCATTTCCAATGCTTAATATTTGTATACACCGCAAACCACAATCAGTTATGTCCTGCAAGTGGTCTGGAATTATTCAGATAATCTAGAGACAACCACCTTTTTTCCAATCCTCAATATATCTCAGAATGAGAGATTAATTATACAAAGTATCAGTGCAATTTCATTTTTAAAAATTCAATTTGATTGCAGCACTGTCACTTTTATATTCAAATAAAATGATGATAACTGTTTTGGTCTCACTGCCATCTTTTCTGGTGACGTTTATTACAAATGCCATGATGTTTATGGGATAGCTGAGCTATACATTAATGCTGCGTAAGCTTAACTTGTGATGCATTAAATTCAGTTCATCTAAATCTGTTCAGAAACTCAAACTTTGTCAGTATTTTTATACATTAAAAAATGCATACAGTAGAAAGATTACTTTTTCATTTTTTGTTTAAACACCTAACTTTTTGGTATGGTCAGTCCTGCAGGTCAAGTGCACCCATTCTGGGCATTAAAACTAGGGTCCATTAGCATACTGTGGAGATGCCAGTTCAAGGGCTGTGCCAGTTTTACATGTAGTGAGACAGAGTGAGGGATTGTGAGCAATGAAAGTGGACAGAACAGCAGATAGTGGTGATGCATGAATTGAGTTGGTGTGTTGTCCCGAATAAGTGAGTGAGTGGGAAGTTCAGAGCGCAGAGAAGGTGAATAGGGAGGATAAGATGGGTGATGGCATTGATTGGACATGACGCAAGCAACGATGAGTGTTGTAGTCCATGAGTCTTGATGACACGTATGCACAGTGGCAGAATTCGACTTTGTGGTGGCCCTGTGAACATGAGGCATCTGAGAGAAGATGGTGACTTGTACCCTTCGTGAGTACAGAAGATAATTAACCTTCCTCTTGCACTGCTATGTTTTTAGTTGGGGCTGGTGACCTGACCTCTTTTGCCGTCAGTAGATAACAACTCTACCCTCTTCTCTATCACCCCATTCACTGGCATCTCCAGGTTCCTGTTGGTGAACTGAGGAGCTAACTTGTCTTTCTTAAGCATCTATTTGGGGACGACAGTGCAGGACCACAGTGTGAAGAGGAGTATGCGTGTTTTGTTTCTTGCATCTTCTCTGGTGCAGAGCAGCAGTTTAAACATGGCACCAGAGGTGTGAATGTTACAAACTCCCAACAGCAATGAATACTTCTGCCTCTCAGTCCACCACAAAGGTACCATGGAGGCTGGATGTACAGTAATGAGATGAAGAGCAGAGGATAAGAAAAGTCATATTGAGTCACGATGCCTTAAGTCTAACTCAAAAATGTACTTTGCTTAAAAAAAAAGGAAATTCAATCCCATTTCAAACAAGATAACAGGTCATATTTTTCCTATTGTACTTTCTCAAAATCCTTGCCTTCCATTTTAAAACCTCTTGCCACCCTATAAATTCATAACATCAGTACCATTTCTCAACCATTCTTTCTCTCCTGAAAGGCGCTGAATTGGGAATAGTGGATCAGATTCAAGAGATCAAAAAGGCAGAAGAAAATTAATTAAATTCTCACAACTAGCTGTACAAACAAAAAGTTTGTTTGCCTTATTGTGGATGGAGAACAATGTATAGACAATTGTACAGGGCAGTATCTGCTATTCTTGAGTTCAATGCTGTGTGATGCTTATATAGAATATAAGGAGAATAGTAACATTGTCAGGATATTAGTGAAAGCAGAGTAAGGTAAAGGATGACTCGAAGAGAATGTAGGATAAAGAGGCATTTGTAATGATATTGTATAAGTGATCACGAGGTAGATCCTGAAGTGTAACATAATATTTCCTTTGTTTTGTTTACCATATTATTCAAAACAAACGATCAATCTTGTATTGTCATCTGTAGCATATACATCTAGGTTAACTTCTTCTATTTGTAGACAGATTTAGGAAAAAGCTTGTATTTTTCATGGTTAAATTTGTTTTCTCCAGATCTGAAAACTGATATTTAATTATTCTCCTCAAATTAAACATGGACTGATACCTGGGTACACTTCAAAACGTCTGGGACCTGAGGAAAAGCAAACGATGTTTCTCTTTTTTAATAGTAGCAAAAGATAGCCCAGGAAACTACAGACCAGTGAGACATGCCCGCTGCGGATCAATCCAGGAAAACTGTGGTTCATGATAGAAGGATTATACCATGAATCACAAGATCCAGTTTCTTTTACCAAGATGATATCTTGCATTGAATGTAGGATGAACTGTGATCGTGTTCAAAACCCCATTTTGGTCACATCAGTACCTAGTTGGCACTTGAGTGCACTGTAAACAGTTATCCTCTTTGTCTTTGCATTTTGGATCGTAAAATAATAAATTTGGAATACAGGAAGAACTAGCCATTTAGATACATAACTGGTTCATAGGTAGAAGATGGTGAAGTGTTGCTTTTTGGACTGGAGGCCTGTGACCAGCGGTGTGCCACAAGGATCGGTACTTTTTGGATGTGAACATAGGAGGTATGGTTGATAGTTTGCAGATGACACAAAAATTGGAGGTGTAGTGGACAATGAAGAAGGTTACCTCAGAGTACATGGGACCTTGATCAGATGGGCCGATGGCCTGAGGAGTGGCACTTGGAGTTTAATTTGGATAAAAATGAAGGGCTGCATTTTGGTACGGCAAATCAGAGCAGGACTTGTACACTTATACACTCATAGGGTCCTGGGGAGTGTTGCCAAAATCAGTGACCTTGGAGTGCAGGTTCATAGTTCCTTGAAATTGGAGTCACAGGTCGATAGGATAGTGAAGAAGGCATTTGGCATGCTTGCCTTTATTGGTCTGTGCATTCAGTATAGGAGTTGGGAGTTCAGGTTTTGGCTGTACAGGATATTGGTTAGGCCACTTTTGGAATACTGCATTCAATTCTGGTCTCCCTGCTATAGGAAAGATGTTGTGAAACTTGAAAGAGTGCAAAAGAGATATACAAGGATGTTGCCAGTGTTAGAGAGTTTGAGTTATATGCAAAGGTTGAATAAGCTGGAGCTATGTTCCCTGGAGCATCAGAGGCTGAGGGGTGACCTTACAGATGTTTATAAAATCGTGAGGGGCATGGTTAGGTGAATAGTCAAAACCTTTCCCCCAGGGTAGTGGAGTTCAAAACTAGATGGCATAGGTTTAAGGTGAGAGGAAAAAGATTTAAAAGGGACCTAAGGGGCAACTTTTTACACAGAGGGCAGTGTGTTTATGGAACGAGCTGCCAGAGGAAGTGGTGGAGGCTGGTACAATTACAACGTTTAAAAGGCATATGGATGGGTATATGAATAGGAAATGTTTAGAGGGATATGGACCAAATGCTGGCAAATGGGACTAGATTAATTTAGGATATCTAGTTAACATGGATGAGTTGGACTGTCGGGTCTGTTTCCATGCTGTATGTCTCTATGACTCTATGGTAATAAATAGCAGAACATGACAAATCCAATCCATCGAATTAGCACTCGATTGGTCTACTCCCAATCATCTGTAAAATGATTGATCAACATTACTATCAAGCAGAATTTACTTCACAATAACCTGCTCATCAATGCTCCATTTCGATTTCACCATGGCCAAACCTCATTCCAGTCTTGCTGCAAACATGGAAAAGGAAGAGAAGTTCTAGAAATGAGGTGAGAGTGGCTGCCCTTGATGTCAAAGCAGTGTTTGGCTGGGTGTGGTATCAAGGAGCCCTAACAAAGTTGACATTAAATGGAACCAACGGGAAAATTTTCCAATGGCTGGAGTTATCCTGAGTACAAGAGAAGATCGTTAATAATCTCAGCCCCAGAAAATCATTGCACAAGTTCCTCAAGGTAGCATCCAACCATCTTCATGTACTTCAAACCATTCCCTCCACTGGAATGTCAGACATAGGGGATGTTTGCTAATAATTGCAGTGTTCATTTCTATCCACAATTCATCAGATACTGAACCTGCTTGCATTTATGTGGGTTGTTAGACTGGACCCTTTATCAATATGCAAGGAAACATGCTTGTTGCATATAGATAAGGAGCAGACAGAGGCCTATTAGTCTTTCAAGACTCCTCCATCGTTCAATAGATCTGTTTGTTTTCTGCATTCCACATTTCCATCTCTCTCCAATAACCTTTGATTCCCCTCTGTAACAAGAATCTATCTACCTCAGCCTTAAAAGATCTCATGACACCACCCCTCCCCCCCAACCTTTCAAGTCAGAAGGTTTGAGGAAAAAGACTCCTCTCATCTCTGCCCTAAAAAGGTAACCCCTAATTTTAAAAAAGTGTCCCCTAGTTCTGGACTCACCCACAAGAGTAAACATCCGTCCCACATCCATTTTAGCAAGACAGACCATTCAGGATCTTATTGACTTCAGTCAAATCATCCCTCACTCTTCTAAATTCCAGTAAAACCATATCCAGTCTGTCCCATCTTTCCTCAGAAAACAACCTGTTTATTCTAGGTATCAATCTAGTAGACTTACTCTGAACTACATCCAATACATTTACATCTTTCCTCAAATAAGGAGCCCAAAACTGCACACGGTATTTGAGATGTAGTCTCTTCAACACCCTGTACAGCTGAAGCTTTTTGAATGTGTGTGGGCATTGAATTTACAATTTACATTTGGAAACCAGTGTGGAATCATTGAATTGCTGGACTGAACTGTTTCCCTCAGCTTGTAAGTTCCTACAAGCACAGTTTTTCTAATGATTTTTATGATGAAAGCATTTTGAAAATTGAACAAATCATTCAGTATTTCAAAGAAGATGAAGCATTTATCAGTCTGAAATATGTGGAGTACTGTTACCAGCTTCAGCTAGTTGAATTACATTAATAATTCAGTTCTGAGAAATATCAGTATATCTGATACTGATGCAAGATTAATTAAATCTGAATTATGCTTAGTCCAAATTAATAAATCTCAGTCATTCACTGAGAAAGACGGCTAAAAACAAAGTGAAGATGTAGAAAGGTTTTTGAGAAAGTTTAATGAAGCAAAATAAAAATTTGAAGAAAAATGACTACAATCTCCACACCCTGAATTGTAAATTTTTCCATTTTATACCTTAAAGTAAATCAAAATGGTTCAGAACTAAAATAATGTAAATTTAAGAGGTGGTATCACTTTTTATTGGTCTGTTCAGAATCTGTAGTAATTGAAAAGCTAAAGAATTGAATATATTCAATTTAATCATGTATGTGGTCCATAAATGTATTCTGTGCACAGACTTGTAATCAAATGCTCAACTCCCATTCAGAGCAACTCAGTTCAAATCCCTTTCAATTGGCAATCAAGCCAGCTTTGTTCTGGTTGTCAACAGACTTCTTTCTCCCTTTTGCCTGGGAAGAGGACATTGAAAAGAAGATCATTTCCCCTCCTCCCCCTCCTGCTATTCACTGATAATGGCATGACACTGATGGTCAACACGGAGAGCTGTGCAGACTTTATCAATCCATTTATTAAATATAATTTCAGATGGTAAAGTTTGTGCATGAGAGCTCCTGTACAACTTCAACTTAAACAGCAACAGAATATTGACCTTGAATTCTCTTACGCAATCTGGCCTGTGTTTTAAAATGGTCGGCTTTGATATACAATTTTGGTCAAGGAAAAGTACAGATATATTTAGAGTGATTTTGACATTAAGACAAAATACCAACTGGAGGATCTTATGAAAGTAATGGAAGGATCACATTAGGTCAAGTAAAGTTTTGATGAAAGTAAAATGACTGTCATATACAATGTCAATTCCATTTCAGCTCTAACTAGGATAAATGAATACCACTTTCACTTTTCTTAATGCTGTTATTAAAATGTTGATGAAACTGTAGGTTTGGCGCCATTACTTTCTAAGATGTTTTTGAGGGGGCGTTTACAGTACAGTTGTTTTTTTCAAATCAGACTTAACATTGATGAAAATAATATCTTAAACAGACGCAATTGGTGTCTTTTGCAGCTGTTACGTTTGCATTATAGACTCTGATTCAGTACAAGTTCTTGAAACAATTTAATGCTTAAAAAGGATAACCATTCATTTTATAATAGAAACAATTCCAGGGAAAAACATCTTTTTAACATAATGATGTACCAAATTTTCAACAGATAATTTACTTTGTCACAAATCATACATTTAAATCATTCTGAAAGCGTTTGGGTTCCAGACTAGCTTATGTTGCGGAAACAAGGAGTCTATCTTTGCTAACTGTATGAATCATGCAGGAAATCAGTTTGACCAATCCTAATGGCATCATGTCTACCTCATAAAGGAGCTGACAATTTGAATGAACCATCTGTAAGTTAATAATCAATGAGAGACAGCCACTCTGGTCTTAAATTGATCCCATATCACATCTGAGCAATTGTGGTTGTTAGTGGTGTAAAGTTTTATGACTGGAGCAGCAGCACACATTATTAGGGAGATCTCTGGAACACTTCAAATGCTGTGTTTGCAACTCAACCCACCAGGTAGGTAGTTAAGATCACCCATGGGAATTAGTAGTCACGCATCCATTCTCTTCCTGTAGATTCTGGTTTTGTACCTGCTTTTCTGAGCAGAACAGATGGATGCCCAACTGCAGAGTCCTCTTTTATACATGTTGCATTCTGAAGATAATTTAACCTGAGGCTTGTGCAGGAAATTGATTGTAGCTTTTCTACCAGGCTAACCTAACAACAAGACAAGTTGAAGTCAGATAAGGCCCAAAAAAGGTGTGTTACCTTTTAAACTTGCGTTGTAAAGTTAAGTGTAGAAGGACTGTTCTTTCAGGTTCCACAAGGAAATTTAGAGTTAAAATGACCCGTGGTTCATGTACTGATATTTGGTCAGTTTGTTGCTTGCCTCAAGCCCCACTCACCTAACCCTTGCCCTGTGTTAAAATCAGAACAACCATATCCATCCAAAACATTAGCTCAGAATATCAGTGACAAAGCTTCTTGTGCTGGGAGAACCCTCTGCAAGAGAGTGGTGTCATTTGATGTTTTTTATTCTGCATTTGTGCAGAAGCTCATATTTAATCACTGCTGAACTTGGGTTGACAAATCATAGAGGAAGTATTTAATTAACTACTGGTACTCCAGTAATGTCTCCTTTTTTGTCTGTGCTGCCAGTAACAGTAATCAACTGCAAATGATACCTGGCCATATTACATTATTCTTTTCTGGAACTTGACCAACAAGAAGAAAATAATCCCAGCAGATCTGGGGGTGGGTGTTGTGAGAAATAGGTGTAATAATGTGTATTAGGTAAAATGGCTATATAAGTCTATAATGAATGTAAGTACACCAGACATGTCATATTTATGTAGTCAGAAGGTCATTTCTGACATCGGGGTTAAATCATAATACTGAACTAGTACGGCATTAGCTCTAGTTTGCCTCCGGCCATATTGTACCTGGCCTGAGAATCCTTTACATAGCATTTTCCACTGACATCCCTCAATGTCATGTGGACAAAACTGGCCAAAAATTTGTAAAGGTAAATTTTACCAGTACGTAATGGAAAATTAGATTTTTGTTGCCTTTAGCCAGTGTCCTCAACACAAAAAAATGCTAAACACATTCCATGTATGAAACATATAGTTTTCTCCAAGCAATATTAATTTTCATGCATTGCTGTTTTACAGGAGTTGTTTGAATCTGTCTTCTCCCATCTTCTTGTAATCAAAACCGTAAAATGAACATTTGTTCTCAGTACTAAGAGCAGAAAAATGGACATGCTGAGAAATATGAGAGATTAAAGGCTAGTTCAGTAAATGTGCAAAGACAGAGCTGTAACATCGATGTTGAAAGTTAGGTTGAACATTACCGGAGAATGTATAGGAAGGAATCTGTTTTTATTTGTGTCTGTGATGCTGATTGATCAGATTCAGTTTCTGCCGATTACAGTTTCACCATTTCTTTGTATTTCAGTTTATGTCCCAGATGAAGACTTGAAGACAGGAGAACTGAGAGAAAGAGAAGATGCCAGTCCTTCTGCTGCAGAATTACAAGGTAATGGTTACATGTGCACTGAGGAGGAAGAGGAGGAGGAAGAAGAAAGCAAAGGCAGTTACAGCTACCAGAATTCTCCAGTCAGTGCAATGTCCAATCCGGATGCAGAGTGTGAATCGCACCTCAGTGATACCAGTGACAGATTGGCTGATTTTAAAAGTATTTCTTCCCGGGATGGACAGGAAAAGGAAGAGCAATCAAATGGAGAGATAAAGAATGGCCAACAGAACAGTTTAGGAGCAATGAGAGCTGTTTATGCTAGCTTTCTGTCTGATTCATATTGGTCAAGTCTGGGATTTGACCTCAAACAATCAAAGACTGAAAGGACAAGCTGCAAAAGCAGCAACGAAAGCACCAAAAGTAGTTTTGATTGGCACCAAGATGCGTTATCCAAAACATTTCAACAGACATCCTCTGGTAGGCCAGTGCCGAAACCAAATCTTTTCAGTTCAGTACAGTTGTACAGGCAAAATAACAAGTTGTTTGGGACTGTTTTCACAGGTGCCAGTAGGTTTCGCTGCAGAGAATGTAGTGCAGCATATGACACTTTGGTAGAGTTAACTGTACACATGAATGATACAGGACATTACCAAGACGATAATCACGAAAAGGATGTGGACCACAACAGCAGTTGGACAAAGTCACGAAAACGGGCTTTGCAGGACATTGATGGGATGCACGATGCCCAGAAAGTTTTAAAGTGTATGTACTGCGGACATTCATTTGATTCCCTCCAAGATTTGAGTGTTCATATGATTAAAACAAAACATTACCAGAAAGTGCCTCTGAAGGAACCTATGCCTCCTATTGGATCAAAGTTAGTCCCTCCGACAAAAAAACGAGCCCAGCATGAAGTTAACCAGCCTTGTTCACCAGATTCAACAACTGGAGTTGCAGGTACTTTTGCAGGTGAAGCACAAAAGAATTCAAATCCCTATGTGTCCTCTAACAATCGCTATGGTTATCAAAACGGTGCCAGCTATACCTGGCAGTTCGAAGCCTGTAAGTCTCAAATTCTGAAGTGCATGGAATGTGGAAGCTCACATGATACACTACAGCAGCTCACAGCTCATATGATGGTAACGGGGCACTTTCTTAAGGTAACAAACTCTGCGTCAAAGAAGGGAAAACAGATTGTTTTTGACCCTTTGGCTGTCGACAAAGCACAGTCAGTTACTGAAGGACCATCAAATGAAATCCAACTTTTGGCACCAGTCAGCAAATTGCCTCCAGATTCATTAACACCCTCAGTTTCAGAAGATAACAAAACCCATGAAGAAAAGCAAGAAATGTCAGAAGACTTGGAAAAACAGCATAAAGATAAAGATGATTGCAAAGATGATAACCTGGAGAAGATCTTTGATCCATCGCTTCAGTATCAGTACATACGGGAAGAAGATCTAGAAGAGAGCTCAAAGGGAGGTGGTGATATTCTTAAATCCCTTGAAAACACTGTTACTTCAGCCATCAACAAAGCCCAAACTGGGAGCCCAAGCTGGAGTGCTTATCCCAGCATTCATGCTGCCTATCAGCTCCCCGGTATTATTAAACCTGTGCAACTTGGTACTCAAATATTACAAGTTAAGCCAAACCTGAAACCAATAGCTCCAAAAGTCAGATATTTCTCTGTTATTACAAGTAACCAAAACCAACCCCTTCAATCCAACAGTGACCAAATTAAAGAAGAGCCTATTAGTCCATCTCATGAACAACTTTCATCCAAATTGGAAGAAAGCAATATTGAGAAAAAGGATCCAACATTAAATCTTCAATCTGGGGTAATTTCACCATGTAAGATGGAAACTGAGAGCCCAATAAAAACAGAAACTCTGCCTGATCAGCCAAGGACGCATTCACCTTGTTTGAAAGATGATGAAGAAGCAAAAGAAAGGTTCAAGAAAGAGCCTGTAAAAAATGACACGGGATCTCCAAATTTTTCAATGACCAATGGTTGCTCTGGAATGACTGTTATCACAGACCATCCATCTGAACAACTTTCTGTCAGTCCACTTAGTGCATTGCAGTCTATCATGAACACTCATCTTGGCAAAGCTGCCAAGCCCCTTAATTCAAACTCAGACCCAGTAACTATGTTATGTCGACTCAATAAAAGTTTGCTGGAGAAATCAACTTCGCCGCCAAGTTTAGTCAAACCGTCTAGTCTTGCTGATCGATATTACTATGAAAGTAGTGATCAGCCAATAGATCTCACAAAATCTAAGAGTGACAAAGCTGCCCAATCAAACCCGGTCAAATCCTTTACTTCATTACCTTCCAAACATGCTTTATCTGATATTGCAGACATGGTAAAAGTCCTCCCTAAAGGCACAACACCAAAACCTTCTACCTCATCAAAGATAACAGCAGAGAGGTTAGAGACTGATGTGAGGAGCTTCGAAGACGTGTCAATGGAATTTTTACCAGTTCAGAAAAGAAAAGGTAGGCAGTCAAACTGGAATCCCCAGCATCTTCTCATTCTGCAGGCCCAGTTTGCTGCCAGCCTTTGGCAAACAGGTGAAGGCAAATATCTATTATCAGACCTAGGTCCACAAGACCGCATGCATATTTCAAAGTTTACTGGACTCACCATGACTACCATAAGTCATTGGCTTGCCAATGTGAAATATCAACTAAGAAAGACAGGTGGAACAAAATTCCTGAAGAACTTAGACACAGGGCACCCAATTTTCTACTGCAACGATTGTGCCTCCCAGTTTAGGACTCCTTCCACTTATATTGGTCATTTAGAATCCCATTTGGGCTTCACTATGAAAGATATGGCAAAAATTTCTGTACAGCATGCCAGAGGAGAGCAAGAAGTCTCAAAAGTGACATCTGAGAAGTCAGCAGGGCCATTGGTAACAGATGAGGACACAGGCAGCAAGTTCCAGTGTAATCTGTGTAATCGAACTTTTGCTAGCAAGCACGCAGTAAAACTTCACCTCAGCAAAACGCATGGCAAGTCACCAGAGAATCATTCGCAGTATGTAACTGAATTAGAGGAAGAGTAACAACTCAAGGTGAGCATCAAGACTCTTTCTGTATCATTCAAAGTAATTCAGTTTTAAAGTATTGGGAAGGTGAGTCACTGTAAATTATATTAAACGGTATTCCTGAGAAGTGTTGTGATTAAGTTTAAAAAGTCCTTTGTAAAAATTCTTTCTTGTTTCTAATGGATAATATTTTGGATAACTATTCATACAGCAAGATAATTTTAATCCTAAATCTAAGGCCATCGTTTTAATTGAACAAAGTTTAATGCATTTCTTTGGATAAGGAAGTAATATGCCTCAGACATTTGTGGCATTGTGTTATTTCATGAGATTTGTTTTTTGTTCAGTTAGTGTAATTGAAATTTCTTGACAACAAGAAGGACACTCTATCAGGTCTCTGCTGAGGAGAACAATTGTACCTGCTATTTAAAATGGGCCATTACTGAAACTTCTTGAGCATCTTCCTGGTTGTTCGCACACTTAATTATTCAAGTGTGTCTGAAATATTGAAAATATGCAGATTTGTATTTGAAATAGTTGGGATAGTTGATGCAGAATGGTCTGGTAATGGACCAGAAGGAAACCTATTTCACACAAGTGTCTATTGTTCTTAGTTTTTAACTTCAGTAAGAAAGAGAAATGAGCATTGTGTAAAACAAGTTGCTGATTCATTATTGGCCTATTTTTTTCACTACTGGTGTTAGCTGTTCCCATCCACAGTATGTTTTGGCTCTGCACAGAGCTTTTCAGAATCAGTTTAAAAGCTACAGATACAACACGATTATCTCAAAATCTTGCACTTTTCTATTTCATGCCTTTATTGCATAAAGATTCTTGATGACAATAAGTGTATTGGTTTGAATGGGTATAATGTTTGTCTCTTAATATAATTCTGATGCACAGAAATGAAATTGAACCTTGATTATTGAAGCTGTGGTATTTTTTTGGGACGTAAGCACATTCAATGTTATCCTTGGTAAACAATAATCTATTGATAAAGTGCTATTTTGTTTGACCTATTTTAAGAGAATGATGGAAATAACAGTGCATTGAATATTAATGAAATTATGTTAAATTGTATTTTGTGAAACTGTACAAGTACATTAAATATATTTACCATTTTAAACCCAACCTAACAGTTGACTGTACACTAAGCCCTTTTCACACTCAAAACTGTATTATAGAAAAGTCTCAGAATTTTGCACTGGATGCTTTAATGGTTGGCGAAATAAAATAGCCTTTTTTTCTTTTAGAGGGAAAAGTCTGCAGAGTTTGATATGTAAATAAGGTTTGTCACAAAGATTATAACTTCACTTGAAAAATCAAAATGTGTCCAACTATCTGTTGCATTATAATAACTAGTTCCAGCTTATCATGTGATCCAATAAGTGTAATACCAGGTTTCTCCTTCAGTATTTTATTCAAAACCTGTGAAAAACAGATTGAATCTAAACCCAAAGTAATTCAAATTTGTCCATTCTGAGTTCTTTGGAATTCTGCCTAGTTCTGATTACTTTGGGAGGGAATTACCTTGCCTTATCCGTTAGAAGAGTGAAATTGTCCCATAGTCCAGGTACATTGCATTTTGTTGCATGGCTGGATGGTGATAGATGGTAACCAAGTAACCGCCACCTACCATTGAAGTGATAAGAGGTGAGGTAAGTTTTCAACTATACCACTTATCTTTACCTTCAGTTCTTTGTGACAGAGAAGAAGGGTTTTAAACTACTGGCAATCTTATTCAATGAAGTTCCACCTGTGATTTTGTTGGAAGTATTTGTGCATTTATCCTTGTGACTATCATTGAGCTGCGAGTGTGACTGTGACAGTGGTGCAGTGTGAACCAACTTGTTTTGACTTAGAATCAATATTCTCCAGTAATTGTTCTTGGTTGAGGGGAAAAGAGTTTGACTCTTGACCGTAAAATTCCAGATAAATTTTGACTGTGTACGTTCTGGAGAAAGTTTAATCATTCATTTTCTGCAAGTTTGTCTTTGCGTTCCCCAGCTGTGTCACAAGGACCAGTCCTTACTAACTTGCGGTGTAATTGGGACTCTTGCCAGTCAGCCAGAAAAGATTGTCACACTCAATATTACCCATAAATTAGAAAATTTGTGTTTGAAATCAAAGACTAATGTTCACCCCAAGGTTTTAGGCTGCAGAATGAGTGCACTATTTAGTTGAAACAATAAAAAAGTAGAAGAGAAAAGACTAAGTTATGGATTGATTAACAGACTCCATATTTAGAATAAAGAAGCATTTTAGTTTTATATTTTCTGAATGAGGGGACAATAAGCAATGCATGATTGTTGTGTAGGACTGCTAGTGCACTGAAGACATTTAAAATGTAGGATCTGTGTCAATACCTGCATCTTGTAGTCACAACAAAAAGGCAGTCACATATGGTAATTACACTGGGTGGGCTACAAACAGAAGAAAAGCCACAGTTGTTTACAGCTGTTTATCAGTTCGATACTACACTCTCATAATTTGACTGTTAACGCTAATAATATATTCTATTATAAACCCCAACATCAAAAAGTTAAGTTCGATCAATTATAGTTTTAGAACATTAAACTGTAAAATTGTTAATACTTCAAGTTGCCTTGATGCAAGGAAGAAAGCCACTTGCATTTAAATTTTATTCAAGCTGAGGGTATTGCATTTAATTTCCTTTCACAAAATCCAACTAGTTCAAGAATATATTTCGGGGGTGGGGGGATAACATACTATCCCTATCCAATCTTGACCTGAATCATAAACTGTACAATTGACTCATCAGTTTGTGAAGTGAGCTATCATGCCATTCATTTATATAAATAACTTCTGCAAAGCACTCTGTGTTAAGCATCATTTTTGGGAGCTCTATGATGACAAGGACAGCAGTGGTTCAAGCAAAAGACCTACTGCCACCTTCTCAGGGAAATTAATGATGATCAGTAAGAGTGAATTTTGTAGAATGCTGGAGATCCATGAATTCTTGGAAAAAATGGTGGAAGTCATGTTTTACTCAAATTTCTGCTCCCAAAATGACAACGCCAAAAGCTTGTATTTACATCGAGCCTTTATATTAAAATGTTCCCAGATGCTTGAAAGAAAAACTTAGCTTGATAAATTAACACCCAGTCACATAAAGGAATCTTAGGATTGATGAGCAAAAGCTTCCTCAAAGAAGGAAGCTTGAAGGAATGTTTTGAAGAAAAGAAGAAGCAAAGGCTTAGGGATGGAATCCCAGAACCTGAACTCTCTTGAGCTGAAAGCATGTGGAGGACATTCATCCAGTGCTACATGTCACATGAGCTGTGTAAAAACGAAGGCTTAATTAAAATCAGGGGTGCACAAGCGAAGGCAGTGATGATAATGACATTGGACAAGTAATCCAGAGACCTGAGCACTTGCTGTGGGGTCCGGGTTTGAATTCCACCATAGCAGGTGATGGAGTACAGCAAAGCATCATCATTGTATATATAGTAGCAACATGTTCTCCGAAGATGTCTGCAAGGGACAGCATGATTAGTAGAATAAAAAAGTATAAGGATAGATCCTGAGAGATTTCCAGAGGCAATATTGAGAGTGAGGGGGAAAAGTCATTGCAGATGATTCTCTGGTCCAGACAAAATAGATGAGATAGAAACAAGTGAATCAGGTGGATGATGGAGGAGGTTAGTGTGATCAACCATATCAAAGGCTGCTGACACATTGAGGAGGAAAAGGAGAAATAGCTTACGGTCACAGTCACATAGATTGTCACTTGTGACTCTGATAAAAGCTGTTGCAGAACTGTGGCAGCAGTGGAAACTTGACTGAAAGATTTTAACCTTGACGTTTCAGGGAAAGATTTGCATGGATTTAGGAGGCAACAGCATATTCTCAAACTTTAGAGAATCAATGGTTTTCAAGGACAAATGGGTCAAGGGTGGTTTTGTGAGGAGTAAAATGATGATTGCAAATTAAGGGCAGTACCCAATGAGAAAAAAGCATTAACAATATCAGCTAACATATGATCACAGAAGGGAGGTGGAGGAGTCATGGTGATGTGGTGAGGTAAGTAACCAGAACCTCAGGCTAGTGTTCCAGGAACACGCATTTAAATCACACCGTGGTAAATGGTGGAATTGGAAAAAAGTAGAAATCTGGAATTAAAACCTTGTCTAATGTTAACTATGTCACTACTGCCAATTGTCATAGAAACCCATCTGGTTCACTAATATCCTTCCTTTAGGGAAAGAAATACTCCAAACCTACCTAGTCTGGTCTACATGTGATTCCAGACCCTCAGCAATATGTCTAACAACTCTTATACTGTCTTCTGGGCAATTAGGGATGGACAATAAATGCCAGCTGAGCCATCAACATCCACATCCCATTAATGAACTTTTAAAAAGGTATCTCATAGAATTTGGATGAGGGAACAGAGAGAAACAGAGTTGAGGAAGAGTCATCAGACTCCAACATTAACTGTGTTTCTGTCTCCACATATGCTGCCAGACTTACTCAGTTTCAATAGCATTCTCTGTTTTTGGTTCAGATTTCCAGCACCCACAGTATTTTGCATTTATTTGAGGGAACAGAAGGCATATATTGTGGACAAGATGAGCTCAGAAAGAGCTTGAGGGATTAGGAGAATAACCAGAGAAAGATGCAAATTCATAACCGTTAAGAAAGATGAAATTCTTCCATTTGTTCATGCAATTACTGACGTTGACATCATAGTGGCAAAAATGTAGTGAGATGAATGATAAAGTAATGTATTTTTCATCATAGATCTGATATTTTTATTGCACATTGTTTATCGCTGTGATATCACAGGAGTTGCTGAACAGTTGCACTCTATTTTCCTTCGTAATTGGACGTCTTTCCAGGAATAGAGAATTTTCTCCATGATCTAGCAGAAGTTGGGCAGCCTGTAGAACTGTGAGACTACAGCTTTGGACTTGTTGTCCAAACACTGCAATGAGAATATGCAGTACAAGGCTTACCTACATGCAATTCAAAATGAACCCACAATACAACACATTATGCTGGCTGAAGAATGACCCTAGTTTATCTTTTGTCAACCCCAACAGGCATCGCACCAGTCGTGAGAACAATAGCGTGCACAGTGAGCATTTGCTGGACATGTGTGGACAGATCCAGGATATCAATCAACAAGTAATCCTAAATTCAATGCATTGTCAGTTTATATAGGAGCATGTGCACATAAGAAATGGAATCCAGAGTAAGCCATTTGGCCCCTCAAAGGCTCCCTTGTTCAAGAATATAATAGCTGATCTAATCATGGCCTTAACTCCACATCCTAACAGCTCACATAACATTTAACTTCTTGTGAATCAAAAATTTGTCTAATTCAGTCTTGAATATGTTCAGTGGCTGGGCTTTCTCTACTCTCCAGGTTACTGAATGCCAAAAATTATTGACTGTCAGATTCCTCCTCAGCCTTGTCTTAACGCAACAGCTCTTATTTTGAAACTGTGCTCTGTAGTTCTAGACTCCTCCATAAGCTGAAACATCCTGTCATCAATTACCCTGTCATGTCCCCTCAGAATCTCATATGTGTCAATAAGATCATGGCTTATTTTAGTTTCTGGTAGGTATAAGCCCAAGCTACTCAAGCTTCCATCGTAAAACAACCCATTAGCCAAGCAATCAGCTGCGTGAACATTCTCTGAACTAGCTCCAATGCAAGCACACACCTCTTTAAGCAAGGAAAACCAAAACTGGACTTTGGACCTCAACACTCCAACTAAGGCCTGAACACATTTCCAGTAGAAGTAAGGACTCACCTCTAGTGCTGTTCAACCAGACAACCAACGTTTAGTTTCATTCCTGATGGATTTCAACTGATTGTTTCTACAATTATGCAAGTCTTTTGTGTTCTTTGGAAGGTTTTAAAGGTTGTTCAAGTTGATAGGGTGTGATGCGGTATGTGTTGAAGGACTTGTTCCAGATTTTAAAGCTTCTCCAGTGATTTGCTCCCAGATATGTTATGCTCCCACATGAACAGCTTGGAGAGAATGAGCCTCTCGCTGAGAGATAAAATGTAATTGAACTGACCATTGCTGCATTGAAATGATAGTTCCACTATTTAAACTGCTCTGCAGGAAACCTTGGCAGAGCTAGTGTCAAAACAAATGGTGCTCTGTTACACGCTGCACAAACTCCTCACCAGGAGGGGACAGCCCTTGCCACTGGCTGTAATGTGAGCAGCCAAAGGGGAGGAAAAAGAGGAAAGCAAGAGGCTACTTAGTCCAGAAATGAATAACTTAGCCATGTAGAGTAATGGTAATGTCATTTAATTAGTAATCCAAAGGCCCAAGCTAATGGTCTTGGTCATGGATTGAAGTCCCACCCTGGCACCTGGTAGTATTTAACTGCAACTAGTAAATCTGGAATTGAAAGCTAGCCTCAGTAATGATCATTAATGTCCTTTAGGGAAAGAATTCTGTCATCCTTCCTTGGACATATCCTACGTTTGACTCTAAACCCACAGTAATGTGGTTGACTCTGAACTCTCCCAAGGGATGAAGGAAGGACAACGGTTGCTGGCCTGCCCAACAATGTTTGCATCAAACGAAAGAATAAATATTAAAAAAAAGAACTGATAACCAGCAAATTGAGATTTGGATTTATCTGTTTCTGTCTGTCCTGGCATCTGCCTATTCAAAATACGAAAACAAAAATTGCCACAAACTAAATATTCCGAAGCTAATTTATTTCTGGTTTATATTTGTATATGTGGTAAATATTTGTTTATACAAGTATAAACTAATCAGCCTTGTGCATTTCCTTTGTGATCGTCTTTCATGCGTCTTTGCCCGTTCTACTGCTCGGGACATAGAGTCCGGCCATTCAGCCCCTTGAGCCTGTGCTGCCACTCAATAAGATCATGGCTGATCTGTGGCCTAACTCCAGTTGCCTGCCTTGGGTCCATATCCCTTGATGCCCTTGCTTAATTAAAATTTGTCTCTCTCAGATTTAAATTTAACAATTGAATTAACATCGATTGCCATTTGACGACGAGTTCCAGACCTCCACTACCCTTTGCGTGGAGAAGTTCTTTCTAACATCTCTCCTGAATGGCCTAGCCATAGTTCTTAGACTATCCCCCTGGTTCCAGAATCTTCAGTCAGTGGGTGTGGTTTACCTTTATCTACCCTGTATTTTCCTGTTAATATCCCGAAGACCTCGATTAGATCATCCCTTAACCTTCTAAATTCTAAAGAATAAAGGCCTAATTTGTTTAATCTTTCCTCATAACTTTACCCCTGAGGTGCAGGTATCATCCTTGTAAACCTTACTTAGACTCCCTCCAGGACCAGAACATCCTTCCTAAGGTGTGGTGCCCAGACCAGCTCACAATACTCTAAGTTGGGGGTCAAACAAGGGTTTTGTATAACTGCAGTATAATGTCTGCATTCCTATACTCCAGCCCTTTAAATGCAAAGGCCAGCATTCCATTAGCTTTCTTGACTATTTTCTGCACCTGTTTGTGGCATGTTAAAGAGCTATGTGCCTGAACCCCCAAATCTCATTGGGCATCCATTATATTTATACTGGTATATACTTTATCGGTCTGAATGGATAACCTCACACTTGCTTATATTAATATCCATCTGCTGCAGCTTTGTCCATTCACTTAATCTTTTAAGATTCTGTTGTAATTTTATGCCATCCTCAACACTGTTTACAATGCTGCCCAATTTTGTGTCATCAGCAAGTTTGGGTATTTGACTTTTTTATGCTGTTAGTCAAGTCGTTAATGAATCTTGTGAATAATTGATGCCCCAACACAGATCCCTGCGGAAGACCACTGAGCACTTCCTGCCAATTTGAGTACTGATCCATTATTCCAACTCTGTTTCCTGCCATTCAACCAATTTCCCATCCATGTCAATAGTCTGCCCTCAGTTCCATGGGTCTCCACTATAGCTAACGGTCTCCTGTGTGAGACTTCACCAAAAGCCTTCTGTAAGTCAATATGAACAACAACTTGCTTCTGTCCAACACCTTTATCATCTCTTCAAAAAAACTCACGTTTGTAAGGCATCACCTATCCTTTATGAAAACATGCTGACTTTCCCTACGGTGCTACACCAGAGGTGGAAGGTGACCCTGCAGATCGCCTTGTCTTCCTGCTCTTCTATCTCTTTCTGTTCCTGGCCACACTGCAGTTCTTTGATATATGAAAAGGGAGAGGATTCTGGGTAAAGTTGTGTTGAGAGGGAAGGGGAAATACAAAGCAATATTGCACCACTTGCAGGTTATAATTCAGAAGTAATGGTAGGATGAGAGGGGAAGAGGGAGTTGCAAAAGCCAGCTGTGCATAAAGATGCATCATTGTCAATGATTTCAGCTCCACTGCTGACTATATACGGAGTATTTTTGGAGCAGCTTGCAGTAGGTCCACTAAGGAATAGGCAATTCTGGATGTAGTGATGTGTCATGAGGCATACTTAATTAGGGAGCTTAAGGTGAAGGAACGCATAGGGGCCAGTGACCATATGATAGAATTGACCCTGCAATTTGAGAGGGAGAAGCTGGAATCAGATGTTACAGCATTATGATTGAGTAAAGGTAACTACAAAGACATGAGTGAGGAGCTGGCCAGAGTTGATTGGAAGAGGAACCTAAAAGGGAAGATGGTGGAGCAGCAATGGCAGGGGTTTCTAGGGGCAAATCAGGAGGCACAGCAGAAATTCATCCCAAGGAAGAAGAAACAGGCTAAGGGGAGGACAAGGCAATCATGGATGATAAGGGAAGTCTGGGACAGCATAAAAGCAAAAGCAAAAGAAAAAGCATGCAATGTGGTGAAGATCAGTGGAAAACTATGGAATTGGGAAGTTTTTAAAAACCAAAAAATGGAGAACTTAATAAAAGCACTGAGGAGGGAGAAGATGAAACATGAGAGTAAGCTAGCTAGTAATAGAAAAGAAAATTGCAGGAGAATTTTAGATCTCTAAAAGGTAAGAGAGAGGCGAGAGTGGACATTGGACCGCTGGAAATTGAGACTGAAGAATGGGGAATAAAGAAATAGCATAGGAACTGAATTGGTATTTTGCATCACTCTTCACACTGGAAGAGATCAGTAGCATACCAAAACTTAGAGAGTCAAGATACAGAGGTGAGTGTTGTGGCTGTCACTAAGGAGAAGGTGCTGGGGAAACTGAAGGGCCTGAAGGTGGCTAACCAGCTGAGCAACAACCTAGAGTTCTGAAGGAGGTAGCTGAGGAGATTGTAGACATGCTGGTGGTGACCTTTCAGGAACCACTGTGTAGTCCAGGATGGTCCCAGAGGACTGGAAAATGGCTCAGGTAACACCACTGTTAAAGAAGGGAGGGAGGCAGAAGACAGGAAAGTATAGGCTGGTTAGCCTGACCTCTGTCATCGGTCAGATTTTACAGTCCATTGTTAAGGATGAGATTGTGGAGTACTGGGAAGTTCATAGTGAAATAGGGCTGAGTCAGTATGGCTTCATCAAGGAGGGGTCGTGCCTGACAAATCTGTTAAACTTCTTTGCGGAGGTAACAGGCAAGTTAGAAAAAGACAGAGAGTAGGGATAAGTAGATCTTTTTCAGGATGGCAGCCAGTGACTAATGGAGTTCCGCAGGGTTCTGTGTTGTAACCACAACTATTCACATTATACATGAATGATCTGGACAAAGGAACTGAGAGCATTGTTACTAAGTTTTCAGATGATACAAAAATAGGTAGAGGGACAGGAAGTTTTCAGGAAGCAGGAAGGACGTGGAAGGACTTGGACAGGCTAGGAGAGGGGGTAAGGAAGTGACAGATGGAATAAAATGTCAGGAAGTGTGAGGTTATGCACTTTGGTAGGAAGAACAGAGGTGTAGACTATTTTCTAAATGGGGAAAGACTTCAGAAATCTGAAGCACAAAGGGACTTGAGAGTCCCAGTTCAGGATTCTCTTAAGGTTAACATGCAGGTTCAGTTGGCAGTTAGGAAGTCAAATGCAATATTAGCACTCATTTCAAGGAGGCTAGAATACAAAAACATAGATAAACTGCTGGGGCTATATAAGGCTCTGATCAGACTGCAATTGCAATATCGTGAACAGTTTTAGGTCCCGTATCTTGGGAAGGATGTACTGGCTTTGAAGGGGGACCAGAGAAGGTTTACAAGAATAATCCCGGATCTATTGTTGAGGACTCTGACTCTGTACTCAATGAAGTTTAAAGGATGAGGGTGTGACCTCATTGAAATTTAAAGATTACTGAGAGGCCTGGATAGAGTGGATGTCAAAAAGCTGTTTCCACTAGTCTAAGAGACTAGGACCTGAGGGCACAGCCTCAGGGTAAAGGGATGACTTTTTAGAACTGAGATGATGATGAATTTCTTCAGCCAGAAGTGGTGGATCTGTGGAACTCATTGCTACAGACAGCTGTGGAGGTCAAGTGATTGAGTGTATATAAGACAGAGATAGATAGGTTCTTGATTAATAAGGGTTATGGGGAGAAGGCAGGAGAATGAGGTTGAGAAACATATCAGCCATGATCCAATGGCAGAGCAGACTTGGTGGGCTGAATAGCCTAATTCTGCTCCTGTATCTTATGGTCTTGATTACTTGATTGATGTCAGCTACAGTCTCCTTTGCCAGACTAGGGACCTACAACCATATCTATCCGCTACCGTTTCAGGGTCTTATCTCTAGTTATGTGCTATCTTGCCTTGCAACAGCAAATAAATTGTCAGTGAGTACTGTGCAATCTGCTTGGGTGTTGTGGCTGTCATGATTGAATAACTGGCATTATGCATAAGTTGTGAGATGTGTGTTTGACACTTGCTGCATCAGTATCTGAGGGTGAGTGAAAGCGTATGAATGTGAAGTACAAGTCACAATTGATAGAGTTTGGTAGAGCAGAGACGGGAGTCTGGTGAATTGAGCACTACATTAGGCTGGTGCTGCAGCTAGTGGGGTCTGACATTTGAAGGTACATTCACTGACCTTGTCCTCATGTGTGAGATATTCAGCTTCTTTCTGCACTGTATCCAGGCCATAAGGGCTGGACTTCTGGCATTGAACTTGACAGCTATCTGGTCTAAATTCTTTACAGTTTTCCAGAAGGCCCTCCGGCATCCTATGAATAAAAGACAGATTAAAGTCATCTAAAACTGTACTGCCCATGAATTTATTTGTATCAAGTTTCAGTCACCTGTCATCTCTATAGTAACTGACCTACATTGCCTCCTGGTCAAGCAATGTCGTGCATTTATTGCTTATTGAATCTTATCTTCAAATCCTTCCATGGCCTCTCACTCCCTAACTCTGTAAAGTCCTTTAGCTCCACAGCCTTTCAGAATATCTGTCCATCTTTAATTCTGGCTTGTTGTGTATCCCTGAGTTTAGTTGCTCCACTGTTCTTGGTTGCACCTTTGGTGCCCTCAGCTCTAAGCTCTGAAATTGTCCTCCTAAACCTTTCCATCCCTCTACCTCACTTTCCTCAAGGGGCCTGGAACAATGATGAATGATGAACCTGAATCATCTGAAAAGAAACCTACAAAAAGGACAACTTCCATGTGGAATAGAAAAATGAATTTCTGTTCACAACTGTCAAAATTAAGAACCTTTGCCTTATATGTCTCCAAAATATATCAAAAAGTCAAACGACGAGTTTGAATAACAGTACACAATGACGCACAGTAAATTCAAGGATAGTTTTCCCTTGAACAGAATGCTTCTGACAAAGAATGTTGAAGAGCAGAAGGCCATTTTGAAAGCTCAACAGTCATTTTTTTTTAATAAACCAGTTTAAAAGAACAAAAACGGAAATGCCTGCAGGAAAGTATCATTTCACTTTTGCCATCTTCTGGCAAAACGTAAGAAATCATTCACAGATGGCAAAGTAATTGAAGAAGCATTGATGTAGCCACTGAATATTTTTATTCAAAGACACGAAGAATAAAGTAGTAGTAGTAATGGCAATCCAGAGAATGCCACTTAATGCTTCCACAGTAATAAGATAAGTGGGATCTTTTATGAAGATGTCTTTCGGCAACTACAGCAGGACCTAAAGGACTGTGATTGAACTGCAGTGAGAAGCATTCAATCTATTCACACAACAGACAGTCCAGCTGATTGGGTTTTGGTACACATGGTTTTCAAAGTCATAACTACTAAAGAGGATCTTTTCATTCCTTTGTCTGTTAAAGAGAGAACAAGGGATGATGAAATCAGAAACAAATTCCAAAGGTACATGCTTAAGAAAAAAATTCCAACCAAGGAAGTGGTTTCCATCTCAACTGATGGTGCACCAACCATGCTTGGTGCCAAATTCATACTTTATTGCATTTTACAGGAATGATCCTGATTTCCATTATTTTGGCAATTACTAGTGTATAACCCGCCAGCAAGCATTCACGTCCAAAGTTATTCACTTTTTCATATAATGGAAGTAATGGTTCAAATTGTAAACTTGATTCAAGCAAGAGCCCTTTAGCAATGTTTTTGTAAATACTTACTCAATGAACCTGATGCTGCTTAAGGTGAACCAATCCTCTACGTTGACGTGAGATCATTAAGTCAAAGGAAGGGCCTGCAAAGATTTTTAGCTCTAATTCCTGAAACTGTCAATTTTTCTTCAATCAAGGAATGAAATTTAGGAATACACTGTCAGGTAGTGTGGTTATTGGACTCTAGATGCCTGAATGAGCTGAACTGTGAACTACAGGGAAGGGACAGATACTGAGCACATATGATCAGTGCTGTGAATGCTTTCAAATTGAAACTGGGTTCGTGCTCATGTCCATTGTAAAATAAAACGCTGCAACACTTCCCAATCTGGAGAAGATACAAGAAAATAGCCAAGATAAAGAAAAATGGATCCTGCTAGAAAACACCTGTGCACAGCTGAGGAACTTGACAGGCAACTTCAGGAATTAGATGTGTTGGAACAAATCATCATGTTTTCCCAAATCCATCCCTTCAAGTAGGCATTGGTAGGTTGGCTACCAAGTTCCATCGGGAGTTGATACGAAGATAATTACTATACAAAATGATATTGAGCTGAAATTCAGGTCATGAGACATTGAAGTTTAGTGACTTGTAAACAGAGAAAAACATGCATTTCCATTATCCTGTGTTTTTAAAGTGAAAGCTTACTTTGACTACAACCCAGATTTCAAAGCATTGGCAGATAATATATAATCACAGGTATCACATTGAGACTTGCTGAGTTGCAGACAAAATGAACAGTAAAATATACCTGGTTTTAGATTTATATGGCACTATAAATTTTTTATTTCATTTTTTGAGGTAGATCCTGGTTTGCACTTAAATTCAAAAAGTGATCTCATGCTTAAAAAGTTTGGAGACCATTGTTTTATTGCATGCTGATTTCAGGTAATAACACCTTGAAACTGTGAAAGTAATTTATAGCTTCCTGCATCCAATTAGGCAAGGGGTCATACATACTTTTTAATTCTTACCGTAAAATTGTATAACATATCTTGTATGAACGATGTGGTTACCGAAGTTTCCAGTAATTATTATTTTGTCATCTGAAAGTCAAGGGAAACACCAATTATGGTTAAAAAATTTGAATACTGGTCATTGTGAACCTTTATTACAAAGACATAAAAATACTAGACCAATTTAAATACTTTTACAATTTGCCATTCAAGTGGGTCAAGATTATGGAGTTGCTGCTGTCTGTGTGTACATTCAGGAAAAGAAATACGTCTTTTTCAGTGTATATTCAAGTCAACATTTTGCCTTCAAATAGACCTGCAGTAACAATCATGTGATCAAAAGCTAGAATGCTGAATTAAATCTTTTCACTTACATCCAGATTTCACTGAATTACATTCATTTTGTTCCTTCATTAAAATTGTTCTATGTCATGACAGAACAAAAACACAAAACTTTTCAGCATCATTACTTAATTCTTCAAGATAAACAATTAAGATCTTGTGGTATAAGAAATTGTCAGGCTATCGGTGCAAATTATTATTGAAGTCTAAATTGCAGAGATTCAACATTACAATGCATGAAGGATGTGAATTTGCTGTGCTGACTGCTAGTCAGCCATTCAGATTAAAGACAATGCATTCAGATAGATGAACAAATTCTAATGCATGATGCATTTCAATTATTGCCAATCTCTCTGGCACTGAAAATTAAATTTTGGAATTGTGGAGTCTTAATTCTTCGCAGTTTATTTTGGAGATCATGTGGTGGAGGTATGAATGGACATTATCTGCAGGGTGGTCCAAGATTTTAGATTGTTGAAGGGAGGTGTGTTGCGTCAAATTACTTCTCTCATCTGATCACCAGAGTCCATCACTTGAAGGTATCACTTATGCTCCAAATGTCCCACTGGAATTGCAATAAAAGCATTTATCACATCAATCCAACTTTTCTTATACTACTTTTGCCTGCCAAAATCCCCTGCACATTCAAAATGAAATTTTAATTAATATGCAGATATATGCTTTCCTTCAAAAAAGTTTTAGCTCCAATACTCCTCTTCACAGTGGGTTCCGTCATCTGCCCCCAAGTTATGTTTCATTAAAACTGAAAGTGGCCAGGTTGAGTTAGGTTTGCAAATTAAAAAAGGTTGTAATCTCCAGTCTAATTGAGTCCATCTCCCAGAGTGTTAAAGTCCCAAACACAGAGAGGTGAGGTCTCTAATGCCTGCTTTAGGGCCTAACTGTGAAATCGAGCAGCAATGAGGTTGTTACAACTCAGATAACTAGCAGTGAAGAATACTGGTACTCTGTCTATACACAGTTATATAGCCTTTCATTTGCAGCGACACAGGTTTCAGATTGCACGTCACCCACACAGAAAGCATAGCTTCAGCCTCCTCCTGCATACTTTTTTGCACGTCAGATGAACAAAATTAACCTAACCCTTTAATTTCCCTTTAAAGGGTCAGTGTAACAAAAATCTAAATTTTGAAGAAGCTTAACTAATTAAATGAAAATGTTATTGCGAATGGAAATGATATGAATTCCCAATTAATGCCACTATTTCACAACTGCTCATCATCCAATTAATATACAGTTGATACAGGGTAATATTGGTCCTTTAGGAACCTGCTGTAAGCTTTCAACCAAATGTAAGTTTTCCTGAAGCATTTTCTTATACAAGAGCCAGGAGAAGTGGAAATGCTGGGCTGACTCCTCAGTTGTTGTCACTGAACCCTCCCCCTATCCATCAGAGAAAGAGCAAGGAGCAGTACAAGGAGGCAGGAACTGTTTATCCTTGCCACTCGTACCACCACAGTAGCAAGTAAGAGAAATTTTAACTCTTTCATTTTTAATTTTTAAGTATACTGCTCTTAAAAAAAAAACCTTGCTTAGAATTGAGTGTTAACCAGTTCAGGTCCAAAAGAGGAGTGAGGAGGAAATGCAGCAAAATAAAATAAAAAGACTTGTGTAAAAGAATAGACATTCATTGAGACAGATTTTTGTTGACTGTTAATAGCCAATAAAAAGAAACCTTGATCATTGCCTGGAGAATAAGGGTTTAGCCAGGAACACATTACAGTTGTCGAGTCTGGCAGCAAAGACATGCATGAGGGTTTTAGCAGTAGATACTCAAGTTAGAAGTCAATTGTCATCAGGGCATCATTATCATAATGGCTGCCCTGCAGCGGCGTCATATCCATTTTGCTTTATAAGCTTACATTTCCAACCTCCCCCCCCCCCCCCCCCAACCTCCTGAACTGCCCCCCTTCTTTAGTTAAAACTCCTTCTACAGTATAGTAAGTTTAGCAGAAAATATGGTTGAGGAACTATAGAAAACGTTTAAGAAAATTATTTATGCCTCACTCAGCAACAGTACATCTCATTGAGGAAGAAGGATTCTAGGAAGCGGATAAACCAACCACAGATAACCAAGGATGTTAAGGATAATATCAAATTGATGGAAAAACATCCAAAAGGGTTTTATTTTTTCCCCGGGGTGTCAAAGGCTGAGGGGTGACCATGCAGAGGTTTATAAAATCATGACAGGCGTTGGATAGGGTGATTAACCAAAGTCTTTTTCATCAGGTGGGGGAGTCCAAAATTAGAGGACATAGGTTTAAGGTGAAAGGGGAAAGATTAAAAAGGACCTGAGGTGCAACATTTTCACGCAGAGGGTGGTACGGGTATGGAAGAAGGAGGCAGAGGAAGTGGTGAAGATGGGTATGATAATGTCATTTAAAAGACATCTGGATGGGGTACATGAATAGGAAGGGTTTGGAGGCTTATGAGCCAAATGCTGGCAAATGGGACGAGATCATTTTAGGATATCTGGTTGGCATGGAAGTTTTGGACTGAAGGGTCTGTTTCCATGCTACATAACTCTATGACTCTATGACTTACACTTATTAAAGAGACTTTAAATAATTGTTTACTCAGGAGAAAATGCTTTGATGCATTGAATGTTTATTCCATGACTAAAATAAACTCCAGATACACCCCTGTTGTGCAATGGTTATGATTGAATATGAGGCCTCCTCCATTTATGAATTGAATGTTTGACAGCTCTCTTTTCATACCTGGTATGTTCCTGTGGGATGTTATTTTGTTGCAAACTTTTTAAAACAAAGGAGGCCCTTTCATTTTTCTGCGGTGTGGTACAATTAAGACCATGCTTCCGGATATTGAGAACATGGGATTACATTTGATTTTTCATATTGCAAGCATGATTTTTGATTCCAGAAGTGATGCCACAGAAATCTTGGTAGCAGTTATAGGTGCAAGTTGTCATGTTTCTTCTTGGTTTTCCGAGGAGGCCGAGATGTTTTATTTTCTTTTATTGGAAACAGACTTGCATCATTTTTATCAGGTTCATCTTTCCTAAACTTCTCCCAAAGACTTCACCTGACTCTGTCTGAGATACAGTTCCTCATTTGAGATCACCCTCTACTACCACGTCCACGGAGTCTGATTTTTGTCTTCTCATAGAGGCAGTAATCAGCTCACAAAACATATAAAAAGGTTTCTTTCTGTAGGAAGCACAACTTCCTTGTTTCTTCTGCCCCACTCTACTTTCACATCGTTCTTTGCACGTTGGTAAAGCATTGGGTGCAAAAAGTATGCACAACTCTTCAAAAGTCAGTATATCCATTGTGAGGGACAAAGGAAGATTGTATTTTCCCCTGTATGCTATTTTAATGTGCTTTTGTGGCTTCTGGAAGCTCAAGAAACGTACATTTCTTTGTAGAGTTTGTGATCACTGGGGGAAGCCTTCTGAGGAGTCGGGAACATTCTGATGCGTAAGTGTAAAATGCTTTGACACTTTAAAATGTCACCAGTAGATGTTATATTATAATGTCGATCTATTTTTAATGCAGTGATTCATTGTTCTGCCCTGCAAAGGCAAGATGACCCTTATGTTCACCATCATTGTGTGTTACAGTTGGAGAAAGTGCTGGAATGCTTTCAAGAATGTCAAAAAAAACTGTTGATAAAGTCTTTTGTCATGTTTGGTTCTGTGATATATTCATATAAACAGTTCTGACTTTGTAAAAATATCCAATACTGTTGAATAATAAAGCACCTACTCCCCTCCATTGATTAACAGACAGTCTTCTTTGAATTGAAAATATAATATTTGTTCTCTCAATTTCGAGGTTTTGTGACTATAATGGTTTGTTTTAATAGCTGTCACTTTCATGAACGATTGGCTGACATTCAAATCCTGTGAATGATCCGAGTTCAGCAGGTATTCGGTTAGTACTATTGCTCATGAGAATGATTGACAGTTTAAAGCGGGTACACTTACATAATTTAACTTTGATATAGTTTCTACTTACATGGTTGTTTGTTTACACATCTTAATGGTTGCTTAAACATTTCCATTGAGGACTTTTTTCAAATTCAAGTACCAATTGTAGATTTCTGAATGAGAGTTTTATTCAATTGACACAGATTTAATTTATTTACACCTGCATTAAAAATAATTCCCATTGTTACTAACTGATTCCTGAATCACTACAGTGTGAACAGCTTGGAGGATAAATGGCATGGCATGGGGTTTGGCGGGGCATGGGGTGGCATAAGGAATCTGAGGGGAAGTGAAGTCTGAAGTGTCTGTGGGAAGTGAGAGGACACAGGCAATTAGAGAGAGCATGAATGGAGCATGGAGATATGAGGGCTATGGGGTCGTAAGAAGTTTCATCAATGAGGGGTAAAATTCAGAGGGCCTTTAAACAGTGTTGAGAAGTAGGTAGCTTTCTCTGAGAACTGAGGCATGCTTTCTAACCAGCCCATTTCCAAAGCCACATTGTTCTCTCACTTCACAACAGTTTGCAAACTGCATTGCAAACCTGAACCAAGTGAAAACACAAAAGTCCTGGGCAATGATATTCTTGAATTGATTTATTTTTGGAAGATATGAAACACTCCAACTCATGTTTCACACACCTGACATGGAAATTCACCCATGGTCATTATTATTGCTTGGGCATTAACAGTGAAATTCACCTGGCTGTTTGATTGCAGAAGGCATCAGCTTTGCCATTATCTTGTCATTGATATGTGTATTTCCTGCAGGCTGACTGAATAGCAGCCATGAATTAGAAAGCTTCCTGACTTCCCTTCCCATACTCAAATACGTGAAAGTCAGTTGTAATCACCCTGTTTAAGATTAAGTAATTCAATACAGATTGCAGATTAAATCTGGGGCCAATCTTTGGCAATCTCAGCTGCTCTTTGAATAAAATCATCGAAAAATAAAGACTTGTCTTTTTCAACTATCAGTATCTCATGTTGCAATACTTCTGTTCATGGCCCAGTCTTCAATATGAAATGACATCTGTATCTTTTAGTGTTATTAACACAGATGCTGTACAAAGTGTTCTTTCATGAAATCTTTCATTAAATCCAAGCAGTTTTACAGCATGCTTTCATTTTTTTTGTAAAATGTTACTTTTTTTTATTTTTTCTTTTGAGTTTGAGTGAATGGTGTAGATGATTTAGTTTGTAAATATAGGGGTTGACATGGTTTCTTGTGTCAAACACCAACAGATTGTATTATGATGTGGGGTCTCTGGGTACTTCCTGTATGTTGGATCATATAACATAAACCACAAAGTCAGGGTTCTGTTGAGATGGGTGTCTTGAAGTTAATAAGCGACACTGTTCACACACAGTCTGAGTTCCATGCTTACTGATGTTGCTGTATATTGCATACACATAGTTGACTATTCAAATACACTATCCTGACTCAATTGCACTGACAACATGACTGAAGGTGAGGTAGGTACCTTTTACCAAATGTATGGTGTGATGTAATGTAACTCTCTTAAAAATACAGTACCTGTCTAGTCTGAAATCAGTAATACACATGGGTGATTGTGCAGTAGCAGGGTCTTATTATACCCCCACCTGTAGAAAAGTCAGTCTTGAGTCAGCTGTCTTTAAAAATAATGGTGGATGGTCAAATTTGGGAGGCTAGCATAGCACTGGTGTAGCAGGTGGAAGGATTGGAAGATATGGGCACAGACCCCATCACTTGCTGAGGAAGTGCTGCTCTTCCTATTAGCCTGAGCCAGAACAGGTGGGCTGACCACCTTCATCCTCCCTTCCCCAGTTGCATGTATTAATGCAGTGGAGGTGGAAGAAAGCCCTTAGCTGGTCAATAATTCCTGACGTCTTACCTTGCCCCTCTCCCCCAACCCCCACCGCAATATCAGGGACAGCTAAAGGTGGTTAGGAAGGCAGTTGACTGACTACCCATTTTAGTTGATGTATCCTGTCTAGGACAATCCTTGTTTGACTTGATAAGAGACATATTTCAGGCAGGAGGGACTCTCCTTCTCCATCCACAATAACTTATTCCCTTTCTGAAGGCACAATAAAGACAGTCAAAACTTGAAACGGGATTTTTCGTCCTCACTGGTGTGGGGTGGATGGATGGGCAATGATGTTCAAGTGTGTAAACTCCCAATGTTGTCACAGCATTATCAGTCCCCTTCTCCAACCCAGACAGCTCCCCGTGGAGGCAATGTGGCAGTTGTGGCCGGGATAAGTACTGCTGTGTAACAAATTCACTTAATTAAGAGTCTATTGATGCCTACTATCGGGAGCCAACTAGAATTTTCCAAAGGGCCTCTATATCCCAGAGGTACCCTCCTGGTGATCACGAGGCAGTAGGAACGCTGCAGACAGTCTTGGAGGCTCACTGCAGTAACAGGCTGTCCTCCCTTGCCCGCACCATACCTTCCCTACAATGGACAGTGGTGGCCAAGATGCTTCAGGTATTTCATATTCTAAATATAAAAAGTATGGAGAGAGGCCACCATCCTGGATTGCCCTATTCTCACTTAGCTGCAAAGGTGCCCATTCAGCTTGTTCCATAAAGGAGGATGAGCCTGACCTCTGATCAGTTCATAGAGAAATGCACCCAAGTGACTATCCCACACCATTCAGACTTCTGATCCATATTTGAGTCTGATGGCAGGGTCCTAAAGCTAATAGGGAAGATTCTGGTCCTGGCCCCAATTGAACGCTTGAGTACACCACCAAGCTTTCCTGTTTGCTGTGTTATTTGCTGTTTTGACAGAAAGAGTTTTATTTTGGGAGGATAGTGGGCCACAACTGATCATTTGCAGTAGCTACTCTGTGAGATCAAGATGAAAAAAATGGCAGTAGACCGATTAAAGCATAAGCTGGATAGAAGAGGAAAACTATGTCCACTTAGAAATTTTTTGTAAAGTAGACCATAAACAAAAGTGATTGTAATCAGCCTAAATCAGTAAAGGTCTGGATTATCAAAGTTCTTATTCACAAAATTTAAATCACTTATCAAGAATTTACATAAATGAAGCCTATTGTCCTAAATAAATCTAAAACCAGTCTTGTACCTAAAGGAAAAAGAAAAAAAAAAAGCTGAAGATTTTAAGTGCTAATGAAAGTCATTGCATACTAAATTGATTAGTTCCTTTGTGCATTTTTGTGCCTGTCAAGTCATAAGCTACCTCTGGACATCACTTTGCTGCTTCATAATAGACAACTGACATTCTGTGGTAAATGGAAAAAGAACAGAGCAGAACAGCAAATATTCTAATGCGTTGACACTTACTTGCCCTCTATTGTTCAAAATGAGGAGCAATCATCATTGTTCATCAAATGGCTCCTAATGCAGTTAAAGCATTCAGCTATAATTTCTTATTGCATTTATAATTACTGTCATAGACTATACACCTCAGTGAGCATATTAAAGCCATAAATTATGTAGGCCTTGCCATAGCTGAAGAAGTTGATTTTTCTGGCAGCAGTTATTTGTTAGGGAGCTAGGCTTTTCAGATAAAAAGATGACTGAAGTGCTTGAACAATGCAAGGAATACTTTGTTCAGTCAGTCGTCTAGAGTTGACTCAGGTAATTGCAAAACAACCGAGTTCCAGTGTTTTAATAATCCATTCCATTAACGGGGCTACATTGTACTGGTTGAGTGGCAGTTTAGTCAGAAATTGTTTTTTTTTGTGATTGTTTCTGTATAGAGTAAATTGATATAAAAATGTTCTGCAGTAAAATATACAAAATTGTTTCTTTCAGTGTGTTGATGAAGGGTGTTTTTCTACTTTCAAATCTTTACTGGTAAAAACCTTTCAATCTTCAAAATTTATATGCCTTTTGTTTTGCTTATTTTCCTTTTGTCATTTTGTAGATGCCCAGCTTCCTTCTATCATCTCAGATTGACATTTGGTTATCTGCCAAGCAAGAAGCCCACATAATCATAGCAACACAAGCAAAAATGCTGTACCACAGATGTTGGCAGAAGAAAGCCGAGTGGCTTTGTATATGATACAGTCACAAAAGACTTGAAGGTTAAAATGTGACTTTTTTTTTGAAAAGAAGTGTATTGGAACTAAATAAACCTTCAAAGAGACAGAGCTTTTTGCTCACCTTATTCCTTTGCCTAATAACAGTTATATGATTATTGGAGTCAAAAGCCATTAAGGTCAGAATCAATTCATTCAAATCAAATGTTGTGCTTCTCAGTGATGAAGCTCCATTAAGCATTAATGTAGGGTACTTGCAAAAGTTGATCCTAACAGGAGAGTGACATTTGTAAACATTTGAGTGGCACCAAAAGAACACAGCAGAGTATATAGTCATTGAGATATTTGAGATTGTGTTACATCGGAAAAACAAAAAGAAAAACATTTTATCTGACAGCAAAAGAGAAATCTCCTTGGTGTAATAATTTTATTTGGGATTTTCTGGGCACACAATCAACAATATAATAAATTAGAAAAGGATAATTTTAAAGGGCTAGAAATGTCAAATGTTCTGAAGAGATAGCAAGAACTGCAGATGCTGGAGTCAAAGATAACAGTGTGGAGCTGGAGGAACACAGCAGGCCAGGCAGCATCAGAGGAGCAAGATAGTTGACGTTTCCAAAACGTCAACTTTCCTGCTCCTCTGATGCTGCCTGTCCTGTGTTCCTCCAGCTCCACACTGTATCATCTCAAATATTTTGAATGTATTCTTCACAAATTGGGCAGGCCCTGCATCAGGTCATTTCAGCTGTAATATTAGATAGCAAGTATTATGAAGAAGGTTTGATTATAACTGAGGGTGGGAGGAGAGGACAAGACCAGCGGAGGAATCCAACTCCTATGAACCCACCAAAAATCTGCAAAAAGGACCAATTTGAATGGTTAATGGCCATCTCAACTTTCTCCACTGACTACTGCCTGATCCTGCTGATCGATTTCGTTCCCTGCCTGTCTCCAGAATGTTAATGTTGTTGCACCAATAACACATTCAGCTTGGACGTTTGCAATGTTATCTCTCGCCTGCTCATGGAAAGCAGTCACCCCAACCTCTGCTGAGGTAAGCTAATGTAGGAGAGCTGTTGCAGTAACATGATGTGACGCCACCTGCCATTTTAACCCTCCACCCATACTATTCTGGCCAAATGTTGATATGGATTTGGGTCACAAGGGACATGCTACAGAAGCCTCAAGGAAATGGAAAAAGTGGAGGATGTCCACTGATTTAGGGATCAAACAATGTAAAGAGAATGTAGAAATAACATACCACATTGGGCAATCAACTAAGATCATATTGAATTGTGCAGCTGGCTCGAAGGGCCGAATGGCTTACTCTTGCTTCTATTTCCTTTTCTTCCTATTTTCTCTGTTTCTGTGTCAGGTTATTGTGAGTAATGTGGAATACCATGAAGATTTAGCATAAGAAGATACAGTTTTATGAAAAGTAGTCCTGATCTATCCAGAGTCCATGGGCAGAATTTTACTGCTTTTTTATCCCACCCCCAAGTCACCAGCTGGGAGGTGAAGGCACCACTGCAAAACTAGAGACCTCTCCACCCAAGGAAGCAAGTTCCCAAATTTCAAATTCAGAGGCTCCACTCCAGGAATATTCCATGGAGCCACGGACTCTTCAGTGCAATGGAGGTGATCTTCTTTTGGTACCTGCAGAAGCTATTGGTGCCAGCCACCAGTTCCAGTGGCCCCAGCAGTCTCCTCCAGACCTTTCCCCCTACAACCTAATTTTCTGATTTGAACTGAACCTGACTTTCCTCAGTAATGCTCATCTCATCCCCTAGTGCCATTGAGGTATCAGGGCACCCGGCCTTCTGATTGCACTGACAGTAAAAGAAAGATAGGCTGAAAGGCAGCCTATGAGGATGATGCCTGAGGTGAAATTATTGCAAGTGTGGGCTGGAGACCTGCCTTTTGCCCTGATTGTAGGGATGCAAAGATTGTGATAATTGTAATGGCTCTTATTCCATACATTTAAGAATTGCCCTTTTTTTTTTCCTTTACCTTCTATGAAAAATCAAACAGTACTGTTAAATATCTCTGCCTGTTTTGACCTATTCCTCGACAACTACGGGGTCATGAATGACTGTAGCAGCTGTATATGAGATTTGGAGAGAGCAAGTTTTATCCAGACACTTGAAATGGGCGTGAAATATCAACCTGAAAATATTGGCAAGTTAGCTTTACATCTTTAATGGGGGATGCTTATCAGGTTAGTGCATCTAAGGATTGTAAAGTCATAAGAATTAAGTAAGAATGGATTCAAAATAATCGACTTTTTGACAAATCTGCTTGAATTCTTTAGGATATAACTCAGTGAGTGGATGAAGCATAATTGGTGGATACAATTTACTCGAATTTTCAAAAGCCATTTGAAAAAATCTGCATAGGCTTCAACGATCTTGTGAAGTTAATGAGAAATTAGTCAGCTGGATTGAAAATTGATGGCAGTTGGAAGGAAAATGCAATGAGAGTCTCCTGTTCTCGTTCAAAATTGTTTAGTTCAAATTATCTGATCATTAGCACTTCATTCCAATTTACTGTTCAATTCTTTCTGGAGTGCAAAATAATCCACCGGCACGGTGGCTCAATGGTTAGCACCACTGCCTCACAGCGCAAGGGACCCAACTTCAATTCCACCCTCGGGCGAATGTCTGTGTGAAGTTAGCACATTCTCCCCGTGGGTTTCCTCCAGGTGCTCTGGTTTCCTCCCACAGTCCAAAAATGGTGGATTGCCCATTCTAAGTTGTCCATAGTGTCCAGGGATGTGCAGGTTAGGTGGATTAGCCATGGGAAATGCAGGGTTGCAGGGATAGGGTGGGACTGGATGGGATGCTCTTTGTAGAGTTGTGTTACTCGATGGGCTGAATGGCCTGCATCCATACTGTAGGGATTCTCTGAATTCTTGGGCTGAGTTTGGGGTCACTGTGGTTTTTGCTGGTGGTGTCAGTCACCAGTTAATGATGGAGGAGTCTCTTGCAGCTGGAGGCCCAATTGAAGGCTTTGACATTGGTGAGAACAGCAAGCTGCAATGGAACACAAATCGAAATTGCTGGCGAAACTCAGCAGGTCTGTCAGCATGCGTGGAGAGCAAACAGAGTTAATGTTTTGAGTCCAGTGAGCCTTTTTCAGAAATCATAGATGCAGCCAGACCTGCTGAGTTTCTCCAGGAATTTCTGTTTATGCTTCAGACCTTCAGCAGCTGCAGTTGGTTGTTTTATTTAAGCTGTCGTGGAAGCTTGGTAAGAGAGAGGATGTTTGAACATGGTGCCGCACTTTCTCCCAGTTATTTTCTATGCTTCTTCAAATCACATAGAATCCCTACAGTGCAGATAGAGGCCATTCAACCCATCACATCTGCACCAACGCTCTGAAAAGCATGCTACCCAAACTCACCCTATCTCTGTCATCCCACATTTACCATGGCTAACCCACCGAGCCTGCACATTTTTGGACTATGGGAGGAAAGCGGAGCACCCATGCAGATACAGGGAGAATGTGCAAACTGTCACCGGAGGCTGGAATCGAACCCGGATCCCTGGTGCTGTGAGGCAGCAGTGCTAACCACCGTGCTACCCCTATTTCATTGAAAAATAGATTTTGCAGCTAAACCACCTCTCTATAGAACAGCCTGTGACTGTTCCTGCACCCAGGAAGGCAGGGAGGGTGTTGAGGCTTTCCTGAAGCAGTGATCCCCCACTGCCATCCCTTTACATTGTCAATTTCAGCTCCTGCTTGCTCTTGAATCATCAGGGTTAGATCAGGCATTGGAAAGGTGGTGCACTGGCACCCGACACTATTTACGTACCCCACAATTATGGTAACACTCTCAGCAAAGACATACAAAACCCTGCAATTGAAAATACAAAAAAAGAGTGCATGTTCTGCGTGTCCTTAAAAGGCAAAGTATTTAATTGGTATTATTGCAACTTCATTTTTTCAATGGGGAATCATCTGCTGGGAGCATATGTCAGAAAATTAGGCGTACATCCAACATTGTTATCTGACAAGTGCGACAAAATAAATGAAGATCACATGTAGCCCACAGAAAAATTTTTGGTATGCATCTTTGTCCAAGTTTCCCAGCAGGAGCAAAAGTTCAGAAAATTGCCTCTTTAGTGTTCCCACTTCACTGTTCTGCAAAAGGGCAGTGCTTAATCCAATGTTATCAAAGGTGGGCATTTGCAAACGTGACTGGAATAGCACTGAGTTTTGAACTTACTTTAAATTCCATTCATAAAAGCCAACGACCCAACCAAATTGTTTCAGGATTTCATAGCTTCAATAAACATTTCAATTTCAAGATTAACCCAGAAACACTCTACTTCACATTATGTTGGCAAAATGAGTATAACCCAAGACTGATTTATTTGTGAGTTAATGTATTTCACAATATGTAACCATATGGTTATACCACGATTATGATGTCAATTAGCATAAATGTAGCTAACAAGCTTATTTGTTTTTCAGTCTCCTGTAGTCATTGCCTTCTAATCAAATCAGCTGCAGTATCAAGCACCCTCCCATGTTCACTCCATGCTCAAGTTGATATTGCTGTGCGACTGTGTTTCAGCATTCTTATAAAACATTTTTTTGCAGTCCTATAGTTATTTGTGTTTATGATCATTCTTTACATCTACTAGGAAATGCTGATTTTAAGAAATCTAAGTTCATTTTCCTACGGATGTTGTCGGGATTTTATGTTAGAAATTCGAGTATTAATGGGGCTCCAAAACTTTTAAACAAGGGTTTGAAAATTTTTAAAAATCCACAACTGAATGCTAATCAAATTATGTTCCAAGTCTCTGACGATTTTCTATATACCACCAGATCACCAAACAGTTGGTGTGATCTACCATGTGGAGCACTGTTTAAATTGTTATGGAACACATCCTGTTTTCAATATCTACATTCATACTGTGAAAGCAATAGGTGCCAGATCCAAGAGGCTCAAGGCTGGCTTAGTTTTGGTCCTTGGTTCTCATTAGCAGCTGCAGTTTCTGCCCATACAGAATTGACCTACACACTGGAATTTTCAAGCCATTTAGTCATCAGCAGTAGCTTTAAGCTGAATCCCGGAAGGAAGATTGGAATTCCAAGGACTGTAGTAGGGGCAATATTCCTGGACCACCTGCAAAATAAAAACACAGGGCCTGATTTGGCAACCGAAATAGCAACTGAGAATCCCGTGTGAGGAGGACCAATAATTACTTTGTTCTTTTTGCAGTGATGTTTTGGATGGAACTTTGAATAGCAATTCCTCGCAAACGTATGCAAGAGACTTAACAACTGCTTCAGACAGCCTCGCAGGATGCCCAAAGAAGGATGATGTCTTCGAAGGCACTGAATGACAGGTGTTGGTGGGAACATTGGGAAAGGCAGTGAGGTGGCCAGCAAGAAGTTTCTAGATGTTGAGAGCAAAGGTCCTATTTTCCAATCGTGGGAACAGCGAAATGAGATTCTCACCAAACAGCAGTGAGAGGCCTATTTGCATTTCCTATTCTCCCATCCAGCTGAATGAAACTCGGCAGTGACCAATCTCAAGATGATGGTCAGATGAATTACTTGGTGACTGTAGCTTGCTCCTAGAGCCCTCCAACTTGCCACCAGGCACCAACATCTCAAGATGTGCTCCATGGGCAATGACCATGTGAGTGGGGCACAGTCAGTCCTGGGCATCCAACCACTAAATTCAACGTGGAATTATCAGGGGCTGCTACTACAGTGGGGGTTTGGAGGCAGTTTTCTGGGATGCAGAGAGCATAACAATTGTGAAGAGGGTCAACTCAATACATAAGGGAGGGGGACAATACAGCATTCAATGGATAAGGTGGGAGAGGAGGTTATCGACACTCAGCAATACCTTGGCTTTGATGGGAGTGTGGTGGACAGCTACATCTGGCATGTTTACTCAATAGACCTGGGAGAGGAGGTGATAAAGTGGGGAATTGAATAGTTAGATAGATGGGTTGAGTGGGAACATGGGCAAGTTCAAAGCTGATGATGTTGGTGGGGAGTTCCGTCAAGAAGAGAATGTGTACATTTTGGGGCTGACCAAGGGTAAGGGACTGAGACTGAGATTTACTGTGTGGAGAACGACTGCTGTTTGCTTCTACTGTATTGTAAATAACAAGAACCAATGGAACTGAAAGTGGCTGCTACCCATTCTGTGAGGGAGGGGGGTTTCACTTTTGAGCAATGTGAGACCCTTCTGTGAGCACTTCATCCTGTACATGAACCTTAGGCATAAGCCTGCTGTGTGGAGTACAAAGCACCCTTGGCCATATCACACAGAGTCAGGAATCAGTGCCAATCATGACTGTGATGCACAAGCAATGTACAACAGCAAGGAAAGACTGACCCCAGTTGCCAAAGTAGTAATCACCTTCCAGTTCCCAAAGCCTGCATGGGATGCAGAAACTGCTCATTTAAAACCTTAGACCATAAAACATCATGTAGCCCGAGGATGTCTAGGCTCTGCACCTTCAGTCTTGATGCTGAGGCTCGACACACATTCACTCACACAGCTGATAGTGAAAAATGAACTATATTTACAAATGTGAAAATGTACTTACAGTGAAGTGCCACCATGACACCTGTATGTCATTTTCCTCCCGTTACATCTCTGTGCAATCCTGGGCTGGTAAGTGCCTGCCCTACCGTGAGGCCAGTTGGCCTTAGAGTTTTGTTTGGGTGACCTTGGCACCTTTGTGTGTAGTGGCCCAGAGATTCTGCGAGTGTCTTACCCAGAGGCAGATGTACCCTCCTGGACTTGAGACCCTCAACCTTGTGGGAATCAGGCAGAGTGGAAGTGCATGGCCTGACCACCTCTTGAGTGTCCTAAGAAGAGTCTCCTAGGGGTCCTTTATGTGGTTCTTCCTCTATCTGGGTACCGACTAGCACTGCCTTGTGTCGTTCTGAGCAAGAAGTGAGGTCAAGGTCCCTCATCTCCTTATTGCCTTGCTATTGATGCTGAACTCTAATGGCTGGAGTGATGGAGTGTAGGTCAGTGTATATATCCACCAGACTCGGAGGGTGCTGGACCTAGAGGAGAACAGCAATGAACAATGCCCCTGACTTGGTTGCCAGGACATGGATATTTCAGCATCATCACATGAGCTGTCTTGGTGATCACTGGCCAGGATCCTCTCCTCATAGAGGGTAAGGGACTGAATGCTGGGTGTCCCACCACTGACTTTGACTTTGACTCTCACCACCCTTTTGTGGGCTCCAGTAATGGGACAAACGGGGTTTAGAGTGAGATGAAAGGGAGTGATTACAGATGTAGTGATGGAGCAGGTGGGGGAATGTTGGTGAGATACCCCAAATCTGTGAACAGACAATGCAGAGGGTATGCAGGGTTAGTTGTGTGGTGAGTTGAAGAAGGTCAGAGCAGGTGAGGGAAGATGTTGCTTAAATTGAGTTTGGTACGCCATGAGTGGCAGTTATCCCGTGGATCAGAGAAGTTTATTAACCTTATTGCTGAGCATTTCTACAAACTGTCAACGCTGCACGTTAGACCAGACTGGCAGAGTCTGGTGTGATGACCTCCTCTGCCAGTCTTGGGAAACTGCTCTTCTCTGTGTTATCCCATATGCCAGGACCTTCAAGTGCAAAAGCATGGCACCAATCTCCCTTATTTACCATGTATGGGGCAAATAAGATGAACTATGTAGGGCAGTTCTAGATGGCCAGTGCTTGAGCTGGTGCACATCTGCCATTTTAATAAGGCAACACCACCAGGAATCCAGGGATATCCCAGGAGTGGCAATGAGTCAGATAATATGATAAGGGAAGCATCGCAGGAATACAGTCCATAGGTAATGAAGAAAGTTTGGGATAATAGTGTACAAAAACTCACTAGGCCAGGTGGAGAGAAACCCACCATGAAACAGGTCAGAATTGGCATTTATTAAGATTGCACAAGTTTTTATCCCACTCAGTCCACACTGTTTATTGCTCTCCGGTTTATTTCATCAATGAGAGACATGTATGGTTATTGCAACTGTATTACATATTATGAGAATGTGATTTTGATTGAGTCACTCATTTAGTATGGTGCTGATTGTTTTATTCAGGGAAAGTTCAATCTATATTGAGCATAATTCAATTTTCGGGATTTTTGGGAAGTTGGTAGACAGTGATGTTCTCCAATATTCAGTGCTCTAATCAGTCCTACAGACTTAAATTACTTGGATAATAAAATACAGAGTAATATTTCAAAGTTTGCCAATGTTATCAAACCGAGAGGTGAGATAGACAGTGAGAATGATACCAATTAATGTAACAGATCAAAGGCTACCAGAAAGGGCAGACAAGTGGCAGATTGAATTTAATACATAAGACAGTGAGACAATGCACTTTAGCAAAATGGCCAGTGAGAGACAATATAACAGCAAGAGCTTATTTATGCAGTGTCTTTAACATAGTGAAACATCTCTACAGACTTCACAGGAACATTATAAAACAAAATGTATCATATATATGCAACATTGAAAAGCAGCATAAGCAATATTAAGTCAAATGAACAAAAGAAATTGCACAGGGAAGTAGTTTTTAAAGTGTGTCTTAAAGTAGGAACGTGAGCTAGACCAATTCAATGCATATTCGAGAGCTTAGAACTGAGACCACTGAAGATGTAGCTAGCAATGGAGGGGTGGTTAAAATTGGGAATCGTCATGAAGCTGGAATTAGTGGAGCACAGATTATTCAGCAGATTGTGGAACTGTTAGAGATTACGGCAATAGGGAGGTGCAAGGCCATGGAAGAATTTGCAAAAAAGAATGAGAATTTTGAAATTCAAGGCATTTCTTCAACAAGAACCAGTGTAGTGCAGTGAGCTCAGGAGTTTAACCAGGACAAGACTTTCTACAAGTTAAGACAACAACAACAGAGGTTTGAATGCCTTCACTTTGATGGAGGGTACAGAGTAGCATAGCAGTCAGGAGTGTTGCACTAGTCACAGATCTACGAAGGGTTGCAGCAGCAGATGAGCTGAAATGCTTCACCAAAACAGTGGCTTCATTCTTTGTAGTTTTTCTAGTGTTTAGTTGGAGGATATCTCTGTGCATCCAATACCACGTGTCAGATGTGGAGCCTGATAATTTATTAACGGTGATGGCGAGGTAGAACTGGATATCATCAGTGTATATCTGTGAAAATCAATGTGTCGCCCTGCAGGAGCAGCATGAAACCGATGAAGAGGAGGGAGCCAAGGGTAGATCCTCAGGGAAGCACCCAAGCTAAATAGTACATTTCTGAAGGGTGTACAGGGGCAAACAAACCTAGAGAGTCATATGTTTAGCCCTTCGAAGAATATAGGATAATAAGTTTGAGTTTGATTTATTGTTGTCACATGTACCAAGGTACAATGAAAAGTATTATTTTCTGTGCTTTACAGGCAGACTGAACCACACAAAGTGCATCAGGTGGCAGAGCAGACTGCAGAATACAGTGTTACAGCTGCACAGAAGGTGTAGAGATTGGGATGTTGAGAGGGTACATTTTTTTATTCATTCATGGGACATAGGTGTCACTGGCCAGGCCAGCAAATTGTAGGATCTTGCGCTCCACAAGTAGAGGTATTGAATGCCAAACAGGGAAGTTATGCTTAACCTGTATAAAGCTCTAGTTAGGCCACAATTCAAGTATCATGTCTAGTTATGGTCACCTGACTTTAAGAAGGCTGTAAGGGACCTTGAGAGGATGCAGTAGAAATTGACCAGAATGGTGTCAGACATGAGGAAGCTAGTGACAAGGAAAGGTTAGAAAAATGGGGATTGCCCTTCTTTGAACAAAGGAGATTAAAGGAAGATTTGCTGGAGATGTACAAGATTATAGAAGGTTTAGATAACGTAAACAAAGAAAAGCCAGTCCCAACAGCAGTTGGTGCAAGGACTAGATGACACAGATTTGATCTTTTGGGTTAGACCTGTTGAGGGATGTGTGGAACAACTTTTTAAAACAGCAAGAGGTAATGACCTGGAACTTGCCATCTATAGGGGATATGGAAGCATGGCCAATCAATAATTTCAATAGGAAGTTGAAGGAGAATTATGAATGGTGGAACCATGAATGGTGTAGATCTATGTGGATAGAGTATGGGAATGAGACTGATGGAAATTCTGTACCCAGATCCAGCATGGACTTTATGATAAAAAAGTAGTCTCCTAATGTTCCATTGTAACTCCTGACTGTCTCTAGCTTTGTTATCTAAAAGATTGCTTTAACTTGATGCAGCAAAACTATGTCTTGTGACAGTGGTAAAGCATTCTTAGGGCTGAATTTCCATCAATTTGGCTCAAATCCCGAGGCCTTCTATAAAAATAAAAAGGCAAGTTAGATCCAGATGTGAAAGTCCCACCTCCATTTCCAGCAGGTCCCATTTTTGCCAGGCAAGCAAATCACAATGGTGGAAGCACAACCCAGCCGCACCATTTGAAAATAGTGCTATGTTCAAACAGACAATACTTTTGCTCCAGGGGCGTTGGCCCACACTCTGGGAGTCACAAATTTATGGAGGAAACATAATTGCACTTGAAGGGCAGATAAATTCTGGTAAGTGTCATGATATGAAGTTATTTAAATTTCTGACTCATTAAAAATGAAAAGAACACAATCTACAGCTGTCAGTTCGAGTTCCAGATAATCCAGTATATAGTATTGATTGACAGACCATCTGGTATAGCTTAGAACCATTACCATATGTTGCTGCAATTTCAATTGACTTAATTGGTGCCACTTCCAAAGGTTGTGAATACTACTGAGTCCTCAATGAGCAAATGGTTGAATTTGAAAATCTCCAAAGTCGAGGGTCTGAGGTTACATTTTTTAACTTGGCCTCTTTTAGAGGATATTAAAGGAGTGGCTGTCTTTGATGCAATTATAAATGTTTTAATAAAGGATTAACTGCTTGAAAGAATTTAAAATGTATGAATGAGTTTAATGAATGAGAGCTTTTTGAATAGGTGTGAGAATTTCCTTGGATTATTAGAAGTTTGATTTTCTTCTCGTATGCCTCCTGATGTTTGCTTATTGTGGCTACTGGGTGAGTGGTTTGGCGGATATAATTGTTTATGGAGGTGGCATGTAGAAGCTGAGGTGGCACGACTGACCAAGGAGGTGTCCTGGGAGGGTATGATGTGTCATCAAAGTGTCATGAGGGATATAAATGGCCATGGGGATGGGTGGGGTATGTGAGGGGGAGGATTAGAAAGACTAATAGCCTTTCATGAAAGTCTAAGGTCCACCTCAGCACATGCCAGTCTCCATCTCCACTTTTGAACTGCCGATGGAGCCAAAGGCCCAACCCGATCACTCCACCAATATCCCAGCATGAAAATTGTTCTTGGGGGTTTCTTTCCCTGGATACAGGTCTGCTGAGTTAGGAGACCTCCCTTCCACCACCATGGTGGAATTCTGGCTCTTTATCTTTGATTTATTTCAAACTCTTCGATTCATGCTATACATTTTGATGGCTTTACCTGGAAAAATATCCCACTATCACAGGGTATTACTAAGTCAATAACTCTATAAATTCTTCATTTGAAATACCACTCCTGCTGGTGACAGATTCTCCTAGCAAAGGGAGAACAAAAGATGGAAGAAGAGGAAATACTTAGAGAAAAGATTGATTTGAAGAAAGTCCTTTTGCCCCATTGACAAATATCACAAAACTTTTTGATTGATGTGTGGCATTCCATTCAGCATTTCCTGAGTGTACTTATCATAACTTAGTCACTCCAAAGTAACCAATAATATTTATGCTTAATGGATTTTCCTTTCTTTGTCCTTCCCTGTCTTTTAGTCCTGCTCTTTCAGAGATTCAATTCTCCCTGTTCTTTCCATGTTAATCCCTTCTCTTTGTGTTTCAGTTGCATATTAGAAGTTCTTTTCTCTGGATTTATTGATTGTTTACTCCCAATACTGTCCGTGTTTTAATTTGTTCTGCCCTTCCACTTTCTTCATTCTTTGTGTTTCTTGTCGACTTCAAATTTGATGAGTCCCATCTCCTTACTGTTTGTGTTTTCTTCTCATTTTGTTTTTCTCTGTATCCACTCTTTCCTGTTTCTTTCTATTCACTCCTCCTTATACTACCTTTTGTTTTGCTTTCGTGGGTTCCTTTTCTCTGTCTCATGATGTGTTTCATCTCTCTCTCTCTCACATCAGTCATAGAGAATAATGAATGCAGAGTCACGAAAGCAAATACAAAATAGACCTCCATTATCATTAGTCACCAAACAAAATTTCCACTTTCTGTCAATGGTATGATTTTTTTTAATATGCTGTTTTACCTTCTCCTCTGATTTCACAGCATTCTTCCTCAACAAGCCTATCAACACATGCAGAGGATTTACATTTCACCTTGCCTACCCTTGCAGATGTTACATTACTCCTGGATCTAACAATTAACCCAGATGTAGCAAATTGCTTATTGGAATACATTAGAATTTATGCTCTCAATTGAATCTGGAATTGTGAAAATACCAAATGCAAGACCAGAGTCTTATAGGCTAAAATAACTATGATACTCATCTGGAGATGAAGGAATATAATGAACTACCCGAAAAGGCAATAAGAATAGAAATCAGATACAGCCAGATCTCCAAGCACAGATAATTTGCACACAACCAGTCCATCAAATGTTCATTTCCCCCCTGCTCTCAGTTGATTATAGATAACTAACTGGAGTTGCTGTCAGATGATCACTCAGATGAACTCCTTGATCAGCAAAAAAAAAAGTTCTGGCTGCTAAGTCAAATTGTCTTAGGTTTTGACATTATACAGTACAACACTGACATACAAATAATTTAAAATATGTTAAATTCTCATTTAAAATAGCGAACAAAGAAACGTCATTTGAATATTTAGTGATCACATAATGTCATGTTTTGGAATTTTAGCTCTTTAGCCGAGAAGATATTTGTAACTGTTCATATTAAAATAATGTTATAAATTTACAAAAAGGTCACAAATAACCTCTGGGAATGCGAATTAGATTGAGACACAGCATCCATTCCAAGTGCTACTTCCCATGTGCAGCATCAGCTTGAAATACTGGAAGTTTGTTAAATTATTCCAGTATTCTCCAACTAAATATATTGAATAGCTTAAGTTGTGTGTTTAGCAGGAGGTTGCTCCCAGACAAGCGTTATACCTGCGAGGGTAGTTGTTTAGTCTGTTGAGCTCCCTATACGTAGTGATCTAGGAGAGGATCAGAAGTCAAGGCTATGGCTTGCTCCCCAGCTAAAGAAGGACAGACAGTCCACAAGAAAACTGTCAAAATGTGAGGTCTTCTTGCTTAGAACATAGAACAGTACAGCACAGGAACAGGCCCTTTGGCCCACAATGTTGTGCCAAACATAACGCCAAATTAAACAAATCCGCTCTGCCTGCTCATGGGCAACATCCCTCCATTCTTTGCTTATTCTTGAGCTTATCTAAAAGCCCCTTAAATATTCCTATCATATCTGCCTCCACCACTACTCCTGGCAGCGCATTCCAGGCACCAACTACGCTCTGTGTAAAACAAAAATTTGCCCCTCACATCTGATTTGAGCTTTCCCCTTCTTACCTAAAATGCGTGCCCTCTAGTATTAAACATTTAATGCTGAGAATTATCAGTTTCATAATGTATTCCACCCCTTAACAGGGATGATGACGTGCATTATTTTCGCACAAGTTAAAAGAAGCATAAAGAATAGAATAAAATGTGCTGTAAGTTTTATACACAAGATAAATCAACATGTTTGTTTGTAGTTGCCCTTGTCTCAGAAAGGCGTACATCTGTCCATTTATAGGAGAGACCAGGAATGCTGAACCCTAGGGAATATCTAGTGCAAAACTAAAAATTAATAACTAAAATAGTACAGCCCCACAGCATTTGAGTCTTTGGTCCCAGAATTGCAGCTTAAAGCAACAAGCATAATTCAACATGCAGCAGAGGCAATACCTCTCAATATTTCAAAATGAAATAAAAATGTTGTATAAGTGCTTTTCCAAATACTTATGAAACCATTGTCATAACTCACAGGGGTAGTGCGCTAGAAATCAAGTCCCACTTTTCTCAGAGTCATCACAACTTTGAAAAGATGTACTTAAACTATCCAATGTCCTAAATTTAGCTGACTTTTTTTTATTCATTCATGGGACGAGGGCATCCCTGGCTAGGCAGCATTTATTGCCCATCCCTAATTGCCCAAGCGCTGTTGAGAATCAACCACATTGCTTGGGTTTGGAGTCACATGTAGGCCAGACCAGGTAAGGATGGCAGTTTCCTTCCCTAAAGGGTATTAGTGAACCAGATGGGTTTTTACAACAGTCAGCAATAGATTCATGGTCATCATTCGACTCTTAATCCCACAATTCACATTCCACCTTCTGCTGTGGCAGGATTCAAACCCAGGTCATCAGAACATTATCTGAATCGCTGGGTTAACAGTCCAGCAATAATACCACTAGGCCATTGCCTCCCTGTTAACTGTTTATTACAAACAAATTGTCTTCAACCATCGGCAATTAGGAAATGTGAATTACTAACTTACATCTTGAACTTCTTAAATTCCCCCCTTTACAAACAGCCGTACACACAAAGGTGAGGGGAAAAAATTCATGGGATCATAGTCTGCTAGCACCAATCAAGTGTACAGAATTTGATGAGTTACCTGCTTTGACTTATTTTTAATTTCTTTATAGTTCTTTGTTGTTGACACAAGATTATTCACACGCCAATGCTCTGTTTTATTCACTGGTTGAGAATCACCCTTTTACTGTTGTTAAGGCATTGTATTCCACCTTAATAAGGTAGTTGCAGAGAAAATTAGTAGAAGTTAGCCTGGTGTTACTGGATACTTTCTGATACCTTCACATAGGAGAGAGAGAATTTTCTCAATGCTTTCTCTCTGCATGCTAGGTGGTTATCAGTGGCACTAGCTCCACATGAAAACCATGGTCATCTAGTTAAGTGCCAACAAGATGTTATTGTTAAGCAGTTTTCCTTTGACTTTGTGGTGTCTATTTGTTGCTGTTGCTGTTTCAGGAAAAATATAATATTTTATACAGCAAAAATATGCTCCAGTAAATGCTTTACTGCAGCCAACTATCTATGCATTCTCCTCAGTTTAAAGCTCTATCTCCCTTTTTTTTTAAAGAGTCTACAATTTGAAAACCAAAGGAAGTATAAAGGTGTGGGACAGAATCTCTTAGGTGTATGCACAATGTGAATCATGGCGATATCTGTCATAGAATCAGACAAGAAGTCCAGCAAGGCCCTCATGATGTCAAAAGCAACTTACACCATCTTTCATGCTTTTTCACAAGCAGAGTGGCAAGTCTCGCACTAGGTAGTATCAAGTTGCCATTTAAGGGAGATTTTAGCTTGTTGTTGGCCCAGTTCACCTCATTAATATTCGGTTTGTTTTATCTTGCCAACAAGCTGGATTTCATGATAACACAACATGGAAGTCAGAGCAGATATCTGTTGGATTAAGCTTGCCACTTGTTCTGAATGACCTCCAACTTGTACATGACCAAACAGTAGAATCCCCACAGTACAGAAAGTGGTCATTCAGCCCACTGAGTCTGCACCTACGCGCCAAAGAGTATCCCACCCAGACCCCTACCCTATCCCCATAACCCTGCATTTACACGGCTAACCCACCTAGCCTGCACATCCCAGGACACAGAGCAATTTACCATGGCTAATCCATCTAACATCTTTGGACTGTGGGAGGAAACCGGAGCACCCGGAGGAAACCCACGCAGATACAGGGAGAATGTGCAAACTCCACACAGACACTCACCCAAGGCTGGAATTGAACCCGGGTCCCTGGTGCTGAGAGGCAGCAGCGCGAACCACTAAGCAACCATGCCACCTGGGACATGATCCACAGTCATCAGCTGAACACACCCCTCAGTCACAGCCTTGACATCCAGCATTTTCCAATCCCTCACAACTATCCCGACCCTCTCGATGCACAAGAGTTGTATTGCAAGGTGTACTGGCAATTGGCATTGAATGACTGCAGCAGGGACATTTTTGTGTGTGGGGACGGGCACCGCATGGTCACAGAATGGACCAGCATGCGTCCCAGGTTTTGTTGACTTTCTGACATAGCGTTCGCTCTCTTAGTGCCAATTGCAGCATCCGTGCCTTGCCTTCCCCTACAATACCAATTAGCACTTCTCAGCAGTCTCAGTCAAGGGGAAATGCATCTTTGTTGTATAGCACTCTGCTACATCAATGTCAGTCTTGCATCTTGCGCCAGCAGCTTGCGTGGCAAACACATTGTGTGTGCAACAAGCTAGCAGCCATATCTCAAAGTTTCTGGGGTGTAGTCCTCACCAAAGTCCACAAGGCACATGTGAGTCAGGGGGGTTCCAGAATAGTAAGGCAAGGACAGCCTCTGGTTTCACCCTAGAGCATAGGTCACAGTCAGGCGTCCTGTCAGGGTGATTCTGGTCATGGAATCTGTGCCTCTAAAGTCAGGAGAGTGGGTCATGTTCAATCCTGTGGCTCCATTGCGGCCAGTCTACAGTTTGGGCAGATGTACAGCCATCGGTCAGGGGTCTGATTACTTCTTATCTGGGGCTGTCTGGTCCAGTCATTTAGGTGGTGTGCCACGGTCAGTCTGTTGGATCCATTCAGAGAGACTGATAGGACAGTGCGTTGTGGGGCAGGCTGTGGTGTGCGCAGGGTGAGGGCAGCTGCTGACATAGAAACAAAATCAGCAAGTTAATCTTCAACATTGGGCACTACAGTCTCTGAGGAAGAATGGATTACCATTGTGGGGGTGGGGGCAACAGTACCTGCAGAGGGGAGTTACGGATGACTGGGAGTCGGGTACACAAGAGGAGGACTCGTTCATTGGCAGAAGTTCCCTGGCTTTGGTGGTGGTGTTGGGAGTGTGAGTGGAACAGTGAATGACAACATCTAGCATGTTGGCACCATGTGCCAGGGGTTGTGTGGGAAGTGTAGGAAAGTGCAGAACACGTGCATACCAGTTGGTTAGGGGCATGTGAAGTCTGTGGTTTGCTGGATGGCCTACTCTGAAGGGAATGTGGATCATTGGGAGCTCAATGACACATTTCATTGGAGGCTGGAAGCCAGTGAGGGAGGAGCACTCACTGTTGCCTTCCATCATGCTGGAAATGGAAAGTCTGCAATGGGGAAGAAAATGACTGCACCGCACACTCACTGGCTGAAGCAAGTGACTTGACCCATGAGGGAGGGTCTGTAGCATTGGCCATTAAGAGAAGCTGAGGGGAGATGTTGCAACAATATTGGGTGGCGGGGCATGAGCTTTGGTGAGGGGTGGGTGCAGTAGCAGAGAGAGGAGTGTGGCACTTGCCCTGGTGCAGTGGAGATCATTGACTTGCTTTCAGCACTGCTGGCCATTCCTCTGCAGAGTTGAGATAAAACTAACATGGAAAGCCACCTTGGAACAGACTTCCAGGAACTGGTGGCACAGTCTCCTCTGCCAGACTTCCTGGGAGAGGTTTCCTCTCCTTTACTTCACCTTGCCCACCAGAGCATCCAGATTGTTGTCAGAGAATCACAGTGCCAACTTCTACTTCTCTGACATGTTGAGATTCTGCCCATCAATGAACTGGGCAGTGTCTGAATGTGTGCCCAGTGGACTTTTCAAAATGACTTGGATGCAAGGAATGCTGGCCTTCGGCAGATATCTGAAATTGTCCTGGAAGCAGTGCATAGTAAAATGGAACTGGAATTGAATGTGAGGGATGTCATAATTGCATGGTAGGTAATTTATACAGTGCATTTGGTAAGATATAGCACAGGAACTCACTCTGCTTTGTTGTTAAAACAAAAAAACTGACACAACTTGGACTAAGCCAAAAAAATTGTAAGATTCAGTCTGTGGTTCTTTACACTATCTGCTTTTGAAATGGTGCTATATAACTCTACTTCATGACATTCATTTGTTTCCTTATCTCTACAACTCAAACCTTCCTAGGTATTTTTGCTGACAGCATGCATAAGGTCACATTTATTACCATTTTTTAATTCAACATCAGATCAAATTATGAAATGATTGATTGGGCCTATCTTTTATTGATGGAAAGCGAGACAGAATCCATTTTGGCTATGGAACTTACAAACATATAATTTTACACCAATCTACTTTATATAGATATGATTTTCAGAAATAAAATAGCCAGAATGTATTATGTCTGTCGTAATTATCTCAATGTTCTGTTCTAATATGATAGATTTTATCAGTTCTCAAGCACACATGTAGATGGAGTATCTTACCTTGAGGACAACAATGAATCTTGCAACATAATCATGGTGTTGGTCTCTATGGAGACCTAAACAACATTTCTGCCATTATTTCAGCTGTGTGGAGGTCAGTGACTACTAGGGTGGGAGAAAAGAATCAGAATTGCACAGAACAGCTACAGTAAATTACAGGGAAGAGATAGTGCATCTGTATGGTTGATATTGCTTGTCTCTGAAACACTGCACACTTGGGAGACAGACAATAAACCTAGTTGGTAATACAGAAGTACTTTGCTGTGGCATGCACAGTACATCATCCTTCGGAAATCTGGTCTCCTCGCTTGTTATTTTCTGGTTTGGTCCTGTAGGCTTCCTGTATATTATATCTCACCTTTTGAGGTCAAAAATGATTTTTTCCATACGTCGGTCAAATAGTTTCAGGAACTTGTTCATTTTCCAGAAATTTATTTGTTTAAAAAGAAAATTTGTAACCTTTTAATAAATCAGCCCCAAACAGTTTCTGATTTACTGTTGACTTTTTCTTCCATAGTTTTCAATCTGTTCCTTTCTTTTGTTTTATGTCACCACCAATATTTTGGTACACAGATGATTATTGATGTTGGTGAAATAATTAAAACTTTCTTATGGCATTATTCTTTCACTACATGTGAACCCATTTGCAATAAATAGAATCCGCATGGAAACACTATTGCTGTATGAATGGTGTAAACTAATATCACCAAGTAATTTTTAGACATTGAAAGTAAATGGATTAGACACCGAGAGGCATGATAAAATTGAACAGAAATTTGCTATTGGGCTTGTCATCTACTGAATGGAGCACTCAGCAATGCAGTTAATCAGATGTTAGTATTTGCTGTGAATTGAAGCACAGGCTGGAGTAAATTTCTCTTACTCTCCCTCGTCTTCCAGTTTCAATTGCTGATCCCAATTCTGTAATGATAGACATTAAGTAGTACTGAAGCTGCTCATTATAACACTGTTCCTGTTATAATGTTTTTTGTGGCTCTTTTTAGTAAATGGACATTGTCGTGGTAACGTGAGTGTTTTCAGTCACAATAATTTCCTGGAGCAAACAAACCTACCCTACTCCAAAGTACATAATTCATTAATTTTATCTTTTGAAAATGTTATATTGTACATACATACCTGCCGCATAAACGTTTAGAGTAAATTTTCCTATTGTTGTATCAAAATATAATATCATTAAATTGGAGATACTTTAATTGCCAAGTTTCTGAATATGTATTTAGGTCCATCTCTGTTCAAATCTGTCTAAATAGTTTTATAAAACAGTTACTAATGATCAATTCCTATTCTTCTTTCCTTTCTCAATGCTTTTCTGTTCTCTTCAAGATGTGTTCTTATGCTACATTACAGTTGTCCTTCATTACTTTCCCAATTTATTTCTTATTTATTGTTCATGGGAGGTGGATGCATTTATTGCCCATCCCTATTTATTCTTGAAATGTTGATGGTGAGCCAGTATTTCGAACTGATTGCTCTCTACTTGAAAGAAGTTTCTCCTGCCAGAGAGTGGTGAATCTATGGAATTCACTGCCATAGAAGGCTGTGGAGGCCAGGTCATTGAGTACATTCAAGACTGAGATAGAAAGATTCTTGATTATCAAGGGGATCAAGGGTTACGGGGAGAATGCGAGAGAATGTGGTTGAGGAACTTATCAGCCATGATTGAATGGCGGAGCAGACCCGATGGGCCAAAAGGAGCAGAAATTAAGCCAATGTCTTATAGTCTTATGGTAAGTTCCACCCCTAGTCACACGCCATCCTGAGCTGCTAATATATCATCATTCCTTCATTTTCCTTGAGGCAAAGTAGAGAGCATTAATTCAAAATACTGGCAGGGTATTCCATGCACTTGCCACTCTTGGCCTTCAAGGCAGTAGAGATCACAGGATTGGGAGGTCCTATAAGAAAATTTGGTAAGTTGCTACAGTGGATCTGTAAATGGTGTATGCCTCAGCCATGGTGCATCAGTGATAAAGGGAGTGAATGTTGAAATTGGGGAAAGGGCTGATGATCAGCCCTTCTTGATGGTGTTAAGCTTGAGTGTTGTTGGAGATGTACTAATTCATGCAAGCTGAGAGTATTCTGTCACATTGCTGACTTGTATGTAGTATGTATATTTTGGCGAGATGGTGAGCCTTTCACAACAGAAGGCTCAGCCGATGGTTTGCTGTTAAGCTGCAATATATGTATGGCTGGTCCAGTTACGTTTCTGGTGAGTGGTAACCTACAGTATGTCAATAATGACAATGACATTGAATGTCAAAGAGGGAGAGGTTAAACAGTCTCTTTGGAGAGCATCATAATTTGGCACAAATTTTGTTTGCCCACATCTGAATGTTGTCCATTTCTTACCATATATTGCATGGCTTATTTCATTACCTGACGACTTGCTACGGAACTGACCTATGCAATCGTCAGTGAACATGCCCATGTTTCACCTTTGGTTAGAGGGAAGGGCAGTGATAAAAGACCAAAGACTATTGGGCTAACCCTGAGAATTTCCTGATTGAAGTCTCATTCTGTCTCCATAAATCAATGAATGTTTAAAGGTTATTTGTCTATGAGCAGCACAGAGTCATCATTCATCATCCATTACTGTATATTCCAACTGTTATTATTAGGACCAATTGTAACACATATGCTGCCAATGTCTAAGATCAGTTGAGTCTGCACTACATTTGATCCCTGAACTTTGCTGCTATGTGTGATTCAGCAGTCCAAATGAACTACCAAGCCACGCTGTTTTTAATTGACTGACTATAGAAGCATACCTTGACAGGAGATTTTCTGTCTGCAGTAGCTACAGGTAGCAGCAGCTGTATTTAACAAATACACCCACAGAACCATAGAAAGATGATAGCACAGAAAGGGGCCATTTAGCTCATCATGTCTGCACCAGTTGAATAAACAGGCCACCCATTCTAATCCCACTTTCCAACAACTGATCTGTAGCCTTGCAGGCGACAGTATTTCAGGTGCAGATCCAGGTTCCTACTAAATAAGTTGAGAGTTTCTGCCTGAACCGCCAAACTGGGCAGCGAATTTCAGGCACCCACCACTTCCAGGTGACAAACTTTGTCACCATGTCCCCACCAATTCTTCTACCAATCACCTCAAATCTTTGCCTCTGGTAATTAAACGCTCTGCTAAGGGAAAATAGTCTTCCCTGTCCTCTCTATCCCCTCATTATTTTGTGCATTCAATTAAGTCATCCTTTAGTCTCCTGTATTCTAAGAAAAATAATCTTGATGCATCCAATTTTTCCTAACAGTTGCAATTTTCCTCATTCTTGGCAACATTCTTGTAAATCTTCTCTGCACTCTGTCTGGAACAGTTATGTCATTCTGGTAATGTGGTGACCAGAACAAAGCTCCAGCTGTGGTGTAATCTATGTAATATGCAGTTGAAGCATTTTATATTGCTGCATGTTGATTTAATACCAAACTCAATAAAGTAAAGCATCCCATATGCTGTTTTTTTAACAATTTATGTGCTTGTCCAGCTCCTTCAGGGACTTGTGGACATCCATCCAAAGTCTCTCACTTCTTCTACCCCTCTGAACATATTGTGTATAATATTGTGCATTCTTGTTGTATTTTCCCCTGTTTTGTTGCCCTCCTCAGATGCATAACCACGCACTTCTCTGGATTGAATTCCATTTGCCATTTTTCATCCCATTTGACTAAACCATTAATATCATCCTGCAGTCAACAGTTATTCTCTTCCAAAGACAGCTTTCTATAGATGGTCAAATCGGGTTGGCCTTGCTTCTACTACCTATAATTAATTTAAAAAGTTGATTCTTATGTTTGTATGTTGGTAAAATTAATAGAAATTCATACCCTTCTCAACATCATTGTTGGAAGATATTGCTCAATTATTCCAAGATCAGTACCATTGAATGCCAATGGACAGTAGGATATTTGTCCAAATGTCATCGGCTTCCAAGCATTACTACCAAGTGGACAAACTCCAGGGAATTATGGCCTGGAATCAAGAATCAAGGAAGTGGGGACATCGGAGCCTCAATACAATCTTTTTATGTAACATAATTTTCAGAGAAGGCTGACAAAGGTCCCAAACTATCCAATAATTGCAGTGTCACTTTTGCCCTGAAAACCAGTTTATGCCTGTTTGTTTTGTCCTTGATTTTGGTCGAATTGTAAACGCCCAAGTACCATGGACAGATGCAGAGCCTGACATAAGAATAGGATAAACAGGCCAGGTTAACAATGGTTAGCTAATCACCTACCAATAGATGGCATCAAAATTCACCACAACCAACATGACAATTTATCATACCTAAAAATGTTTCTTTCAGCAAGGCCACATTGCAGAAGGTCCAATGAGTGACAGCTCCCTTAAAACTGTAATTCCATTCCACA
>NC_063350.1:40195501-40252674 GCF_021869965.1 Rhincodon typus | reverse complement strand
GGTAGACTTTTAAAGTCTTTTAAAGATGCTGTGATCCCTAAAAGGAAATTAGTTATACATTTTCTATCTTGTTTGTGGTTGCAGACCATGGAAGTAAACCTTTCTGGCTCCAGTCTACAGCAAAATACAAAGCTGAATTTTGTCTGTTATAAATTAAACCAATAACAAAACAGGTTTAATAGCAAACCTTACGAAGTACTGAGTGAAATTGTTTTTTTTTCAAAGCAAGCATTACTCACCTCTTGGTTCATGATTTCAATTCTGCTATTCCTTACTCCTTGATTCTTTAAGTAACGTGATCTGTTTATGGGTCAAAAGAAAGATTGTTCTGCTGCTAGAAATTCTTGCAAAAGTATAATCAACACAAAAAAAATGTAAATAAGCATTTTAACATTGTAAAATTAGACAACATGAGCTTTCAGACGATGTCGCAATGAAAAAGCAATGTCTCCCTTTGTTGTTCTATGTTGCTTTGAATATAATTCAGCCCTCCAAACTAACTCAGATCTAATGTGGAAAGCATTGTGTTCCTTTATAAAAATGAGCCTTCGATAGTTCATTTTCAATGATTTGGTGCAACCCAGATAACAATCATATAATGGATCAGTATTGCTATCACCAGAGTTTATACTTGAGCCCATCCACTAAAGTGTTAATATACAGAACCTATTGCCATGAACAGTCTCGTAGAAGCGACATAATATTGGCTTCAACATCCCATGTTAAATATTTTCCTCACTTTTTGTACCTCCTCAATTTCTTGAAAACACTGACTTTTATTCTGACAATCATTGAGTCCCTTCGGCGCAGAAATAGGCCATTAGGCCCGTCGAGTCTGCACCAACTCTCTGATGAGCATCCCACCCAGATCCACCCCACACCTGTAATCCCATATTTACTATGGCTAATCCATCTAACCTGCACTTCCTTAGACATTACAGAGCAGTTTAGAATGGCCTGTCCACCTACCTGCATATCTTTGGACTGTGGGAGGAAGCCAGAGCACCCAGCGTAAACCTATGCAGATGCAGAGAGAATGTGCAAACTCCACATACAATGTCACCTGAAGCTGGAATCAAACCCCAGTCCCTCACCCTGTGAGGCAGTAGTGCTAATCGCTGAACCACCCATGTTATACAAGTCCTATTACAGGTTCAGCACTTAAACCAATGGCCATTTTTCATGAGCGTTGGAATGATTTCATGACCAATTAGCAGCCGATTCTCAGCTGATGTCTATGCATTAACCTTCTAAATGAGTTCATTGAATGCAATTAACAAAGTTGGGGTCATAGCGGTGGCAGTGGAGGAGGAGACATGGTGGTGCAGTTGCACTGTTCCTACCTCTGAGCCAGGAGGCATGTGTTCAAAACCCACTTTCCCCAAGATTAAAAATAACTGCAATTAATAAAGGAACACTGGCTCAAACGTACTGCACAACCCAGCAGTTAGTGTTCAGCTGATGCCTGATTTTAACAGGTTAACTCAACAACAATGTAAGAAAACCTCTTAATGTGGAAATATGGACTTTATTTGCAAGGCATCTGTGAATACAAACACCTTGAGTGACAAAAGACATGATTAGAGATGGGGGATTATTTTACAAGTACGGAGGTCACAAGACTAAACTTTTTCAGTAAGGGGGAGAGATGTTGGTTTAATTTGAAAGGCAGCATGACCTGACAAGAGTGAACCATTTACAATAAAAATGGGAAAGTGGTAGAGTAACTCAACAGGTGTGGTAGAATCAGTTCCAAAGAAGAGTCATAATGGACTTAAAATATTAACCCTGTTTTTCTCTCTCTACAGATACTGCCAGACCTGCTGAATTTCTCCAGCACTTTCTGTTTTTATTCCAGATGTTCCAGCATGCACAGCATTTTGCTCTCGTTTGAACCATTTACAATATAAGTTAATGGTGCCAGGAATACACATTTGTGTGGGCAGCAATATCTTAGGAATGGCATCAAGAGAATAGGAAGGAAGGTTTGCAGATGTAGGAAAGATAACATAATAGATAGTCTCAACTCAAGTGTGGAGGAGGCTCAGAAGAAAATTTTAGGAATCAGTAATGACATGGCTGGGATGGGAATTATCTTTGCATTCCTGGACAATCCTCGAAAAATGAACAGTTTCAACAAAGGAAAGCAGAATGTGACAATACTTGATGTGGTCTAGTCAGATCTGATGGTGAACGGGGAATGTGATTGTGTGCCATATGCATAACAGTCTGGATATAATGGGAGTGAAGCTGGGTGCCATCTCAGGTAGAAAAACCATAGTTGGAAAGAGAGTGATGGGAATACAATGAAGTGAACAGAGATGCATTATTTGTGATTATGATATTGGGAATAAAGAAGCCACATGAGATGGTATGGTCATAGGATCGCAGAGTTTATACAGTGAGAGGAGTAATGGGACAGACAGGAGGGCAGTGACCTCAGAGAGGTGGGGGTGGGAATAAGTTAGACTGATGGCTGAAGCCACTGAAGATGAGAACCTATTCAGTGCAGAGGTTGAGGGAGGAAAGCTGTCATACTTTATCAGTGAGTAACTTGTTTTGAGAACTCAGTGGGTGTTGCAGAACCGGAAATTTAAAGGAGGGGTGACAAAGTGGAGCAAAGTGAGGTGTTCAGTGTTGGAGATGTTCCGAGGTCAGAGGTACCAGAGTAAAATTTGGTAATAAGAGCCACACCTGATATAAGAACATAAGAACTAGGAGCAGGGGTCGACAATTCAGTCTCTTGGGCCTGCTCCACCATCTAACACAATCATGGATGGTTTCATCACAACCTCAACTCCACTTTCTTGCCTGATATCCTTCACTCTTCAATCCATCACTAACTGAAAATCTACCTGTCTCCTCCTTAAATGTTCTCAATGTCCTGGCATCCACTCTACCGTGAGGTTGTGAATTCCACAGATTTTTACGACCCTTTGAAAGAAGTAATTTCTCCTCATCCCTGTTTTAAACCTTATCCTAAAACTATGACCTCTCATTTGCGATTGTCCCACAAGAGGAAACATTCTCTTTATGTCACTTGGTGGTCTTGGCAAGGCTGGTTTTGGAATGTTTAGCCAAAACTTGGGTACAGACCTTCAGAAAAGCGAAAGGTGTCATTATCCATGACCTGGTTTCTGTAAAAGCCACCATGTCAATTATCCACACTAAAGTCATGGATATTGATCTTGTTCTCAGATGAACAGATAGGTTAGAGGCAGGTTTGGTGATTTGCTTAGAGTTCACAAGGTCAAGGCTAAGCAAGATAGAAAGGATATTTACCCAGCCTGGCCAAGAGGGAAGGCCAGGAGGAAAGACTAATGGATTAGTTGAGATTGCTCCACATTAGAAGGCCTCAGTTGTGCCTCAATGGTCCTTCCCAAAATGCTGAAAGAGCCACAAAAAAAAAACCTTCTCCAGGAGCCAACCACTCTGGGAAATGGGGCTGAAAAATTAGAGGAATAATGAAGAAATATGGGGGTAGGGCAGGGTTCAAAGTGCCTGACTGGGGAGAATTGAAAAGAAAGATGACCAATTAAAGGAAGAGGGGGAGAACTGAGAAAATAATCCAGCAAGAAGGAAAAGGAAAAGAAATAAAATTAAAGCTCAAATCGTGAGTCAAGGCCAAAATGCAAAAGGACACAGAAAAATAATCATGTTGCACATATTTTGCCAAGCTTGACAAAGTTTAGATAATATAATAGAAGAAGAAAATCAGAGTTTGAACATAAAATCAGAAACCTTGTGATAAAATGAATTTGAGCCTTGGATAAGGTGCGCTCAGTTTGAAACTCTGATGAACAAACATCCAAATTAGTAGAGAAATGATGTGAAGGAGCTGGTGTTGGACTGGGTTGGACAAGGTCAAAAATCATACGACACCAGGTTATAGTCTAACAGGTTTATGTGAAATCACTAGATTTCATAGTGTTGCTCCTTCATCAAGTGCAATGAGAGAAGCATCAAGACATGGAATTTATAAGTAAAAAATCATACAGTTGATGCAAATGTATTGAATAAACCTAAAATTATAGTCATTTTAGGTTTATTCAACACATTTGCATCAGTTGTAATGTCCTTTGATCTTTTACTTATAAATTCTGTCTTGATGCCTCTCTCACCATACCTGATGAAGGACCAACCCTCTGAAAGCTAGTGTTCTTAATAGAGAAATGCAGAGGGTGAGTGATTCCAAGAGTTGTTTGAAAAGCAAATTATCAGTGAGCATACAGTTGGAGGTTATCCCAGAAAAAAATGAGTCATAGAATCCCAACAGTGCAGAAAGAGACCAATTGGCCCTTTGAGTCTGCACTGACACACCAAAGACCATCCCATCCAGACCCACACCCCTGTCCCGCATCACACACCCTTTCCCTGCATTTACCACGATTAACCCACCCTGCTTGCCTGGACACTACGGACAATATAGCAGGATCAATCCACCTAAACTGCACATCTTTGGACATGTGAGCTGAGGATTGTGGAGAATCAGCCATATTCTAGCATTAAGTTGATCTGGTGGCCCAGCAGAGGTGTCGATTGGCTTGGTGGTTACATATGAAAGAATCCAGTATAGCAGCCACAATGAGAAAACAAAGAGCGAAAGAGCAAATGTTATTTAGCAGCAGTGGAGCTAAATCCATTACAGGCTGAGTGAGGGAAATACAGATTTCAAATGGTCTACTTTTTAAATGACTAATACCGAACAGGAGAAAATTTATGAGAAGAGGTTTTACTTTCAGCTCTGTCAGTTGTACTTATAGGATTAAAGTTAAAAGCTGAAGGGACAATGAATTTGGTAAAAAGAACTTTTGATGTGCTAATTAATGGGATGATGAGTTATCAGACCTTCTCACAGGTGAACAGTTGGGCCAATAGGTGAAGGTTTACTCTAAAATGGACACAAGTGATATAAACATTAACGTGCTGTTTGAATTTATTATTAGATCCTGCTTTTCAAATCAAACTTGATCTACATACTCAAAGTTGCCATGGGAACAAAAAAGTCCTTAAAAGGAGAGATCAAAGATTCTGATCCAGTTTTCACAGACAATTTACAGTAGTTTTCCAGTTTTTGTTTATAATTGCTAATGTAGACAATGCTCAGTCCTTAAAATCTTAAAATAAAATTTGATCACACTAGATTGCTCAACTCTGAACTTTGAACTTTGTTTTCAAGCAGTACAGCTTTTTAGACAGCTTAGTAGTGGTAGTAACCCCCAAAAAATTTGCTTGTCTATTTAATGACCTGGGGTGGTCTGGTCAAGAAACCACTGACTGAATGTGGCCAGTTGTGTTTTTTTAAGGTACTATATTGTGAGGAAAGCTTTGCATTAGCTGAGCGTGCATCCTAAGCCCCAATTAGTAAAAAGACTGTATGAGCTGAAGACTTTGTCAATCACAAAGAATAATGAGATCAATTAGAACATTTACACTCAACTTAGTTTGAGTGTACGGTGATTAAAATTATTACTCATGTCATTGGCTGGCAAGGTTCATTGGAAATACATTTGAAACAGAAAACTCGATTAACAGGATATGCAGTTTCGACTGAGTTTTGTCCTCTGTACCAGGGTTAGTTCAATCAAAAAAGGAAATCATTTATTTGCAGATAAAAATGAAGTTTAAGTCCTTACAGAATCTGCCTTTCTCAGTACTTCTACAGCACAGTACTTATAACAAATGTTCTCAAGGAATTTGGCAACAATAATGCAGGAACTGACCACTGTGTTTTCATACTCCATGAATAATTGTTTTGTAATTTTTCAGTGTGATATTAAAGGAAGTGGAGACCACCTTTCATAAATGCATGTTATCTGGATTTCAGAAAAAAATCTTTCATCCACACTTGACTGAAGTGACCAAGGCAGAATGCAGATAGGACTTGGATACAAGCATGAAAGAGAAAAAGCAAGTGAAGTAATGACCCCATATTAGGCAGGATGTCTATTAGAAGATAAATGGGTGACCAGGGTGAGGTCATAACCCTGCCTAATTCAGAATTACAAAAGCCAAAAGAGGAGCCCATTTGGCAAAGACAGAATTGCAGCCTTTCTTTTCTGGTCTCCTGGTAATATCAGCCAGCCTGTTGTGTGGATTTTTGATACTATTTAGAAGACACATATACAGAGGAAGTCAAATTTAAACTCCATGTTTCAAATCTCTGCTTCCAGAAAGGTTTTTTAGTATATATGGGAGGATTATTCTGCGCACTGGTTCCTATTTAATTGAAATTTGGTTAAACATTGATACAGTGTTATGTAACCTCAGTCCAGCAGCTTCACTCTCACTCCAACTCATGGGTAATACTGTTATAAGCCACCCGGGGCAAGGTTCCCCAACTGATTATCATTCCAGATGGGATACCCCATCTGTGGGGTGACGAGAATGAACTGGTTCCATTTCTTTATTCACCCACCCACATGGTTAATTGCTACAAGGTTACTTTAAAAATTATCTCACCCTTGTGGATACCTTCCTGCCAAACCAAATGAAATTATGTTTTAAAAGGAGCCAATTTAACCAGGCGTTCTTGAATTAACAAAAGTGTGAGTTTATTCATTACCAAACACGAGACAAAATAGTAATAAACACAAGTACACACAGATCGTAAATGAGTTGAGTCCAGAAAGTGTGAAATCTAAATTATAAAACATTGCACCCATACCAGTGGTGTTGTCTTCGTTAATGGAGCAGTCAGTTTCATGATTCTTGGCTTCGCTGGTTGATTGAAATTATTCTATTCTAGATCCTTCGTAAAATGGCTGGCTGGCAGCACTCAAAGTGAGATAGTCTTTTCCTCTCTCTTTACCTACAGTGCAGGGTTCTTGAGTGGCTGTTCTCAAAATTTGACCTTCGCAGCACACTAGTCAACACACCAGGACATAAGGCCAGTAATATGCAAACAGACCAGGGGTTGCAGGCAGTTTTTAAATTTTTCCACAGCTCTGGAAGGATAAAACACCAACATGTCTGTTGGAGGTGGCTTCCTGCTGAGAGTGGGGTAGTTAGTCAGCCTTTGTCATCTCTTCCTTAATTAATTTCTGTTTGAATTTTCCAGATTCTCTATAGTGTGACATTCCATAAATCTACACAGACTCCCCCAGACTGTTACTGCACAGTTAGCTTCCGGCTGTACCAGTCCTCTTTTAAAAACCACCTGTTGGAATTAAACATTCGGTATGTTCATAAATTCTTCAGCATTCTGAGCATCATCGTGATAGTAACTAACCTTTCAGATCATTCCGGTCGAGCCTTGCTCCAATACTTTTTTCCTCTCACCCAATAATTTGTCTTTTATTACCCATTAGGGAATCATTAGTTTTGCATTGGAAATGTGTGCACATCCTGCATGTCCATTGTATTGATCCTAAACAAAGAAGGAAATTGGAACCATGCAGAAACAAAAACAGAAATTGCTGGAAAAGCTGGGCAGGTCTAGCAGCGTCTGTGGAGAGAAATCAGAGTTAATGTTTCGGGTCCAGCAACCCTTCCTTAGAGCCAAGACAACAAGGTGCAGGGCTGGATGAACACAGCAGGCCAAGCAGCATCATAGGAGCAGAGAGGCTGACGTTTCGGGCCTAGACCCTTCATCAGAAAAGGGGGAGGGGAAGGGGGTTTTGAAATAAATAGGGAGAGAGTGGGAGGCGGATAGAAGATGGATAGAGGAGAGGATAGGTGGAGAGGAAACAAACAGGTCGAAGAGGCGGGGATGGGGCCAGGAAAGGTGAGTGTAGGTAGGGAGTTAGGAAGGGGATAGGTCAGTCCAGGGAGGACGGACAGGTCAAGGGGGTGGGATGAGGTTGGTCGGTAGGAGATGGAGGTGCGGCTTGAGTGGGAGGAGGGGATAGGTGGGAGGAAGAACAGGTTAGGGAGGCAGGGACGAGTTGGACTGGTTTTGGGATGCGGTGGGGGGAGGGGAGATTTTGAAACTTGTGAAATCCACATTGATACCATTGGGCTGCAGGGTTCCCAAGCGGAATATGAGTTGCTGTTCCTGCAACCTTCGGGTGGCATCGTTGTGGCACTGCAGGAGGCCCAGGATGGACATGCCTTAGAGCCATGCAGGTTTTTTTTAAACAGTACACGTGCATCTGTAGTTTCATTATGATTATCTTGTGATTGGTTGATTGATAATAATGCTGTGATTTATGCAGCTTTTTATGTTCCTAAATTAATCTTTCATGTAGCATTGTAAAATGTCATTGCAAACATTGTTTCTTTTCTTGAATCATATTGCAGGATTATCTAGCTTTTGGTTTTACAGGTATCAAAGGTTATGCTTCACTTAGTGTATTGCAGACAGTGTTAGCGTCCTTATTTAAGGAATAATCTAAATCCATTGGAAGCAGTTCAGAGAAGGTTTACGAGATGAATATCTGGAACAGCCAGATTATATTATGAGGAGAAGCTGGGCAGGTTAGGCTTGTATTCATTGGAGTTTAGAAGTGTAAGAGGTAACTTGATTGACATATAAAATCCTTGAGGGGTCTTGACAGGATGAAAGTGAGGAGGATATTTCCTCTTGTGAAGAAGATTTAGAACACTTTCAAAATAAGAGGTGACATATTTAAATCAGAGTTAAGGATAATTTATTTTTCTCTTCGAAACACTGTTCTCAAAAGGTGGCCAAAACAGTGTTTTTGAACTTTTTTCTGGCAGATGTAAATAGATTCCGGTGAAACAAGGAGTTGAAGAGTTATCAGCAGTAGTCTGAGTGCAGAAGAGGGTGGGGTGGACTCAAAGGCCTGAGCAGTACTTCTCCAAATTTATATATTTGCATGTAAAGGATGTTGATTTTTTGATGCCAAGTTTTTTGAGTAGCGGTTTCTAAATTGAACATTATTGTATCCTACAGTTCCTTGGCTGTTAAGTAAGTGCTTTTGCGAATCCTGAAATTGTGAAAGGTGCAATATAATTGCAACTTTTTTCATTTAAAAAAAACTTTGTTACTATAATGCACAATTGTTGAATATACAGGAGAAACCACTGAGGCAACCAGAGAGGATTCAAAGGGCTTAGCGGTTCCCTTAATAGGAGATTTATTTAATGCAACATTTAGAGTCATAGAGCTGTGGAGCAAGGAAGCAGACCCTTCAGTCCGACTCGTCCATGGCAACCGGATATCCTAAATAAATCTCGTTCCATTTGCCAGTATTTGGCCCATATCCCTCGAAACCCTTCCTATTCATCTACCTATCCAGATAACTTTTAAATGTTGTAATTATACCAGGCTCCACCACTTCCTCTGGCAGCTTATTCCATACATGCAGCACCCTCTGAGTGAAAAAGTTGCCCCTCAGGTCCCTTTTAAATCTTTCCCCTCTCACCTTAAACATATGCCCTCTAGTTTTGGACTCCCAACCCTGGGGACAAATCCTTGTTTATTCACCCTATTCATGCCCCTCTTGATTTTATAAACCTCTATATAAGGTCACCTCTCAGCCTCCAACGCTCCAGGGAAAATAGCCCCAGCCTATTCAGCCTCTCCCTATAGTTCAACCTCTCCAACCCTGGCAACATCCTTGTAAATCTTTTCTGAACCTTTTCAAGTTTCACAACATCTTTCTGTGGTTGGTTCACTCACCAAGCTGGTTCATTAGTTTGCAGACATTTTGTTACCCTACTGGGTAACATCATCAGTGCAGCCTCTGATGAAGTGCTGTTGTGTTTTCCCACCTGGTATTTAAACTCTGAGGTCCGTTGTGTATTTAAGAAGCTTTTGTGCACACAGGCAAACGCTGTCAGTCTGGAGCAACCCTGTACCATTCCTGGCATTTACTTGGGACATGTCAGATGGGGCATATCACTATCTATTTTGCAGACCTGGGTTCCGGAGGTCCAGCTGGACAGAATGGTGCACAGGCAGGACTTCATTACCCCAGGACCAACACAACAGTTCACGACACTGGACTATACCAGCCTAGCCTGAGGTTGCCCCCCGGGTTGGTCTGGAGGACCATTCAGTTATGTAGAAAGAAGGTCAATGTCATTCTCCACTCCACCAGTGTATATCTCACTCTTTCTCTCTGATTCCTCACACTCATTTTATTTCTGCTGCTGCATTCACCTTCCACCATGATTCATGACCTATTACTCTCACAAATATAAAAACATAAGAACTTGGAGCAGGAGTAGGCAATTTAATCCCTCAGTCCTGCTCTACCGTTTAACACAATCATGGCTGATCTCAGCTTGGCTTCAACTGCCCTGACCACTCTCCATAATCCTTCAACCTGTTTTTAATTAAAATTTTATCTCCTCTTTCAATTTACTGAATGCCCCAGCATCCACTGGGGTAGTGAATTCCACAGATATATGATCCTTGGAGAAAAATAATTTCTCATCTGAATTAAATCTACTAGGCCTTATTCTAAAACTGTGCCATCTCCTTCTAGATTGCCCTACATGAGGAAACATCCTGCCTCCCTCAACTTTGTCAACCCCCTTTAGCATTTTACACACCTCAATTAGAATTGCTTCTAAATTCCAGAGTGTCTAGGCCTAATTTGTTCAATCTCTCTTCAGAAGACAAAGCCCACTAATGCTTGTAACATTTCCCTCATTTACCTTCATATACCCTGACCCCTACACCACTAACCCTGTACATCCTCTGCCCTGCCTAGCTACTCACTCAGGAGAGTTCCCCACCTGCACCAAGGGTAATAGCTATGCCACCCATTTTCATCTTCTGTAATTCTTGCATGCCTCTCATTCCAGGAGCAAATAATGGGGCAGAAAGAATTGAGATGGGTGTGTGCTGCCTGTGATTCGTCTCCTCACACCTTATCAGCTAAGGATCATGACTCCAACTGCCCCAAGTAGGGCCTGGACTGCGATCAGAGGTTGCCCTTAACGTATTTTGCTGGGATCCCCTGAGCGAAGATTATCCCTACTGACTGGAGAAAGGCCTTCTGATAACTGTAGCAAACTTCCTGGCTATGTGTCTATGCTATTTGGCACAGCAAGACAGTAGTAATATGAGCCAAGTATCTCTAGTTGAGGGGAATATGTGCAAAAAGGTAAGGCAAAGCAGTGATGTCAAGACAGCAAACAAAGAGCCCAGAGATGGAAACATAGAAATGATATAGCACAGAAAGAGGCCATTTGGCTAATCTTGTCCATGCCGAACCAAAAACACCCAGATACCCTTTTTAATCCCAAGTTCCTGCACATGGCCCATAGCCCTGCAGCTTACAGCACTTAAGGTACAGATCTCGGTACTTCTTTGAAAGAGTTTAAGGTCTCTGCCTCCACCACCAACTCAGGCAGTGAATTCCAGATACCAACACCCTCTGCATAAAAAAAAAGACTTTCCTCCTATCCCCTCTCATCCATCTGCCACTTCGCTTGAATCTAAATGACCCTTGGTTTTTGAACTCTCTGTCAAGAGAAATGAGTTCCTCCTGTCTACTCTATCTCTACCCCTCACAATTTTGTACACCTCAATCATGTCACCTCTCAGCCTTCTCTGTTCCAAGGAAAACAATCCCAACCTCTCCAATCCCTCCTCGTAGCTACAATTGTCCAGCTCTAGCAACATTCAAGTAAATCTTCTCTGCACTCCTCTAGAGCAATTACCTCCTTCCTGTAATATCGTGACCGGAACTGCACGCAATACTCCAGTTGTGGCCTCACCACTGTCTTATACAGTTTAATCATTATACCCTTACTTCTGTATTCTAGACCTTTGCCAATGAAGGAGAGCATTCCACATGCTTTTTGTAAAACCTTATCTATCTGTACTGCTACCTTTGGGGACCTGTGCACTTGTACAAGCTCTCTGTCACTTCATCTACCCCTCTCAGTATTCTCCCATTTATTGTATATTCCCTTTTACTGTTTGACCTCCCTAAATGCATTACCTCAACTTATCGGAGTTGGGCTCCATCTGCAGCTTTTCTCCTGACTCCAACAACCTATTCATATCATTTTGGAGCTTACTGCTCTCCTCTACACTATCTACTATGCAGCCAACTTTTGTGTCATCTGCAAGATTCCAAGTTGTTAATGTATAAAACAGACAGAAGGGGTCCCAACATTGAGCCCTGCGGAACATCATTTGAAAAGCTTTCCATTCACAAGGGCAGCCATTGACATTGCCCTTTGTTTCCTGTTACAAGCCAACTTTGGATCCAGTGGGCTGGATGCATGTACCTCAGCTCAAATTGTCTTTGCTGTAGCATTACAACATTGGCTGCCAGTGCAGAAGATGCCCGTGAGCGGATTGGAAATGCATGTTGAGGGTACTTCGAGGCCAGTGCTTACATGTTGGATGCCAATGTCCACCGAAGTGAGGTCTGTATAGTCAGTGCCCACATGGCTTGCTTGAGATGTTGATGCTCGGTCTATAATATGGACATCTTTTAGAGCAAGTGGTGAGATGTGCTCTGCAAAAACCCATCAGGTTTTCATGATGAGTTTTCCCAATGGCTAGTTTGTGTGGTGAGCTGGGTTAAGATCAGAACCCACAGTGAGTTGAGTTGTTAACGAGGTGTTTAACAAGCAATAAAGATCATCAGTTGGGAACTCATTGCTGCCTAGTGAGAATTTGGCACAGCTGTTTGTAAAAAGCATACAAGATATGATGCGATGATCTCAACACCAAGATGGGCTTCTCTGAACATCTGGCCTGTTTTTACCACTCATGTCGCCATAGGCCACGTCAGCTCAGACCTGATAAGGTTCCGCCCTGAATGTTTAATTCTACAATTAGCGGTCTACCAAATAAAACATGTAACTGAAAGTTACCACAGCTTATGAATGGAATAGCATTCTTGATGCTGTGCTTGCTTGGCAGAATGTATCTGGGCCTTTGCAGGTTTCCTGTAACATGGCTCAGATTTCCAGGTAACACATGGTGATGTAACAGTGATGGGAACAATTAAAGATGAATACTGCAATGTGGAGAAAGAAATTCTGAAAATCTTTGGGGAACATCAAATAGTCACCATACTCCAGCTTTTGTAGTGGCTGAAGAGGCAAGGAATTAAGAAGAAAGGAACATCAATGAAGGGAAATAAAAACTTAGGACTGTAAGCGTTAGACAGAACACACCAATATCTGGCTGTTTGTTTGCCAGCTGTTGATGTTGAAATTGTGTCGCACTCGGAAGCTGTAAGAACAATGGTCATCCAAATTGCTGACAAAACCTTCCAAATAGATCAGCACTTCAGCACTTCAGATAGTGGAGAAGGTTTCCAAATCACAGTTATTATTATTGCTCTATGTCCCAGAAGTAATTTGTATGTTAGCTACAGATGTCAGATGGAACAGGTCTGCATCTGTTTCTGTGCTGACCCAAATTGTGAAAGACCTTTTCCCCATAGTCATAGCCAGATACATGTGCAAGAGACTGCAGGCATGTTTGATGGCATCTTAGCGGTTGTAGATAACCAGAATTTAATCAGATGAAATAATTCAAGTTGTAACATTGAAAAGCATGGAGTACCATAATTAGATTGCTCAGAAGGTAATGTCCAACATAGTGATTAGTTAGTTGTTCTTCTACCTTTGTGATGCTAGTGAGCCTGGGGAAATAACCTTCTCCTAATCACATGCTAATATATAAGCTTCAACCTAACCCTCTGCAGATATAGTCATGAGGATACTCGTAGTGTGAACAGGAGATTGGTTGACTGACAGACAAGTTTGTGTTGGTCAGCCTGAAGAAGAATTTGAAGTGCCTGTTTATCTTACCACTCTCGGACAGAGTTTTGCCAAATGAAGAACAATCTTGAAAACAACTGAATACGTAAGATGACTGGAAACAACAATTGCTGGAGATTATAGCAGGCCAGGCAGCATCCATGGAGACAGAGCAAGCTAATGTTTTGAGTCTAGATGACTCTTCATCAGATGATGACTGTCTAAGGTGACTGTAAAAGACTTTGCGAAAGCATGAAAGGATTAGAAAACTGGAATGAAAGTAGCAAAGTGTGTAATTGTGTATTTTTGGAGGGAAATAAAAGAAATGGAAATATACAGTCTATGGAAAGCTTCTGAGCATATCAATGAACAGGGAAGGCTTTGGGTCCTGTCATATGTTGCAATATTGACCTCTGGTGGCTTGTGGTTTGGGTAGAGCGCTGAAACCACCATTCCCTTTCAGTTGTGCAGTTGAATCCGTGCCCAGCCACTCCCTATAACCGATGCGTGGCGATTGGCATGCTAGTGCAGATCACAGTATTGACTTCCAGTTCTGGGAATCGCTCCTCTGTACAGACATTGAAGGTCCATGCAGGAGCAATGAGAGGGAATGCTGGCTGTATTTGTTCTTTAAGCGATATGGCTAAAAGACTATATGGCTAGCAGTGGCAGAGGATAAATCACTGAATCTTAACAAGAAGAGGCACTTGTCATACACAATAAAATGATAATTATTGAGTAATAGCAATTGACACATATTACATTGACTGGTTAGGCATAATTTCCAAGACTAAGAGGAGCCAGAGATGACACATCTACCTACTGAGGGAACTCTTGCAAAATTGCTTTTTCTCCACCTAAAAACTCTGTGGATCATCATATTGCATGGTAGCAAATGCCGCCTCAATATTAACTCTTTCAAAATTATTATTTTGTATGATAGATCTCACCACAAATTTCCTGGAAGTGTGAATGAAGTTAGGTAAGTATAAATAAAAACATTGGCATCTGGAGTGTAGGAGTATTTAAAAAGATATGTGTATAAAACAATAGTTATTGTAACGTGGAGTGACTTGAAATATCAGTATTTTCCCACTGAAACATTGAGAACATGTTCATAAGCTATGAAGGGTTTCATGGTAAGAATAAATAAATATTGGCCCTGACCTTCTCTTCAAGGTGACCGATGTGGACAGTAGGCAGGGACTGGAGAGGTGGTTAGTGGTAAAAGGGATGGGGTTAGTGGCAGAGGGAGGTGTTTTGAGGAAGAGAGTATTGCCAGGACTTGGAAAGTTGAAAGTACTGAGTAACATCTTTTAGCATTTTCTTCAATTCACTCATGGATTCAGCCCTTCATGCAGTTGTCAATTTCCCAAGGACAGCGAAATCCAGCCTACAGTGGTTAAAAATAGAATCACCATTAAACTGGAGATACGCAACTTTATTAAAATATTTCAATGGCAAAATAGTCTCATGAGAGCCGATTGGTCATCCCACTTCAAAACCATAAGTGAGCAGTCTGGGTCTGGTTGGGTTTGTCTGTTTCAGAAATTTTAGCTCTTCCCATCAAAGAAAGCCACTTAGTTTGGGTGTTTTTAATTAACCACTTTATTTCTTCTACTTACTGATGAGCAGTCTTCCATTTAACTTACACCAAGATTATGAGGAAAAAGGTGAAAGGAAGTTCTTCATACCAAGAAGCATTGGAGTTTCAAATATGTACATGTTGAAGGAGGAAGTTAAGTCACAAACATATTTTAAAAGAAAGGTGAATAAACATTTGAAGCATTGAAATAGAGAACTGGTCAGTGGGATTAGTTATGTGGTACTGTAACAGTGAGCTGCAAAAACACATGCTGAATTGCTTTCACAAGTGTGTAGTCTGGTATAGCTGTGACTTCACTTATCCTTCATTTCAACCCTTTGTCCAGCATTTAGTCTGACCTTGCCTCCTGAAAGTGAGCGTGCTGGTAATAAATCAAATGAATAGCTGTTGAATAAAGTAACAGGAACCAGCCTTGGTAACTTCAAGAATTAAATGGCAGAACAAAGTGCTGACATGAGACCTTGCGTTTTACACCACCTATTAATTGTATATCAAAATGAGCATGAATTGTACTCTATTTGTGGGTATTAATTGGAAATGTATCTACACATAGAGGAGCAGTGTGAAAGAGGGCTTGTTTGTGCAGGTGTGCAGTGTCTGATGTTGATCTCTGTAAACTGAAGATTGTAAGTGAATAAACACTAAGCTACAATATATTATGCTTCATTACCTGATTATTTATGTTTTAAAACCACTTATCATGGAGAAGAATTTCATGTAATTCTTTGCATTAAAGAGGAGGAAGCCACTTAGGAGATAACACTACAAGTTTACATTTCCTGGCCAGTTCCTAGTTTCTCTGTGAAGTTGGTGGTCTTGAGCAAGCAACTAATTACAATTCAATTACAACATTTAAAAGGCACCTGGGTGAGTACATGAATAGGAAGGGTTTAGAGGGATATCGGCCAAATGGTGGTAAATGGCGTTAGATTAATTTAGGATATCTGGTTGGCATGAACATGTTAGACTAACCCCATGACTTTATAACTGTTTTATTTAAAACTCATTGACTAATTTTTAGGGTGATAAGAGTCAACTGCATTTTGTAGGGGTACTGTCAAATACAGGCCAGATCAAATTTGAGGTTACGGATTCTCTTCCCTGAAAAACATTGATTTTTAAGACAGTTTGGCAGCTTCTCGTTGTTATTTGTCTTTCTAGCTCATGCCAGATTGATTGGATTTTTGTTTATACTTGGGAATGCTGGAAGGGTCTTGAATAGAAAAGAGAAGTGTTTTTAAGAGACTTCCTTTGCAAGGAAAAGCGTTAATAAGTCAAAGACTTGGATCAAGCAGGACAGTAGAGATTAAAAGATCAATCACCAATAGAGAAGCAAGAATTGACCAATATCTCAATGTGGGAGGTGAAGAAGGTGAGAACTGGAACATACAGTGGAGGAGAACTCAGATGGAATGATGAGACCGTGGATGGATCAGAAAATGAGAATGTGCTTCTTTCTGCCTAGGCTAGGAGATAGGGAAACAGTGAAGCTCACCGAGGCCAGTGTTGATAAAGATCCACGTCTTTCATTGAGTTGCAAATTAATGTAATTGGAATGCACAAAAGTGGAGGGAATGCATAAAAGTGGACAAATAAAGGCTTGTGAATAACAATGCTAAGAATGTGGAATAGGCACTGACATTTTCCATTTCAATACCACAGTGAAGAGTAAATGGATATTAACAGCGCTGCCAAAGATGTCAAATGTTGAAGAAGGTGCACAAAACAAAGAGTGGTAATCATAGTCCAATTGCCATTCTGCTCCTTTCTTACATTAAGACATAGCTCCACATTTCTGACAGCAGATTTTGATGGGAAATGTGAAGGCACAATTTATTTCTGACAGTTCACTCATGGTGCGGGATAGTCAGTGTAAGAAAACCACACACCCTTTTTTTTTACTACAGTCAGTTGCCATATTCTATGATGCTAGAGACAGATGTTAAGTATGCCATGATGACAGAGGAGAGAACTCAATCACTAGAAAGGTTTAGAATTGCTAAGGAAGAAGTGTTAGATTGTTGGCACCAGATGAGATGCGTTCAAGGATTTTGAAGGACGTGAGAGTGGAAATTGTAGACACACTGGGCACAATCTTTCCATCAGAAGGCATTTTATATAGTGCCACACAACATTCTTCCGAGCAAAGTTATAAGTCATGAAATAAGAGTTGTTAGTGACATGGATACAATATTGGCTAAGTGATAGGAAACAGAAAGTAATGATTAAAGGATATTTTTCAGGCTGGAGGAAAGTTTATTGTGGAGTCCCCAGGGGTTATGAGTCTTGTTTTTTCCTGATAAATGTTAATGATCTGGATCTTGGTTTTTGCATTTCAGAATCATAAGATTTTTATTTTGAATAATTTTGGAACTCTTGTAGTCCAAATAATTAGAAAAAGAAGGAAAGATGTTGGAAGGATATAGGCCAACTGCATGCAGGTGGGACTAGTTTAGTTTGGGAACATGTTCATTGTGGACTGGTTGTACCGAAGGGTCTGTTTCTGTACCATGTGACTGTATGACTCTATGATATGCAGAAGCAATTTCAAAGTTTGCAGATGACAGAAAACCTGGAAAAATTGTAAACTGTCAGGCGGAGGACACTGTAGAATTCCAAAAGGACATAGACAAGTTGTTGGAGTGGGCAGATAGTTTGCAGATGAGTTTCAGTGCAGAGAAGTGTGAGGTGATGAGTGTAGTAGGAAGAACATTGAAAACAATATAAAATAGAGGATACAATTCTAAGGGAAATGCAAGAGCAGAGGGTTCTTGGTGTATATGTACACAGATCACTGAAAGTCGCAGGACAGGTAGAGCTATAAGTAAAGCGGAAGGCATTCTCAGTGTTGTTAAAAGTTGCATAGAATGCAAGAACAAGGAAGTGATGTTGAATTTGTATAAACACTTGTTAGACCTCAGCAGGAATAGTCCATACAGTTCTGGGTGCCATGTTGTAAAACGCATGTGAATTCATTGGAGAGAGTGCAGAAGAGATTTACAAAAATGGTTTCAGGAATGGGGAACTTTATTTATGAGAACAAATTGAAGAAGTTGGGACTGTTCTCTTTGAGGCGAAAAAGGCTAAGAGGAGACCTGATGGAGGTTTTCAAGTCATGAGCAGGCTGGATAGAGTAGATTGAGTGAAACTATTCCTGTTCACAAAAGGAACAAGAAGAAGGCGTGGAGTTTAGGTGATCTGCAAAAGAAGCAAGGGTTGAGGTGACGTAAAACATTTTGACTCAGTGAGTAGTTAGGGTATGGAGTGCACTGCTTGGAAGTGTAGTGGAGGCAGGTTCAATTGAGACATTCAAGAAGGCATTTGGTGATTATTTGGATTAGAATAATGAGTAAGGACATGGGGAAAAGATCGGAAATTGACATTAAGCAGTGCTGCTCATTTAACAAGCCGCTTCAGCTATGATAGGGTAAATGGCCTCCTCCTGCACTGTTTAACTCCACTGATTCTGTCAAATGACCAGCGTCACACACTGCAACTAGGGTAGGAGCATAAAGAACATACAAGGCTAGGATGCCAGGGGGTTAGGATGCCATGTGAGTAGAGTTCCAGATGAGTAAGAAGAAGGGTGCCAGGTGGTTAGAGTGTCAATTGGATAAGGGATAGGGTGCACATAAGTGGAGTGCAGTGTGGTAAGATGCCAGGACACAAAGTGGAAAAGGGGCCAAGTAAGTGATGAAATGTTTAGAGTAGATTGCAGGTGGGCAGGTGACATTCAATCTGGTGACGGGGTAGTGTCAGGTCGTGGGGAAGAGGGGGTTCTGTGTCCCAGGAGAGGGGCCTCACTGTGTGGTCCTGGGCAGAAAAGGATGGTGTCATGTCCCAGGGGAAGCAGAATGGGGGCAGAGCACCTCGTGTGAAGAAAGGAGGTTGGGTCAGGTGACAGAGGTGGGAATTCCATCTTGGAGGTAGAAATGATTGTCATGTAAGGTGTGAGGGGTATAAGAAGTCAGGGTAGGTATAGTTTAGAGTGTATGAGGTAAGTTGGGGTTTGAAGGATTCAGTTAGATAGTTACTCTGGAGTTAGATTAAGTATTTAATAGTTTGACCTTTCCTGTGTAACTATTTACTTAACTGTATCAGAATCTTCTTTATACTTTCAGAGGGCACCAGGAACAGGAATCTTCAATTTCACAGGCAATTTTTATCGAAGTCTGATACATTGGGGATTTGACAGGGTCCCAATAATCATGTCCCATCTACATTGCAGCAACCAACCGGCCACTAGACCTGACCCAATGAGTCATTAACACAGAGATGAATTGGAAGCTGATAATACATTCAAGAGTCCAGGAAGAAATAGGAAGTCACTTGGTTTTGTTATAGCTCTGTCTTTGACAAGAATAGGTCATATAATGTTTACAATTTAGGTCAAGCTCATCTTCCAGTGCTCTTTCCAAACAATCTCTGTGTCTGCCCTATTTGACCTCAATAAAATTTTGTACATTGTTGCCACTGGGACCTGAGAGACCAATCAGAAGGTTTGTGAGGATATGTTATACAATGATTTATCCTTTCACTAGCTTTGGTTCATCAGTAGATGCTGTGAAGATCTAGCTTGTTCTGTGGTGCTCTGTCTTTGACTAAATCCTTTTAACAATGCTGCAGTGATGTCTGAGGTACCTTGATACAATCTTGGACAAATGCTTTGGACTGTTTAACATTTATAATTGCACGTAATTACTTTGGCTCTTAGATGCCCAATGCCTGAAAGTTAACCTATTTGGATAACAGTCCATTACTCATGTTGTGTGGATGTACTGACAATCTGCTGTGGTCCGTAACCTTCCATCTTGCTCTTCCACTCACTCCTCCTCACGTTAGATGCTGCTTCACTCAATGCCCCTTTTCCAAACTTGTTAATAGCCTGGGGTGCTGTAGTTGGGCTGGTGCTGGGTCACTTAGGCTTCTTGTTACACCCTGCTATTACGTTCAAGAAGCAGCAATGCCACTGTGCATTGGACTGTCTTCTGCAGAATAATCTAGGGAAAGTAACAATGCAAAACAATGACTTCAGAGAGAGAAAAGATAATAACCCAAATATTAGGCATAAATGGGTCATTTTCCAGTTGGTAAGATGCAATGGTTGGTATGCCACAGAGAGTACTTAGCATCAACTGTTTACAAGTTATGACTTAAATAAAAGAATAAAGATTTGTTAGCTACATTTTCTGGTGATACAAAGTTATGTGGTAAGTTGTCATGAGGGCGTAAGGGGACTATGAAGAAATATAACATAGAGAGAAATTGAATACAAAGCTAAGGAGATTATGCTTCAGTTATATAGGGTGCTGGTGAAACCATTTTTCAATTACTATGTACAGTATTGGTCTCCTTTTTTAAGGAAGAATGTAAATGTTTTGCAAGCAATTCAGAGAAGGTTTACTGGATTAATAGCTGGAATGGTCAGGTTGTCTTATGAGGAGAGATTGGACAGGCTAGCACTGTATTCATTGAAGTTTAGACGAGGTAAGAGTCAAATTGATTGAGATATGTTAGATTCTGAGAGGAGTTAGTAGAGTGGATATAGAGACAACACAGTGTGGAGCTGGAGGAACATAGCAGACGAGGCAGCATCAGAGGAGCAGGAAAGTTGACGTTTCAGGTCGGGACCCTTCTTCATGTTTCTGAAGAAAGGTCATGACCTGAAAAGTCAACCTTTCCTGCTCCTCTGGTGCTGCCTGGTCTGCTATGTTCCTCCAGCTCCACACTGTGCTGTCTCTGACTCCAGCATCTGCAGTTCTTGCTATGTCCGAGTCGATGTAGAGATGTTTTCCCTTGTGGGAGGATTTAGAACTATGAGTCACTGTTCAAAAATGAGCAGGAATCCATTAAATTCAAAAATGAGGTGAGCTTTATTCCCTCAGAGAGTCTTTAGAACTCCCTTAAAAGGCGATTGATGCAAGGCTGACCAGGGCACAGATGTCTGACTATTTAATAAAAGAGTTGTGGCATCTTTTGGCACTGGCAGTCAGTCATGTCTAGGTAACTATGTCTCTGCATGTGCATGGTAATGTCTTCTTCCCCTTTGTGCCTTTTGTCCCTCTCCCCTCTCCCCTGTCCTCTCTCCTCCTGATGGCCTGTGTTCGGCCCTTTGAATCCTGCTGTGCCTCAATTTTTGATGGTGCTGCACCTTACCTGGTGCTCAGGCAGAGCCCAAACAGCCTTACCCACTGCTCCAATGTCCGCCCCATGACAGGAGGGTGATGACCTCCTCAACTTGTTAAGTTCGGAAATGCTAACTCCTCCTATGACCAGGTCAGAAGTCACACAGCACCAGGTTATAGTCCAACAGGTTTATTTGAAAACACAAGCATTCAGAACCTCGGTCTTTCTTCAGGTATTAGTGAGAGAGGTACTATCAGACACAGAACTTATAAGCAAAAGATCAAAGGTTCACACCATTCATGAGGATGTTCTAAATAAACCTAAGATGCTGTTAAATCTTTAATCAGTCAGAAGGTTTTAATTGATTAATATGTATATGTAAATCCCCGAATTCCTTTCACTCACTCCCTCTCAGTCACACGCACACGCACACAAACGCACACACACACATGTGAATCGAGGGCGTGAATTTGTATTTGCAGATACACTTTATTTTGTTCAAAAAGCTCACAATTTATAGACAGTCAGTCAATGTGGCATTTTATAAATTCTTACTTCAGAAATAAAATCAGTCTGACTCCAAACTAAAACACAAACAGTTTCTAAACAAGGCCTTACACCTAACATGCATTGTCTGACCTAAAACGTCACCTCTTCTTTACACTGACAAAACCTTTAGTTCTCTCAGGGCGGTGACTTGAAGGACTGAGGCTCTAATAGCTTGTGTTTTCAAATAAATCTTTGGACTATCACCTGGTGTTGTATGGTTTCTGACCTCGTCCACTCCAGTCCAACATTGGCATGTTCACATCACTCCTTTGACCGATGAGAGGCTGCTGCATCTTTAACTTCAGGTAAGCGTTGTGCCAAAGAAGGCATGATTCTTTGTTAACAGTTTTTCACCTGGATCACCAGTCCTGGACATGGTTCTCATTCACCTCCAGCTGGCCTGAAGCAGACAGCTGGAGATGGCTAGCCATCCCCGGGAAGATTCAAAAGTTTTGCAGAGATAAGCTTTTAACAAGCTCCTTACTACTTCAGTTGGCCTGTTTAGGAGTGTAGGTGAGTTTGGAGAATCCCATTTACCCTTAACTCCAACCAGCCCTACGCTTGAAGAAAATCAGAGAATCCAGAAGTGGAGGTGGGACACCTACCCCATGGTGCTTTGCCACCTTTTCAGGATGCCAACCACCACCCAGGCTCAAATCAAACAACCAAAATCTATTCTGTGATCCACTGGGCACATTTTGTATACAGACAAATGAAGACGTAACTTAAAATTCAACACAGCCCAATTGTGGTCCTGGCACAGGTCCATACCACACATCAGCACTGCTGCTCTTTTTATGAAATCATGATATTGGACTCCATATTCGGTGTTGGCTTTTTTTTTGCATTTTCTGTGATTATTGCAGTGTCAGATTTTATGTACAACAAGTTATCACTATTATCATGGTCTTTGCACACCATTCTCCATCCAGTCCAATATGACTTAAAGTTGAATCAGCCCTGACCAGTCATGTGGCTTCCCATATTACATCATATTTTCCATTTTTTGTTAACCTGATAGAACTTTATTCTCACTCTAATCAGGTCTGATTAGTTTTTCTAATCCCCTTCATCTCCTAAACCCCTCTGTGGCTCTAAAAATGTTGCATCTTTTCTCATCGTGTTTGGTTGAATGAATTCAAAACATCACTACAACTTTAGCTTTATCCTTTAGAACATTGTTAATATTAAAATGTACTAATAGCACAGTGGAGAAATCAAATTATGCACATAAATATGCTTGCGTAGCAGGAATAAAACTGAAGTTAGTGACAATGATGCCAGTTCGCATTTGCAAATCTACCATCAATCTGTCATTAAATATGTTATCAGAGGATGCTAAGTGTATGGTCCTTGCTTGCGTTGCTGCTTATTCATGATGCTGATGTGCAGTAATGGGGCAATGTACATTAACATATTCTTGGTTGGGTGAACACAAAACATTCCTAGAAGCCTCTGCCTTGATTCCCCTTGTGACCAACTAGTAAGTGTGGCATATCCTTAAATTGCCAGAAAAAAGCAAAAACACATTACTTTTAATTAATAGTCCCATCACTTATTTATCAGTTGAATCCTCCCGTCTTGATAATTTAAGTGATACATAAACCACAGGCCATTTGATTTATTAACTCTTTGAGCACTGGAATTACGGCTTTGCTCGGCAGCTGTGGTATTTATTCAGAAATATGTATTTTTTTAATGCTGAAGCTAATGAATAATTTAGAATCAGATTACAAATTCTCATCTCTTCATTAAGTTGATTAATCCTGGTGACAACATATACTGTCATTGCAGCGATTAGGGTAAAACCACGCCTTTTGCTATTGAAATTCCAGAGGAATAAATGAGTTTAGCCTTGGAGATAAGATTGTAAATTAAGAAAATTAGATGCAAAACTAAGATGGTATGATGCTGCAAGGCTCGATTTAAGAAGCTTATCAAAAAGCAAGCAGTAATGGTCCTTTGTTTTATTCACTCAAGATAGTCGTATTGAACAAGGTATTTCAAGTAAACTTAACTAAGGAGACCTGATGACAATAATGTTAGAAGAATTACTGCTCATATCTAAAATTCATGCAGTACCTATTTTATATTGTTATATATGGTTAAGTCAAGTTACTTGTGAGTCTTGACAGCATTTTTATTATTCTAACAAATATATTTGAAGGGTTTTTTTAGAGTGATTTGGCTTGAAGAATAGCTGTGACTGAAATGAATAGGGGCTTTCTGACTTAGATATTTTTTCACATTCTAATGTAATAATTAACTGCTTTTCACAGCCCTTTGTCGTATGAGAACTGGCCACCACATCTATGTATATAACAGTCAATGCCCTTTCAGGTAGTTCATTGTTTGATGTTTATGATTTTGGCAGTCACTATTTTGATGCAGATAATTCCACTTATTTCAAAGAGAAGATGATTCACTAAGCCTCAAGGATCAGAGTTTCGCTGTGGGGAGTGCTCATAGCACTCATCCTCTTCCTCTATCAATGAATGTAGCATTACTTCCAAATTTGGTAGCCATCTTTCCATGCCCTTGGCTCATTGCTTTCCAATAACTAATCAAGTAACAAATGTGTTTGCATTTTACTAAGTTTTGAGCATTCAAAAAGTTAGCAGAGTTAATAGCATTCTCCAAAGATGTAAAGTGTTGCAGAATTGAAGCCCAACTGGGTAACGTAAGATATTGATTTAAGAAACGTTTTTCTTCTATAGAACCACATCAGTTCCGCTTACTATTAGAAACAAATTGAGGAAGCAGCTCTGATAGGTCAATCAACCAAAGACAGAGAATCTCTGCAGTCAAGTGACAAACTTACACCTAAAAATAGTTTAAAGCTGATTCTCGAGAGATGGTTATTGCTGGCTAGGTCATTTATTTGCGCACCTAGTTGCACTGAGAAGATAGTGTTGGCCCTTCTTTAAAGCCGACACTCTGTCCTTTCCAGTGAGTAGGCAACAGATCCATGACGTGCTGGATCACTTCAAAAGGCAATTACAAAATAATATAAGTGTCCAACTTGATTCACATATTGGACAAATATTGGTACAGGTGACAGATTTCATTCCCTAAAGAATTCTAGTGAATCTGTGGGGTTGCTATTGGTTCTAGAAGCCCTCACAGTCACTTTGCCTGACAGCAGCTCCTTATTTTCAGGTATAGTAGGAACTGCAGATGCTGGAAAATCCGAGACAACCAGGTGCAGAGCTGGATGAACACAGCAGGCCAAGCAGCATCATAGGAGCAGGAAGGCTGACGTTTCGGGCCTAGACCCTTCATCAGAAATGGGGGAGGGGAAGGGGGTTCTGAAATAAATAGGGAGAGAGAGGGAGGCGTTCTTTATATTTTTGGTCAAAACATATCTAATAAAGTTCTTCTGGAAAAACACATCAGAATGTTACAGTTGAACAAAATCTTAACCTACAAGCTTTATTTAAGGGCAAGTGGGGACGTTGGGCAAGATTTTTGCAGAGTCTGTCTGTATCTGTCGACCTTTAAAAATGGCAGCTGGGACCCATTTGGGGTATTCCCAACCCTAATCCCAGTGCCCCAATTTTCATGAAGGCAGGATAAGGATGTGGCTAGTGTAGGTCACATACCTGTATCCTGCACTCTGAGTATGACTGGGTCTATTTGAGGAGGTCAGCACAATTTCCAAGGAGTTGGACATGCTTTTCAGGAGATGATAATCAAGGCCCTCAGAGATAAACCATAGTCTGATGAGGAAACATTTTGAAAGATAAGTTTGAAAGATTTTACCCACTGTCCCCATGCCAAACTATACCCCTCCATCCAACCCCACCCCATTGTCCCTCATAACACCCTGTGCCAACCTGTGGTATTTCCATGCCCACTAACGTATGGCATTTCCATGCTCATTCACCCAGTATATAATCTGTACAGATCCATTAATCTCTATTGTAACAATGTGATGAATGAAAATGCTTTTAAAAAGTCATTCATTCATAACTTTCTTAAAAAAAAACTTTTATTACAGCCGTACAAAAGTGTCAATAAACCTGACCTTTAAAGTACAAATGGTAGAAACTGTAAACATTTGACACAGCTTTATCTTGTGTAAATAACATTAAGCAATTGAGAAATAGATCTAAGAGAAAAGGCTATCAATCCAAATTCATGACTACTATCATTAATAAGGACAAGTGTGGCAGATCCATGGAACCAACGTCCTCTGAAAGTCCCTCTCCAAGCCACTCATTGTCCTGGCTTGGAAATATTTTGCCAAATCTTCATTGTTGCTGGTTTAAAATCCGAGACTTTCTCTCCTAGTAGTATTGTGGATGAACCTAACCAATTGGACTGCAGTTGTAAAAGAAGGCAGCTCATCACCACCTTCTCTCGGACAACTAGGGATGAGCAATAAATACTGGCCCAGTCAGTGAAGCCCACTTTCACTGAAAGAATAAAATGAGTTAAATACTTTTTTCACTTGGGTGCAGCTTTTCCAATGAACTGATGGACCTGACTCCAGTATGTATCCAGACCTCTCAGACTGCAAATCCTACCTTTGCAGGCAAAGATACTCCCAATGAAAGCTGGAATAAACCATGAAATTTCTGTACTGCCATGAACTTCCTTCAGAAGGAAAATGCAGCCCATTGTAATGTTAAAAGTTATTATTGCCATCTATAAACGTAGAAACCATCTATAAACCGACCGTAAAATGTGAAGGGAGTTAAATTCAATTTCCTACTGATACTGGTTCTAAAACAAACATTAGGGGGCTTTGGTCGTGCAATGGGAGTGTCCCTATCTCAGGCCCACTTTCAAATCCCACCAGCACTGACTGGTTGATTTGAAAATATCTATTCCTTGTTCAGTGATTAGTTACTGATATACAACATTGCACGCTATTTCATCCTACATTGCACATTTCAAATGGATGAGTGCATGGCAGTTTACAGTGTGCAACTCGAATGGATCTTCTTTTGCAATTGATGGCCATTTGAATAAAAAAAGAAACTACAGGGTTGGCCACTTGCTTGTGCCAATCAACACCTCAAGACTTATTCTGCAAGCTATCTGTTCAACTCAATCCAGACACAAAGCACCTGGTGACATCCTGTTTCTAAGTCCACTTTGGCCCCCATCAGCATTTGGAATTGATTGAAGCATTAAAAATGTATTTTAGGAATTTTATGGCTGTGTATTGCCCTCTACTCCACATGTATTATCATGCTACCTCTGTAATCATTGTCAGGAACATGTTACTGATGAGGACTGCATTATCTTGACTGTAATCTCCTGTATACCAAAGGCAACATTTTATTCATGAAATACATATTGATTTTAATCCCATTGCTAAAGAAGATTTTCACTGTCAAATTACTCAATGTACTATATTGTGTCAGTATAACATTGAACTCTGAGTCACCAGAGGAAGATTTGAATCTATTACATCCAGCATTTTTAACATGTGCTCACGGCAACAAAAAAGTTCAATGAGCTACAAGAGGGAGAACATGCCAGGCTATGAACATTTAACACTTAAATGTAATATCCAAAGGAAGAAACTAAATTGGACGCCCATCTAAAAGACAGGCAGTACAAGACTGTATTAACATTAGGTTTAGGTTAAAACCAGTAGTCAAATTTATTTACAAGTAAGATAAAGCATGAAAATGTAAGGGACAGCAGATCACTTCTGTAGTGATAAACAATAAGGATATAATTTGTTTGACTGGGATTGAAAGATTTCCTTAGAAAACATCTGTTAAATGCCAAATTAAGTATTTTTTGTAGACATCCCGATTCAATGATGTATGCTTGTTCATTAATTCTTCAGTCAACCTCAGGACCAGAAATAAATACACCAGAGAAATTTCCTGTATTTGTTTCAATCGAGAGACTGCTCATTTAAATATGGTCAATCAATCAAATTCAAATATTCTAGAATGACTCGACAAATAAATACATACATCTCATTCAAATGTTGCATGCCTGTCCATGCTTTAATGATGTGTCATTTTGTTTATACCTGGTGAATACACAGGCAAACTACAAACAACTTTTTATTAAATTGGGCAAGGGGAAGTGAGCTGCTTTTTTTTCCGTATGTTCCTTACTAAGATTAGAATACTGGTCTGACCTGTCATGTGGTATTGTACGATTGTTATGTTTCCTTGAGTCATCTCATTAATATTGATGGCTCAGCCAAACATCCACATAAGGGCTAATAAATCTGTACTTGATTTCATAACCCTGTTCTAGATGAAATATTGCAGTTTTGAAATCTAGCATCATTTCCACTGTTACATTTTAAAATGCTCCCCACAGCATTTTTCTTTACATAGAAACATAGGAAATAAGAAAAGGCGTGGACCATTTGTCCCTTTGAGCCTGCTCCACCATTTAACATGATAATGACTGATCATCCAACTTAGTGCCCTGTTCCCACTTTCACCTCATAACCTTTGATCCATTTAGTCCTGAGAACTGTATCTAACTCCTTCTTCACAACGTTCAGTATTTTGACGTCAACAGTTTTCTGTGGCAGAGAATTCCACAGGTTCACCATTCTCTGGGTAAAGTAATTTCTCTTCATCTCAGCTGTAAATGGCCTACCCTGTATCATTAAATCATGATTCCTGGATTCTTCAGTCATAGGAACATCCTTCCTGCGTTTACCCTGTCTAGACGTTAAGATGTTATAAGTTTCTATGAGATGGCCCCTCATTCTCCTACACACGTTGTACCTAATCCTAACTGATTCAGACTGTCTTCAGGCATCAGTCCTGTCATTGCAGGAATCAGTCTGGTAATTCTTCATTGCATTCTCTCCATAGCGAATGTATCTTTCCTCAGATAAGGAGACTAAAACTAAACCCAATTCTCTAGGTGTGGTCTCACCAAGGCCCTTTACAATTGCAGCAAGACATCCCTGCTCCCAGTACTTGACTCCTCACACGATGAAGGCCAACATACCATTTGCCTCCTTCACTGCCTGCTTATTTTCAGTGACAAGTGTATGAGAATACTCGAGTCTCCTTGCACCTCCTCCTTTCCCAATCTATTACTATTCAGATAATAATCTGCCTTCCTGTTTTTGCTACCAAAGTAGATAACCTCACATTTATCGACGTTAGTTTCATTGGGCCATGCATTTGCCCACTCACTCAATTAGTCAAAAGCACACTGAAGCATTTCTGCATCCTCCTCTCAGATCACCGTACCACCCAGCTTTTTGTTCTTTGCAAACTTGGAGATCTTGCATTTACTTCCCTCATCTAAATCATTAAAGTATAGTGTGAATAGCTGGGATCCAAGCTTGGGTACCCCACTAGTCACTCAGAAAAAGACTCAATTATTCCTCTTCTTTGATTCCTGTCTCCAAACCAGTTCTCTATCCAAGGGCGGTCAAGACTTAGAACTCTCTTCCACAAATAGCAGTTGATGGTAGATCAGTTGTTAATTTTAAAGCTGAGATAGATAATTTTTGATTAACAGAAGTATTAAGGGATATAGGGTGAAGGCTGGTATATAGGCCACAGATCAGCCATGATCTCATTGAATGGTGGAGTAGGCTGAAGGGGCTTAAGGTCCTACTCCTGTTGGTATGTTCCATATTAGTACACCACCGCCAATTCCATGCCCTTTAGTTTTACATGCTAACCTTTTATGTAAGACCTTATTGAAAGCCTTCTGAAAGTCTAAGTAAACAGCATCCACTGGCTGCTCCTTATCAACTCTAGCTCCATTTGATTTATCAAGCATGACTTCCCTTTCATATATGTATGCTGACTCTGTCCAATTTTGTTACTGTTTTCCAGACACTATTAAATCTTTTATAATCGACTCTCGCATTTTTCCAACTATTCATGTCAGGCTAAGTGGTCTATAATCCCCCGTTCTCTCTATACTCCTTTTTTTTTAAATAGTGGAGTTACATTAATGGCCCTGCCTTTAATCCGATCAATTTCCCAAAATCATTTCCCTTCTAATATAGATTTCCTTCCAATCCTCTTTATTTATTGATTATTTAATTGATTTATTGTTGTCATGTGTACTGAGATACAGTGAAAAGTGTTGTTTGCATGCTCTCCAGGTAGATCATACCATACAAAGTGCATCAGGGGAGCAAAACGGAGTGCAGAATAGTGTATTACATCTGCCAAGAAGGTGCAGAGAGAGAGATCAGAATTAACATTTGAGAGATCCATTCAAAAGTCTGATAATAGCGGGGAAGAAGCTGTTCTTAAATCTGTTCACTCACTAAACCCACTGTTTCCCAACATTTTTGGGACATTATTTGTATCTTTCGTTGTGAAGACAGAACCAAAGTATGTATATAAGTGGTCTTCTCTTTATTCCCCATTATAACTTGCCTTATTTCTGAATGTAAGGGACCTACATTAGTCTTCACTAATCTTTTCCTCTTCACCTAAAGCAGTTTTTATAATCAGTTTGTTCATTCCCTGCGAGCTTACTGTCATACTCTATATCCCCCCTCTTAACCAAACACTTTTTGTCCTTTACTGAAATCTGAACAGCTCCCAATTCACGGGTCTACTGTCTTTCTACCCCCTTATTAGCAATTCTGGCAAATACATCATTCTAATAATATTTATCTGTGATATTATAGAATCGAATATTGTCCTGAGTGTATCGTAACTTTATACACAGTAATTTTCAATGAAGTGGAATGGAAATTGTAATCAAATAATAAAAGAATAAACGGTAATAGGACCACACAAACATTAAAAAGGCAAGTGCATGGTTTTGCTGTGGTAATCTTCGCTGAAACTGACAGCAACTTTAGGAGTTTGGATATATGCAAACTAACACAGGAGTCCACCTGTTACTGTTAGCAAATCTATGCTCTTCAGTAGTACAGGCTGCTATCTCCCCGGTCAGCATGAATTGACAAGAACTTTCTCAGTACCTCTGTTACTCTCGTTGTAAAAACCTCGCAAGCACCTTGCTCCAGTGAGGTTTAATTGTTCTGAAGAAGAGTCTCTGGACCCGAAATATTAATTCTGTTTCTCTCTACAGATGCTGCCAGACCATTGGCTTTTCCCAGCAATTACTGTTTTTGTTTCAGATTTCCAGCATCTGCAGTTCTTTGGGGTTTTTTTTGTGAGATTTAACTGGAGTTTTGACAGCGTACAAACTTAATAATTACTATCAAACATGTTCATTGGTCTTAAGCTAATGTCGTATTAGTGGAATGTCAATTTCTCCATCATTACTAAAAAAAAATTCTTTAAAATTCTGTTTTATCTTTATTTTAGTAACCATGCCATTACAGGTGTACATTTATTTAATTCCCTTAAAATTCTAATTCAGCGTGAAGAACATTAAGTATTTTTACGTTTCTGGTTTAAAGTGTCTGACTACTTTAATATGATTGGCTGGCTACCTGCTACAGAGATCATTAAAACTTCATGGGTACATCTCTTCAAGGTCAACAGAGAATGCTAAAGTTTCAATGCTGTTGCAACATCTCGGCCAATGTTAATCAGAACAAGTGACCAAAATTTGAATCTCACTGCATGAATCTTATATTTGTTTGGGTAAGTCTGAGTTGTGTTATGTTTTATAAAGCGTTTCTCACCCTGAGGCCCAGTACGTTTTGTTACCTGCCTTAGCAACATCAGGTATCAATTACCTACCAGCCTCTGTGGGACCCCCCACATCTCAACTCTGCCCCCATCTTGCCATGTTCCTTTCCCGAAACAATTTGTCACTCAATGGATATCACAGAATTCATTGGTATCCCTTATTCCTGTGCCATCTTTAAAAGTTTGTTGTGCTCACTGATAAGCACTGTCAGACTTGAGTTTCCTTATATGGCTGCTGACATTTGCCCTGGACGTGGCAGACAAGGGGAAATTGGTGCCCCGTTTTGCCAGCAGGATCCTATAAGACCACAAGTCCATAAGAAAAAGGAGTTGGAGTTGGAGTAGGCCGCTTGGCCCCTCCAGCCTGCTCTGTCTTTCAGTAGGATCATAGCTGATCCAACATTTTGCGCGTCCACTTTCCTGATCTTTCCCCATAACCCTTGATTCCACTACTGGTCAAGAATCTATCTATTTCAGCCTTATATATACACAACGACTCTGCTCCCACAGCTCTCTGAGGCACGGAGTTCCTCAATCCTTTGAGAGAAGAAATTCTTCCTCATCTCAGTCTTAAATTGGCACCCCTTAATTCTGAAACCATGCCCTCTGATCCTAGAGTCTTCCATGAGGGGAAACATCCTCTCAATGTTTATCATGTCAAGCTCCTTAAGAATCCTGTATGTTTCAATGAGATCACCTCTTGTTCTTCTAAACTGCAGTGAGCAGAGTCCCTATCTGTTTAGCCTTTCTCATGAGATAGTCATCCCATACCGGGGACCATCCTAGAGAATCTTCTCTGAACTGCCTGCAATGAAATAATACCTTTCCTTAAATAAGGGGAACAAAATGGCTCATAGTACTCCAGATGTGGTCTGGTCAGTAAGATTTCGCTACTCTTTTACTCTAAACCCCTTGAAATAACGGCCAATTACCTGCTGCACCTGTGTGCCAGCTTTCTGTGTTTCTTGCACTGGTCCCAGAGGCCCTCCTGATGGATTGGTGCCAACACGGGGCTTCTGCCTCCCCCGGACCAGGACTGGAGGCCTCAACACCAGACTATGCCAGTCTGGTCCAAGGTTGCCATTCCAGGATAAAACCCACTCAGCCATCAGAGGAATTCCCAGCAATGTTCGAAGCAAGTCAATGTCCTTCTCTACTCAACCAGGGTACGTTCCACCATCTTCTCTCCAATAACTAATGCTCAATCTGTCTTTGCTGTTATACCCACCCTACAACCCAGGCACATACACTACCACTCTCACTATTACCTGCCATGCCTTCCCTGACTTAGTGTCACCCACCCTAACCCTCAACTCTACTAACTAACTAACTCTGTAAGTCCTCTGTGCTGCCTACTCATTCTCTCAGGACACCGTCCCACCTTGAACAACAGTATTAACCGGGCTACTCACTTTTTTCTTCCATAACACCTGCCTGTATCTAATTCCATGATGAAAACAGATCATATTAGGGTAGAAAGATTCAAGATGGGGTGACAGTGTGCTGCCTGTTATTTGGCTCCTCACCCTTTGTCAGAAGAGAATCCTGTCAGGACCCCTGAGCGAAGACCTGCTGACCATTGTGACAAGCTTAAATAGCACACAAATGCTAGAGATCTGAAACAAACAAAAACAGAAATTGCTGGAGAAACTCAACATGTCTGGCAGCATCTACGGAGAGTTAATATCTTGAGTCCAGTGACCCTCTTTCAAAACTGAAGGGGAAGGGGGAATACAGAGCCAAGCCCATCACTACTGGAAACAGAAGGTGGGACAACTGAGGCAGACTAATTAGAATGGCCTTGTCAGTTCTTTGGGATATTGAGCCAGTTGTTTTACAAACTGTTCAGCCCTCACTCCTCACACCCACTCACTCCATCCCTTATTTCCACTGACACGCCCTTTATTATCCTCCATGTCAGCTATATGCCTGTGTATGTTTCCTGATGTCCCCAATCTCAGATCCACTTACTCAATATCCACCATTGACAGACCTCAGAAGCTGTAGAGATGGAAATGAATAAACAAACAATCTAGCATAGCTCTGCTTTAGATAAAAACCAAAAAGAACTGCAGATGCTGTAAAGCAGGAATGAAAACAGAAGTTGCAGGAAGTTCAGCAGGTCTGGCAGCATCTGTGAAGAAAAAAATCAGAGTTAATGTTTCGGGTCCGGTGACCCTTCCTCAGAACGGAAGAGTTCTGATACACCTGGTAATGAAGAAACCTTTTAAGTCTCCTCATGTTGTTTATCTCTTACAAAAAACAAACAATCTTTTGTTTAGGCCTCGTCAGACAACCAATCCTTTAAACTATCAATCAAACTAAGAACTCGGAACAACTCACTGAAATACTTTTCAAATTTGAAAATCAGCTGAGCATTGGAAAATGTTAACAAAGAGCTCTGTGGTAATTGTCCAAACAGATGCTTTATTTCCCAACCTACAGCAATTCGCCTGTTTGTCAAATAGTCCAGCAGGGATATTTTTTAAATCTCACTAATAGCTTCAGTCTTTTTTTAATATTAAATGAACGAGGCATTTTAAAAAAAATTCTGATCAGGACATTTAATCAAACCTTGTCTGCTCTTCAAAAATGTTTATGCCTATTCCATCAGTTTATGACTTCCACGCAACCAGTTAGGGATCTTGCAAACAGCATTGAGTTCAAATGACCCTGCTTCATTTGAGTTTCCTCCTTGGGTAATTTGTGATCTGCTTGCACCAAGCTGACCTATCAAAACTGTGGACCAGATGTCTGCATCTGAGTCCTGACTGATACTTGTAAAGGTCCATGAAGTCTCCCCGACTCTGCGAAAATCTGTCTGTAAATGCTGTGTAACATAACTCTGAAGTAGTAATCTTAGACTTAACCTGTTTGGAGGTGCTGCACACTGCAACAAGATTTCAATGCTTATACTGTGCTGACTGCTATTCCTTGTTCATTTACAAACTGAAAGCATTCACTTGTATTTGTTGTCAGACCAGCTACTCAGAGCAGACTGTCATTCAACATGACATATATCAGTGAGGATTGTCACAGATAGCAGCATCTCTTTCTCACTTGCAAACAGAACAGTTGCTCGAAGACTTGAGCAAATGTGTGTACCACTGTTGAAGCTTGTTGGGTACTTGGGATACACTGTTCAGAACTGACATTATTTGGAGATTTCTAATGAGTAGTTTGGAAATTTGAGTGACCCAAAGTACATTGAATGTTGGGCCTAGCTACTATTATCATCGAGCAGGCACCTCTCGGGAAGTACAGACAAAAATATTGGATTTGCACAATGCCAACAGCAATCTTTAGCTAATGATCTGTATCGCTATAGTCCTACCAGAGCAGACTGCTCTCTCATTAGAGAGAGATGACTAGTGGTAATTTAACCATAGCTCAGATGTGGGGAAAGCCTGAGAAGGAGGGTCCTTCATGGTAACCTCAGCGGTGATGGAAAATGAACCCACACTGTTGGCATCACACTGCTTCACAAACCAACCATCCAGCCAACTGAGCTAAACTGACCCCCGCTAAAACATTAACCGAGACCCAATGTGATGAAAGGCCATAAGGAGCAGAATTAGGCATTCGTCTGGAAAAATTCCTCATCTCAGTTCTAACAGGTCATTACTTCACCCTGAGGCTGTACCCTTGAACCCTATTCTTTCCAATTAGTGGAGACGTCTTCTCTATGTTTGCTCTATCCAGGCCTCTCGGTATTCTGTAAGTTTCAATCAGATCCCTCCTCATTCTTCTAAACTCCATACAGTACAGACCCAGAGGCCTCAATCACTCCTCATTTGACAAGCCCTTCATCCCCAGAATCATTCTTGTAAACCTCCTTTGGGCTCCCTTCAAGGCCAGTATATTCTTCCCTACATACAGGGCCCAGAACTGCTCATAATATTCCAAATGCGGTCTGACGATAGCCTTATGTACCTTCAGCAGTCCATCTGTGCTCTTGTATTCTAGTTCCCCTTAAAATGAAATCTAACATTGCATTTGTCTTCCTAACCGCCAACAGAACCTGCTTCAGATTTCTGATGCCTGTTCCCATTTCAAAAGTAATCTATCCCTCTATTCTTCCTTATAAAGTGCATAACTTATCATTTTCCAACAGTGTATTCCATCTGCCACTTCTTTGCCAACTTTTCCAGTCCAGATCGTAAGAATTACAGTAGTTGGTCAGGGAAGATGGTTGTCTCTGGCAGCCAGAGAGGGCAGGGGCAGGATTGCAATGAGTATGGTGGGTTTGAGAGTGGGGCACGGGACTGGTTGGTATGAATTACTGCGAGGAATGGGTGTTAAGTGCTCAGTCTCATTCAACTGAGTGTATTTTGAACAATTAGCTTGTTATTGGTGGACTGCAATGGATCCTTTAAGGATAGCCTGCTTGAGCTACATATAGTTCTGATTTCCCCCATGCAGCTGGCATTACTAACCTCTGGATAAACTAATATTGCTGAGGACACTGAACAGAAATTCTTTTTCCCTGTATCTTCATAGCAGCTGGCACATTTGTTCATAATGAGCCTGCAAATCCTACCCACCTGATGTTCTGCAGTCAAATTTCGAGACCAATATGGTTTTGATGTGTCTCCTTTTGAAAATGTTCTGTCTACCTGTGGAATGGAGACTCATTGTAAAGCAGTGCTTCCATGCATATCCCTTAATGGTAGCTCTCTTGAATGTGATAATACTTGCTTCATAATCTGGAGGTTGCAATTTTGATACCAATTTTGTCAATTTCTTAATCACATTTACCCAACTGTTCCAAAGGAGATTTGTTGATGGCATGAAATAAAAGTGACGTTAACTTCCTGACGTATGTTTTTTTACTTGGTGCTAACATGAAACCGTTCTATGTAGGAGATGTGAGAATGTATTCTCTGCATGGCTTTACTCATCATTATACATGTAACCTACTCCAGACCTGTAACACCCTCTGTCTTGAATACTCCGTTTCCCTAATAGTGGAGTTTTGTATAAACCCCCTGAGTTTTTGCAGGTGGTGCCTTCAACTGCATAAGCCTTAGGCACTGGAAAATTTGCCCCCCCCCCCCCCCCCCAATCATTCCATTTCCCTCTTAGGCTTTGAGTACTCATTAAAAGCAACACTTCAGCCAAGTCTTGGACTTTGCATTTCCTTCTTTGTTTTGATTCCAATTTTGCTAATAGCCTTGAGATGTTCTTCTGAATTAAAGAAACTTTCTAAATGCAAATTGTTGCAGTTGAGGCATGTCGTTTGGACAAGAAATGAAGCCATTTGAAAAGGGCAGCTGTTTTAGGCTAATGGTCCTCATCCTCACTGCATTCATAGAGTCATAGAGGTATACAACATGGAAACAGACCCTTTGGTCCAACTCGTCTATGCCAACCAGATAGCTGATATATATCTAGTCCCATTTGCCAGTATTTGGCCTGTATCCCTCTAAACCCTTCCTATTCATATACCTATCCAGAGTCCTTTTAAATGTTGTAATTGTACCAGCCTCCACCACTCCCTGTGGCAGCTCATTCCATACACGCACCACCCTCTGAGTGAAAAAGTTGCCCCTTTAGGTCCCTTTTAAATCTTTTCAATCTCACCTTAAACCTATGCCCTCTAGTTTTGGACTCCCCCATCCCAGGGAAAAGATCTTGACTATTCACCCTATCCATGCTCCTCATGATTTTATAAACATCTATAAGGCCACCCCTCAGCCTCTGACGTTCCAGGGAAAATAGCCCCAGCCTATTCAGTCTTTCCCCATAGCTGAAACCCTCCAACCCTGGCAACATCCTTGTAAATCTTTTCTGAAACCTTTCTAGTTTGACAACATCCTTCCTATAGGAGGGAGACCAGAATTCCCGTCTCATTGATCATGTTTTCGGCCAGTGAATTTCAATCAAAATTGAAGTATCAAGATTATAAATGCTATAAAGCCAAATGTGTCACTTTTTCAACATCCCCTCATGCTGGAAATTTAGCATGAAATTTCTTTTAAAAGGTGCAGGATGCACTTGTTTCTGCACATTCGAACTGTGTTATGGAATGATAACTCCTTTGAAAGCTGAGTTGTAAATCTTCATCTTACCCCTTCTTATGTTGGATAAAGAAAATATGCTGTTAAAGGTTCAGAGGTACCAAGGTACGTTACAACTTTAAGAATCATAAGTCTCCATTTTATCCATCTCTTGATTCTATTGGAACCAGAGCATACAGTTGCAAGAAATAATCATGGGCCAAGAATTGAATTTTCCTTACAATTGCAGACAGTAGAATGTGAATAAGTGGCAGACCACTGCCATATATATTGTAATCAAATTGGAGAAAGAAAATACATGTGCTCTGAAATCCCACATTACTAAAACACCCCACCCCCCCCACCAGTTCTCCCCCACCTGATTGTCACAGCCAGAGAGATGATGAAAAGCCTTAGAGCATCCCACTTCATCAGCAAAGCCCATGGAGCTCATTGGTTGTACTCAATTTGAAATCCAAGGGCTCACATATATGTGCTCTAATAATAACTTGTCTCATGTTTGCAAATCCTATGAAATCGAGAAGCAGGTCTTCTATCATAAACCAAACAAACGGCGATTTACTATAATTCCTCTTTGATATTATTTGTGAAAATTACAATAATAGAATGAAAGTATGGGCAAGAGACACTGGCTGAAGACTGATCAAAATCTGCAGCATCTTATTGTGACCTTCATTGCCATCTGGTCATCAGCTGAGAAGACACTGAGTCCTAATCAGCCCTCTGTCTGACCCAAATCATGTTATAAAGTAATTAAAGAGGATGTTGGCAGCGTGAAGCAGCACTGTAGTAATTAGCTGTTATCTTTTAAATTCCTTGGAATAAAAAACACAGCAGTTAAGCAGCGATTTACAGGGGAATCCTGCTTGGTTTCCAGAAAATGTTCCACTTTGGTGAAGATTATTCTTGGATTGCAACATCTACATGATGGGAGCGAATGGGAGTGACATGTTAGAATCTTTTCTTGGCTGAATTTACTCAGAAGTAACAGCATTGAGAAAAACTGCATGCAAACGTGATGGAATTTTTTTTTTAAAGTTGTCCATAATTGCCGTAACAGGTTGGATTTGAAATTATTATGACTGTTCAGTTTAGGATTGGCATGATCATTCTTGCCAGCCAGTGTCAGAGAGAAACTACACAGATTTGGGACCAAATACGAGAAATCTTATGTTGACAGTGCGTGTTTACAAATTGAATCATTCTGCACCAATTTTATGTAATTGTGAAGCATTTGTATGCCATTGTGAAAATTGCAAATAAAGGCTACTTCTTGGCATTGTCAACGTTGATAATAACATAGGCACAGAACTACTTCATTCAGTCTCTTAAGCCTGCTCTGACATGCATGACGGACCTGGGATTCAACTTCCGTTCTTCAGATTTGCACATTATCGTGTCATACCCTTACTCCCAAAGATTCAAAAAATCTCAGTTTTGAAAATATTATTTGGCTTCAAATTTAGGAAGAACGTTTCAGATTCCAACAAGAGATAGTAAGAACTGTTGATGCTGGAGTCAGAGATGCAACACTGAGGAGCTGGAGGAGCACAGCAGGCCAGGCAACATCAGAGGAGCATGAAAGTTGACGTTCCGGGTCGGGACCCTTCTTCTTTTCACTCCTCAAGTCAACGTTGACCTTGGACCTTAAGATATGGGAGCAGAATTTGACTATTCAGCCCATCGAGGTTGCTTTACCATTTGATCACGGCTAATATATTTCTCAATTCTATTCTCCTGCCTTCTCCCCAGAACCCTTGATCTCCTTGCCAAGTAAGCAGCTTTCTGTCTCTGTCTTAAATACATTCAATGACTTGACCTTCACCGTCCTCTGCAGCAATAAATTCCATAGATTAATCATCCTCTAGTTGAAGAAATTCCTCCTCATCTCAGTTCTAAAGGGTCATTCCCTCTCTCTGACACTGTGCCTTTGAGTCCTAGTCTCTCCTCCAAGTGGAAATATCTTCTCCATGTCCATTGTATTCAGGCCTCTCAATATTCTGAGTTTCAATCAGATCCCTTCTCATCCTTCTAAACTCCAAGTAGAGACCCGAAGACTGCTCCTGATATTTCAAGCCCTTCATTCCCAGGATCATTCTTGTGAACCTCTTTTAGACCCCCTCCAAAGCTAGCACATCCTTCCCTACATACACGGTCCAAAACTGCTCGCAATATACCAAATACAGTCTGACCAGAGCCTAAAAAGCCTCAGCATTATGGTCCTGTTCTTATTTTGTAGCCCTCCTGAAATGAGTGCTAACATTGCATTTGACTTCCTAACTACCAAATGAACATGTTATTAAGAGAATCCTGAACAAAATTCCTTTGTGCTTCAAATTTCCAAAGCCTTTCCCCATTTAAAAAAAATGGTCTGTGCTTCTATTCTTCCTACCAAAGTGCATAACTTCATACTTTCCTGCATTGTATTCTACCTGCTACATCTTTACCCACTCTCCTAGCCTGTCCAAGCCCTTCTGCAGCTTCCACATTTCCGCAACACTACCTGTCCCACCATCTCTCTTTGGGTCATCTAAAGCGCAAAGGAATTTTGTTCAGGATTCTCTTAAGGTCATTAGCAACAAAGCCCTCAGTTCCTTTGTCCAGATTGTTAATGTATAACATAAATAGTTGTGGTCCCAACACAGATCTCTGTGGAACTCCACTGGTCACCAAATGCCATCCTGAACAAGACCTCTTTACCCATACTCTTTGCCTTCTGCCAGTCAGCTATTCCTCTGTCCATGCCAGTACCTTGTCCCTCACATCATGGGCACTTATCTCACTAGCAGCCTCCTATGCAGCACCTTGTCGAAGGCCTTCTAGAACTCCAAATAGATAATGTCCACTGTCTCTCCTTTGTCTAACTGCTCATTACCTCATAGAAGAATTCTAAGATGACCTTCCCTTGACAAAACCATGCTAACTCAGCTTTATTTTACCATGCACTTCCTCTGAACTTTAGAATTAGATGATAAATCAATACAACACTGACTAACCTTGTTTGAAAGCCTGGATTTACTACACAATTTTGGTCCAGACGACTGACTTCCATACTTTCCTCACTTTACTCACCTTCCCTGGGGATGTTAGGTGCTAAACTACAAATCTGTAAGTTTAGTACATGCATGCTGATTAGCTCCAATTTTCACAGAGCAATATAGCTGATCTGCACACAGCTACTTCCCCCGATGTTATGGAGTGTTTTTGGATGGCACTCAGTGTTCATCGTCAGGATGGCTTGGCAACCAAGTGTGAGGACACATTGGCTCTTAGAAATGGCACTGGGAGTCAGGTGGAGGAGATCCAGAGGAGGAGGGAAGGAAACCATGTCCCTTCTTACCCACTCCCCACCCACCCCCAGATCCTGCAATTTGCCTACCAATGTAACAGGTCCACAGTGACGCCATATCCCTAGCCTTGCACTCATCCCTGGACAACAAGGACACCTACATGAGGCTCCTGCTCATCGACTACAGCTCTGCCTTTAACACCATTATCCTATCCAGACTGATCCCAAAACTCCGAGACTTAGGTCTTGGCTCCACCCTCTGCAACTGGATCCTCAGCTTCCTGATCCATAGAGTGCAATCAGTGAAGATAGATAGCTGCACCTCCTCCATGATAATACTCAACATTGGAGGATGCATTCTCAGCCCCCTACTGTACTCGCTGTACACCTATGACTGTGTTGCCAAATTCCGAATGAATGCCATCTACAAGTTTGGCATGGTGGCTCAGTGGTTAGCACTGCTGCCTCACAGCACCAGGGACCCAGGTTTGATTCCACCCTTGGACAACTATCTGTGCGAAGTTTGCACATTCTCCCTGTGTCTGCGTGGGTTTCCTCCCACCGCCCAAAGATGTGCAGGTTAGGTGGATTGGCCGTGCTAAATTGCCCTTAGTGTTCAGGGATGTGTAGCTTAGGTGGGTTATAGGGGAACGGGTCTGATTGGGATGCTCCAAGGGTCTGTGTGGACTCGTTGGGCAGAAGGGCCTGTTTCCACACTGTAGGGATTCTATGATTCTGTTCTACGAAGTTTGCTGATGACACCACCGAGGTAGGACAGACATCATACAACATTGAGTCAGAATACAGAAAGGAGATAGAGGGTTTGGTGATGTGATGCAATGAGAGCAACCCCTCTCTGAATGTTGGCAAAACTGAAGAACTGGTCAGCGACTTCAGAAGAAAGGAGGAGAACACATCCCTATCTCATCAATGGGGTGGAGGTAGAGAGGGTCAGGAGCATCAAGTTCCTCGGAGTGACAATAACTGACATTCTGTCCTGGACTTTCCATGTAGATGCGATGGTCAAGAAGGCACAGCAACGCCTCTTCTTCCTCAGGTGGCTTAGGAAATTTGACATGTCCATACGGACCCTCACTAACTTTTACAGATACTCCATAGGAAGCGTGCTGTCTGGGTGCCAATGGTCTGGTATGGCAACGGCTCAGCCCAGGACCATAAGAAACTACAGAAGGTTGTGTGCACAGCCCAGACCATCACAGAAGCCAACTTTCCATCCATGGACTCTATTTACATGTCTCGTTGCTGCAGAAAGGCTGCCAACATCATCAAAGACCCATCCCACCCGATAATGCTCTCCTACAACCACTTCTGTCAGGCAGAAGATACAGAAGCTTGAACATATGCACCAGCAGGTTCAAGAACAGCTTCTTCCCTGCTGCTATTAGATTGCTGAATGGACTCTGTCTGACCTCAAATAATGCTGATCTTGTTAATGCTGATCTTGCCTCGAGTATGTCCTGTGCGGTGTAACCTGTATGCCTTACTCTGTCCAAGTTTTTTCACCCTTTAATCTGTATGTCCTTGCTTACTACGATCTGCCTGTACTGCTGGCAAGCTTTTCATTGTACTTACGTACATGTGACAATAAACCAAATCAATCAATCAAATAATCCCAGTCTCCTTCAGCAGCTCAGGCTACACTGGCTGTGCTCATGTCTTCCTCCCATTCCATACCTCAACTAATGTGAATCTGTGTCAAAATACTGATCATTCTGGTGATTTTGTTTTCCCTGGGTTGTGAGTGTCCCGTGCTAGGTCAGCATTTATTGCATGTTCAAAATTGGACACAAGGAAGTGGTTTTGAGTTAGGTCTTTTTGAAACACTGCAGTCCGTGTGCAGTAGGTACACTTACAGGGTTAACATAGGATTGTAGGACTTTGAAACAGCAATGTATAACAGAAATATCATGTCAGGATGATGTGTGATTTCAAGGGCAACTCATGGTTATTGATATTAGAATGAATCTGCTGCTCTTGTTTTTCTCGGTGGTAGAGGTTACAGATTTAGAAGGTGCTGTTGAAAGAACATTGACAGGCTGCTGCTGAGCGTTTTGCATTTAGTGCACATTGCTGCCAGGGTGCCCGCTAGTGGAGAAAACACATGTTTAAGGTGCTGTTTGGATTGCCAATTAATCTGGCAGTTTTGTCCTGGCTGAGTGTTTTTGAAGCTGCCCTTATCTGGGCAAATGGAGAGTATTCCATCACACTTCTGACCTGTCCCTTGTACATGGTGGACAGGCTTTGGGGGCTCAGGAAGTGAGTTACTTGCTGCAGAATTCTGAATCTCTTTGTTGAGTTTTTAGCCACGTTATCTATATAGCTAGTCCACTTAAATTTCTCATCACTGCTAACGCACAGGGTGGTAATGGTAACGCTGTTGATAATAAATGAGAGATGGTTAGACTCTGTCTTGCTGGAGATGGTTATTGTTTGACATTGTGTGCACAAATGTACTGCCATTTGTTATCCGAAGTCTGAAGGTTATCCACATTCTGCTGCATTCGAACATGGACTGCTTCAGTAACTGATGAGTTGTGAATGTTACAGAACATTGTGCGATAATCAGCAAACATTCCACTTGAAACCTTATGATGAAGAGAAGGTCATTGATGAAGCAGTTGAATGTTGTTGGACTTAAAACAATGTTCGGAGGAAAACCTGTAGTGATCTCTTGGGACTAAGATGATCAGCCTTCAACAAAAACAGCCATCTTCATATGTGGTCTATTATTCAAATCAGTGATGAGTTTTCCCTGATTCCCATTGACTTCGATTTTGACTTCAAACAAATGAATGTGAACAGCCATTTTAAGTGACAGTCAGCTGAGTAGTGAGCCTCCAGTTGGTCGTTCCTGGTTGTGTCTTCAGATTCCTTTAACATGCAAGTTTCTTTTGCCGAGTGCCAATGATCTTTTTCAAGATCCTATCTTGACCAACTCAAAGGATTGTTTGTGACTGAAGTTACCGCTGAAATTCACCCCCTGGTTTCGAATAAGGAATTGCCAGTGGTAGAGTTTGTTGCTACCATTGAGGGAAAGTCATAGGTTTCAATTTAGGTTAATTATTTGTTCTGACTCCTGTATTCTGTTATGACCAATGAAGGAGCAAGGTGAAGAAAGTAGCCTGGAAGGGGGAGAAAGAAAGTATTTTTATTTATTTATTTATTTATTTGACATGGCAGAATTTCTCATTAAAAATAGTGTTGTGGCTTATGGCCAATGCTTCACACAGTCACACTCACTGTGATAATATTTTTTCATACCTGGATGTCATGCATAGGCATTACCTGAAATTGTAAGATATATATTCTTTAATTAGACCTGCCTTTCACCCCCAAATGCTAAATATTATCCTTCTAAACTCTGCCTCAATCATATTTCCATCAAGTACCATCATAAGTAAATTGTAAAAAAATTGTAAGCCCTCATTCTTACCAAGTTATTGTTATTCATTCATGTCATGTATTTTATTTTCTGTTGCACAGATTTGCATTATTTTGATGTAACATAATTTAATTTTGGATTTTCTGACTTACTTTTGTCCCACAGGCCATGGTCTTCTTCCCTTGCTATTTGTTTCTTGTCTCCATGTATGTAATTCCCTGCTGCATCACCAACTACAGATCATTCTGCCCCAGTCCTAGGGACTCCTCCTGGGTACATGGACTCTACCACCAGATATTGACCTGCACTGTCCTGATCCAACTCGGACCTATCACTAACTGCACAGTCTTCTCTCTTACAAACTTGGTGCCATGATAGTTTGGACGTTTGCCACATTTGCCCACTCCCTCCCACAGTCTTCATTTGTGTCACCCCAATTCTCAGAGATTATCAGTTTCACTTATCATTGCCAGGGGAAGTCTATAAACAAATGTAATTTTTCAAACCCAATACAGGAAACGAGATTTTCACTGAGCTTTCTAGGGGTTGGTGTGAGGTTTAAGTGGGAGGTGGTGGGAAATGGCAGACCAAAGAGAATATGGTGAATAGGGCAGGCAGGGCTCAGAATTATGGATTAGATAGTAAGGATTAAATGGGAAAGTTTTGGCAGAATTGAGATGGCTAATATTTGGCTACAGGGGGCAAAATGGGGAAGTCAGGAAAGGGTGGGGTTGGAGGGTAAGGATACAATGGTTGACAGAAATTTCAAAGGGGAAACAGAGGGAAATAATGGGAGTAAGGCAGTGATAAGAAAGGCACAGTATGCTGGAAGATACAACTTTAATGAATGTTATGGAAGCAATCATGTTGGGATCTTTCAGCCTGAAGTAAGATATATACAAGTGGTCTTAGTTACACTCTATTTAACCCTTTGAGCTTAGATCTCGAGATAATTGCAAGGTTTTTCTTCTTCAGGCTATTTTGCGAGAAAGTATTCTGCTCCAAATGAGCATCCAAAAATCAGAATCCCTTGTCAGGCTCCAACCAGTCAGTAAGTAATGCCATAAAGTACCCCATTGCTATTTTGCTAAAGATATAATGGGGAGTTTATTGGGGAGTCCAATTTAGTGACATAGTTGTTTAAAGTAGAGTGCAAAACAGTGTTTCATCCAAATGAAATTTTCTCCATTCACCACATTTTGAGAATTGAACATGACGGTTACGGTTACAGAAGAAATTTTTGATGTTGGAATATCGATAGTTCCATTAATATTGTCGCTGTTTAGCCATATTGCAGTGTGTTGATGGGCAGCTGTCATGGCTGGCAGCATGGAACACATGAGATTGCTAGATCGATCAGCACAGCAAATTAGTATTAAATATCCAAATATTAACAATGAGATGGTAAAATATAATAATGGTATTTCAATTGATTAGATTTAAGAATAAGCATGTCCTTCTTTTTATTTTCAGGTCATGTGACTTTAATGTTCTACAGTTGGAGAATACTCACATGCCTACAATTCATGTATCATAAATAGCAAGAATTAATATTCACCAGTTTAACTAACATTGGTTTAATAGCATGCAGGTTCCACAGATTTTTCTGTAAACTGGTTAGGAATCATCAGATATAATGATCCTTTGGAATGTATTTTAAAATCATCACAATATACTTATCATTTAATGGAGTGGAAGTTTTTTTTAAATTAATTGCTAGCAGTCAGTTGGATGAACGCTTCTTTTGTGTTTCATTGCAGCAACTGATGCTTATGTCAGAAAAATAAAGAGAGGGCTAAAATTGATTTTGTTAAAACTGGAATACTGATTTATAAATGGACATTTGCACCCTTTTCGGAGTTGGTTCAGTAATGTTTCCTGTGAATCCAGAATACACATTGGTTGACTTTCACTATCTGCAACTGCATTTTGACATACTGAAGGTTGTAAGCAGAACTGGCCTGACAGGATGGGAGTCACTGCTCTAATGTCATTCTGTTCTATGGTTTGAAGCTGTGCACTGTTTTTCACATATGATGTTTGTTCCTTCATAATAAAGTCCAGAAATTATTATTTGTAGTATTAGCCGATTTATTTTTGATGTGCTAGTGTGACATTCCTTTGTCTGTTATTTAAAATAAAGGGTTGATACCTGCATAAAGTAACAGACAAAGAATTGTCATTATGAATACATTAGCAATATCATTGCTAATAATGTCTGAGTTTTTGTGTATCATATTCCTTCATGTTCCTTTCTTCTTCTTATGCCTCACAACTGCTTTTTCCTGCATTCCTGGACAGAGCTCCATCTTGGATTCACAGAGTTTGTCTCAGATTTATCAAAACTTGCCCTCAGAAGGTTACCAGTTTTGAATTGAACAGGTTCCATTTCACATGTACTTGAGTGAGATAATGTTGTGAATTTATTTGCACATGAAGTTGCAAAGCAACAGAAATGTTACTGCAAATGTTACTGCCAGAAGCCATCCCGTTGTACCAGAAAATAGCTGCACATTATCAAAGGGTTTATGCAACAAAATACTGCAATATCCAGGAAAAACAAAATTAAATCCTGCTGGATCCAGCCTAGAATAATTGAGAAATTGTTAACTATAAGATGTGCTCACAAAAGCAAAGTTGATTCCAGAGCTTCATTAGCAAATGTTTTATCCTTGCTGAGGAATTGGTCAAAGTTCTGGCTGATCTCAATTGGAAAGAGTGGCACATGAAATAAGAAGTGGTGCATAGTAATGTAGTTTTCAGATTTATGAACCTAAAAGAGTAACATATTCAGTGTAAAAGCTGTATATCTGTTGAAATACACACAAATGCAGACAGTAGGAAAAACTGCTGCAAAGCTTACAATTGGGAAGTATATGACCTATTATTACTTTGAGTGTAAAATATGATTGCATTTTACACAGAGGTAAAGAAAAAAATTATTGACGAACAAGTGTTAATGACAGTTTTTTTCCAGCAGCTCAGGTTTCAGTGATATTTGCATAATAAATAACAGCAACTGTCCAGGTTTAACCTCAAGGATTGTAATAAGCATCTTTTGCGCAAACAAAAGAATATTATGGCATAATTATTTATTACCTTATTCAGAAAGGAGCCTTCTGTGAATTTGGTAGATTTTGCAGAAAACTGGTCAACAGATATGAAGTCAGACAACAAAATGGTGAAACGCAGAGTCCGTACTCGAATGACCAAACTTAAAAATCAGAATTAATATTTGGTTTTATTTATTCATGACAAGTGGGCAAAGCCAGTATTTGTTGCCAATAGCAGATTGACCCTAAAAGTTATGTTGAGCCAACTTCTTGAACTGCTGCAGAATTTATGACACAAAATCATACAGAGGTCTGAGCACCATTGTCTATGGTGAGATTTGTAGCGGAATCAGACAAGAAGTCCAGTGAGGCTGGTCTCAATGTCGGGAACGTTGTACACCATCTTTTATTCTTTTGGCGAGCGGTGTGGCAAGTAGTTCCCAATTAATGGAGACTGTTGCTTGTTAAATTCCTCATTAACAACTCAACTCACCTCACTAATATTCAACCTCCTATCTGACCAAACATGGTATTGAAGATGGACGTTGAGAAAACTTGACATGGAAACCAGAATGGGTACCTGGTAAATTCAGGCTGACTGCTTACACCAAAGCACCTTCATATTGGGAATCAACATCTCAGGACAGGCTCCATGGATGCCAGCCGCATGCATCCCATATCCATGAACATTAGCGTCAGACATGTGCCATTGTCTGAGAACCTTCATGGCATATCTCAAATCCACTTACAGGCTGCTTCTACACTTCAGTGCTGCTCTTCGGGGTGCACCGGTAACGATCATTGTATTGCTACTGCAATGAGACTTTGTATGTCTGGATGTGCACCTGCCTCATAAAGTGAACCAGGCTACATCTCCGGGCTCTTTGCTCACTGTCACAGCTCACTCATTCTGAACCCATCTGGATGCTCACAACATGCCTGCCTTACGTTACCTTGCCTTGCCCTTTTGAACTTTATTTCCTCAGCCAGAACTACCAGGCTCAAATTACTGTCCTACCATCCTATTTAGCACAGACTCAATGATGGTTGTGCTTGTTATAGTTGTTAGTAAGCCTCTTCCAGTTAACTTCAGGGACTGCTGGAACAGCAAGACATCAACAGCTTCTGATAATAGTGTTGGGACTTGGACATAGTCAGTCAGCCACTTGAAGTGATCTGTGTCAATATCTTTTCAGTGCCTCCCTTTTTAGTGCATCCATCTCTGAAATCCATGCTTGGCAGCAACTTCTGAAACCAGAAGTCAATGTGTCAGCATGCAACTTCATGGTTAGGATGTTGTTTGTCTACATAAGGGATGAGGTGCCAAATGTTGGACAGCTCACCATCTGTCTTGCCTCTTTCTGCTTTATTGTGGGCTTTCATTCCTCCTGGTATGAGAGTGAGGCTGGTATTATGGGATATGAAAATGGGTGGCACAGCTGCTCTTTTGCTGCAGGTAGGAAGGTGACATATTGGCAGAGGAGATGGTATGCATTGTTAGTGATGTTGGGGATTGGGTGGGTGAGGCAGAGTGAGGAAGATGTTGAATATGATAGTGAGAGTGGTGGAGCATGAGCCTTGGTGGGATATGGGTGCAGTAGCAGTGATAGTATAGATGTGAGGTATTGGGAAAAAGATGGTGGCACTTACACTAGCAGAATGCAGAAGGTCTTTGACCTTTTTCCTAAAGTGCTGGGCATTCCTCTAGACACCTGAGACTGCTTTAACCTGGTGGTACCCTCAGATTGTGATAGTATGATCTGTTATCCTGGTAAGAAAGCATCCCCTATTAGCAACAAGCCATCCAGAAGGACCTCCAGAGCCCTGCCTGAAAAGCGGGGTGCTAATTTTCCCCTGTCTTCCCTGTCCAGGGAAAATACAGGAACTCTACACTGATAGGGCTTGTCCTGGTGCACAACGTGCTTTTAAAGATGGTATCGGCACAAGGGATGCCGGTTAATTCCAGAATGTCCACCCTAGCAGCGGCAAATCTTTTTTTTTTATTCATTCATAGGATGAGGACGTTGCTGGCTAGGTCAGCATTTATTGCCCCATCCCTAATTGCACAGAGGGCAATTATGAATCAACCACATTGTTGTGGGTTTGCAGTTTGCAGTCTCATGTAGGCCAGACCAGGTAAGGATGGCAGTTTCCTTCCCTAAAGGACATTAGTGAACCAGATGTTTTTTTTCCAACAATGGGCAATGGATTTAATGATTATCATTAAACTCTTAATTCCGGATATTTATTGAATTCAAATTCCACCACCTGCTGTGCTGGGATTTGAATCCAGGTCCCCAGAACTTTACCTGGGTCTCTGGATTAACAGTCAAGTGATAATATCACTGCCTCCCCTCCTTAATGACCTAATGAGGAAGAATTGCCGGACCCAAAACGTTAACTGTGATTTTTCTTCATAGATGCTGCCAGACCTGCTGAGCTTTTCCAGCAACTTCTGTTTTTGTTCCTGATTTACAGCATCCGCAGTTCTTTCAGTTTTTAGTTAATGAATTGAGTTGGGTAAGGTATGCTGAGAAAACTCACTAGGCTATGCAGCAAAATACCCTTCAAAAAACCTGACACAACTTGCACATGAATGTAGGAATCAGTCCTTGGTATAGGTGCACCACAGTTCTGTAGCAGAGGAGAGTACCAGGTTAGACACAGCGACAGCAAAGTAACAGGGACGTAGTTCCATGTCAAGACAGTGAGTAAGTTGGATGAACAATTGCAGGTGATGGCTTTTGAACACATCTTCTACCCTTGTCCAAGGTATTAGAGGTCATAGGTTGGGAGGTGCTCTCAATAGAACATGGTGAATTGCTACCTTGCACCTCTTACCTGTTACATATTGTGAATCAGCAGTTGAGGCAGTGAATACATAACGTGGTAAAATGAAGAAGCTGGCTGTTTTGTCCTGGATTGAGTGGAGCCTCTTCCATGTAATGTGGTTTGCACTCACCTAGGCAAGTGGGAAATATTCCATCAGACTCCTGCTTTCTGTCTTGTAGTTGGTGAACAGGATTTAGTGTGTCAGGGGACGAGCTACTCATCACAGAGTTCCCAGCTGCTGATCTGCTTTTGGAGACCCAGGGTTGGTCATGTTATATAAGGCAGTTAGTAGCTGGAAGGGTTAACTGACATCAGATGATTGGCTCCACCCATCTGGATATAAACCCTGTTCCTGGGAGAAACTAAAGGAGTATTAATGCATCCTTTATGGTGTTTGTAGGGTCTCTCAAAGTTGTTGTTCTATAGTAAAGACTATGCAGCAAATAGTAATGTGTGCTTTTGAGCCCATATGTCAAAGACCACTATGTATCTCAGATGTAATTATCTATTGAATAATATGTAACAAACCTATTTACTGTTCATCAAAATTGAAGACTTTATGTGGGCATCAATCTCCACTTGGTATCAGTAACCTCAAATGGTACTAATAAGAAAGATTGGTGGAAGTGAATCAACCCAAGCTTCTCAGTCACACTGATACAATGTGTTGACAGCTCAGAACCACAACAATTTAATAGGCCCAGTTAAGTTTTTGGTCAAAGGTGATTCCCAGCATGTTGATAGTGAGAGATTCAATCATAATGCTGTTGAACATCAAGGAGAGGATGGATCACTTATGTTGGATTTGTGAGGCACTAAGGTTACCTGCCATTTAGCTTCCCAATCTGTATGTTGGACACAGACTGCTATATTATCTAAATAATACTGAATGCTGCTCAACACATTTCAATCTTCAGTGAGTAATCTCAGTTCTGACCATGTGTTGGAGTGAAAAGCATGAATGAAGCAGTTGGAGATGGTTGGGCGTAGGACACTACCATGGGAAAATTGGTAATTACCCAGAGATAATTGGCTGAATTGCCCTTCTGTTGGTAGAGGACATAACTGGGTAATTTTCCATATTGTCATGTGGTGGTGCTGTAACTGGACTTGAGCAACTTAGTTAAGGATGCAAGTTGTTCTGGAACACAAGTCTTCAGTGCTATTGCCAGAATTCTGTTGGGGCCCATAGCCTTTAAAATTATTTCATGGGATGTGGGCATTGCTGGTTAACCCAAACATTTATTGTCCCTCCCAAAGTGTTTCGGAGAGAGTGGTGATAAACTACTTTTTGAACCACTGCAGTCAGTAGAGAGTAGGTCTGACCACAGTGCTGTGAGCGTTGGAATTCCAGGATTACGAGCAGTGACAGAGAAGTAATAGTGACATGTTTCCAAGTTAGAATGGTGTATGGTTTGGAGAGGAACTTGCAAGTAGTGATGCTCCCATGTGTCTGCTGCTGTTGACATTCTAGATAGTAGAGGTTATGGGTTTGGAAGTTCTTGCAATCCATTTGGTAGATGATACATTCTGCTGTCAGTGTATATCAGTGAGGGAAGAAGTGACTGTTGAAGTCTACCAATGATTTGCCAGTCAAGCAGGCAACGTCGTCTTGAATAGTGTTATGTCTGAGGCTGGAGATGTGTAATGTTTCCTTTTCTAGTCCCACGCCTCCATAGATCACAATAAATTTTTGCTTTACCTGGCTTGGTAATATGGCCAATTATATAGACCTCAGACTGTGTCAGGTTCAGTGTTAAGAACACATCAGCCAAGTTTCTTTAATCAGCAAGAAATAACTGGTTTATTACCAAGAACACGCTTACTTGAGAACTCTCTCACATCTGTGGAAAAGCAAAAAAGAATGAAAACTCTTCAATGTTAACTTTAAACAAACCTTGTCCAAGAAATATCTAAGCCCATGAAAGTAAATTAAGTCATGGAGTATCCTAAATGGTGTTATAATTCCAAAATTATTCCAAAATTAACACAAACTAATGACTTTGAGGTGTTTTTTGGAACAATTGTAAATGCCTGATTATAATTTACTTCAGACAGTAGTGTAGATTCCAAGAAAGTCCTCTTCAGGAACTCTCCCTAAGTGGTAAAGATGACTTTTAGGTTGTTCAGTTCATTGATTTTGCTGAGAGGAATTGCAGAGAAAGAGGAAGTAAGAACAATAAGCTGTTGCCTCTCAGGTAGGTCTCAAATTGTCACTGATTGAGTTCAAAAATGCAATAGTCCTATTCCACCCACAAACTGGACCTTGATATCTCTCTGAAAATTCTTCCGATTGAATGACTCCATCTGATCTTCCTGCTCATTGTAGTTGAAATATTGTTGCTGTTGCACCAGTGCATTTTCCTTAACAAAGTGTCCTTTGTTTAACAGTTCAAGATGTCATTATTATGCATTATTGTCTTTCATGATAATTATACATTATTAACCTTTTGTGAAGCAATATTTGGGTCATATATATTAATAATACTTTGACACTTGGGGAAAAGGTAATATGGCTTAAATTCATTACAAGGTAACAAAATATACGGGAGAAATAATAAAAATCGCATGCACACTCTTTCACTCTAGTCTAACTAATACAGTTATGGTTTTCTACCATGGCATCTGGGTAATTCAGAATAAAGTTAAACTCTGGGCAAAGCATCAGCTATCACCTTGTTTTCCCATAAATATGGATAATCTTGATGTTATACGGCTGTAATCAAAAATTCCACCAAAATTGACTGGCATTCATAAGTTGTGATCTGTATATAATAGTATCCTATGTACTTCAAAATGTTTAAGAGGCAGTAATATTTTCAGAGTTTCATTTTTTCCACAGTAGAGCATCTCTTTTGGTGTCATTTTGGAGAAGAACCCTATTAGCCCTTTTCTGCCTGACCCACATTCTTGAATCACCACACTCCCCACCAACCCCCCCACTCCCCCGCACACACACCCCCTCCCCCAACCGCTGACACTGTGTGATTACTTTGAACTTATCCAAGTACCCTGCCATAAGATCATGACAGATATTAAGATAACTGCGTATAGTTTCCTGATTTATGTTTCCCTTCCTTTTCTTTCAATTCATAGAACATTCTGAAATCCAGAGAGATTTGGAAAATTAAAACCAATGTATCAATATCTCACAAGTCACTTTTTTCTCAGACCCTAGGATGAAATCCATCAGGCCACTTGTCAGCCCATAATTCCAATAATTTACTTAGTACCACGCCTCTAGCAACAACACTTTTCCTGAGTTCCTTCCCCCCTTTCATTTCCTGATATATCACTGCTTCTGAGATGTTACTTGTATCTTTTATAGTGAAGACTAATGCAAAATGCCTGTCTAATTTACGTGCCATTTCCTTACATTCCATTATGAATTCTCCAGTCTCACTTTCTTTAGGACCAACACTCGCTTTGTTAACCCTTTATGTATTTATTGGAACTCTTGCTGATCATTTTGGCATTTCCACCTAGCTTATTCTTCTAACCCAAATTTACTCACTGTGTCTTTTTTGTTGTCATTCTTCGCTGTCTTTTATATTCAGGAGCAGCATAGTGGCTCAGTGGTTAGCACTGCTGCCTCACAACACCAGGGACCCAGGCTCAATTCCACCCTCAGGTGACTGTCGATGTGGAGTTTGCACATTTTCCCCCTGTTTGCGTGGGTTTTCTCTGGGTGCTCTGGTTTCCTCCCTCAGTCCAAAGATTTACAGGTTAGATGGATTGGACATGGTGAATTGCCCCTAGTGTCCAGGGATGTGTAGATTAACTAGATTAGCCATGGGAAATGCAGGGTTACAGGGATAGGGTAGAGGTTGTGTCTGGGTGGGGTGCTCTTCAGAGGGTCACTGTAGATTCAATTGACCGAATTCTATGATTCTGACCTGCCACCTATCTTTGCACAATTAAATGACGTTTTTATTTTAATTTGATACTGTCTTTAATGTTTTTAGTTGACCGCAGATGGTGTGTCCGTTCCTTGAAATTAGAACCTATCTACTGAATTTTGAAAAATTCTATTAAATATCTATCAATGCAACTCTATTAATGTATCCTTCAAACTAATCTGCCAGTTCACTTTAGCCAATTCTGCTTTCATGCCCTCATCTTTCCCCTTAATTTAATTTTAGAAGATAGTCTCAGACCCACCACTCTTTCTCTCAAACTGAGCATAAAATTCAATCATTTTATGGTTGCTGCAATCTATCAACCTGAAGGTGTCCCATCTCATTGCAATGGAGGCACCTATGCATTTAAGCATCACTCTATCTTAGACATTTTCAATTTTGGCCTGAGGGGCGAATGCCCTTTTTTTTTCCCCAGCTGTCCTTTCTCACCCTGGCTGTTTGTCTTCCTTCCACCTTCTACCCTTCTCAGGTTTACGGAGATGTTGGAAAAAGAATTTCACTGGAAGTAAGGACTCCCAAGCCACTCTTGGTGATGGACATTGAAGTCCCCGATCCAACTAAATTATGTAGCCTGGCCTCCTCAGTGCTCCCTCCAGTGTTATTCAACATGTAGAAAACTGATTCATCAACTGAGGAAGAGCTGTAGGGAGTAATTAGCAAGAGGCTTCCTTGCTCATATTTAACCTGATGCCTTAAGTATTCCTGGGGTCCAATATTGAGGACTACCAGGCCAACTCCCTCCCAACACCCTCTTGGATGGTGATGGTGAAGTCAGGGACATTACCTGTGTTGTATCTTTCCATGAGAATTACAATGCAATGCTCATTTTTAGGATTTTTCTCCCAATAATGGTTTCCCTCACGCCCCCCGCCGCCCCCCCCCCCCAACGTTAGCAAGGAGGACTTCACAGCATTGACAGTAATGTGTGTATCTTTGTCATTTCTACTGCCTTGGTTGATGCCAGGTAGTCTATCTAGTTTCATTCCTTTTATCAGACTATGAAGGATTTAGATACCATTGTGTGGCTTGCTAGGCAATTTCAGAGAGCATTTAAGAGTCAACCACATTGCTGTGGCTTTGGAATCACATGTCGGCCAGACCAGATAACTACGGCAGATTTTCCTTGGTTAAAGGGTATCGTTGAACCAAACAGGTTTCCAGATTTTTTTTAATTAAAATTCATTAAATTCAAATTCCAGCATCTGGTGCAGTGGGAGTCAAATCTATATTCCCATTACCTTGGGTTTCTGAAATACTAGTCCAGTGACAGGATTGCTATACCATTTCTTCCCTGCATTGCCATTTCTTGATATCAAGAGGAGTGATTCAGATTGTCTGAAAACTGGTAAATGTGTTGCTGGGTACCTCAGGAGACCAAAATCAATAATCTACGCATGAAGTCTATCTAAAGACAGTTTAAAATGGTTGATATTTTCTTTAATTCTGATGTGCTCAGCTCCCCCATTGTTGAGGGCATGAGTATTTATGGAGCTTCTTGCTCAGATTAATTGTATAATTGCTCACTGCCATTCATGACTGCCTGTAGCAGGATTGTATGGCTTTGATTTGATTGGTTGGTTAGCTCTATCTATTGCTTGCAGGTTCTGTTATTAAGCATGCACATAGTCCCGCAATGTAGCTTTGGGTTGCTATCTCATGCTCCTGGCATGCTTTCTTACACTCTTTAACCAACCATGATTGACTCACGGAATTTGGCAGAGCACATTTGAGGAGCCTGTCCCTGCTTTGAGTTTATAAGCTCATATGCCTAGTCCCTCCGAGGGAGCCATTGAGGTTGGGTGTACAGGATGCACTCGTGCAAAAGAAAATTGTGGGCATCAAGAGGCAGAGGTGGAAATCCCAAAATAAGGTCACATCCGCCATTCTTTAATGGTTTCAAGCTAATTTTGATTTGTGAAAAGTTAAGCCTTAGTGACATCTACAACACAATTAAATCATTAAAGCTGTTTTTTCTTCTGTCCAAGGTTGTCTAGAGCAATCTCAATAAAACCGCTCTTACTGAGCCATACGAAATATTTCCAATTGCACTAAATCCTACAATTCTTTCATGCAAAATTAACACAAGCTTTGCATCATGTTATACTAAAAATGGAATTGTGATGACCTAAACTCATTTGACATAAAATTCTTATAGTCAACAGAAAACATTTTCATCCCACTGGTCTAGAATGGATTCAAACCTAAATCCATACACTTACACTGTTTGATGAAAAGCAGGCATAAAGAAAGTGTAATTGTAATTTTCTTTGTAACAGTTCTCATTATTCTTGTAATCTCTCTTGACAAAAATAAAGTTGGCTAAGTCAGCTAGAGCCAATTTATAGCATTGTTTTTGACTTTTATGCAGCAGTCAACTGATCAGTTCATTATACTTTCGAAAGCCTGCCTGCGTGCCATGTCCATCTTTCACATTTAGGATAAGATGTGCAAGTTTTCAGCTGTGCTGCTGAGAGGAACATCTTGCATCAGAACTGTGCTTCCTGGCTAAATCTTAAGCTAAATCACTAAGCAGTCAGGGAGAAATGTCACCAACCTGCTGCCAGCAGATCCATGACAAAGAATATTGCAACGGGGAAGAATAAAGGAAGGCTTTGCATCAAAATAAAAGTTGAAAATAAATTATAAATAGGTTCAACAAAATCAAATCATAATTCAGCCAAATTTATAGAAGCCATTCTATCTAATGATAGAAATAGACGATGTCAACAAACAAAGCAGTAAATTAATTTCAAACCTATGTGTAAATATCGAATCCAGACTCTTTCTGCAATTTAGGTTTTGCTATGTATTTACCAAGATACACCGCACCAAAAAGATGTTGCATTTCTAATTTTTGTAAGTCAATTTTTGCAGTGAATGTGTCACAATTTTGGTGTGGTGTGGTAACTAAAATTCAGGTAATCTGACCTTGTCCTTCTTTCCAGACCAAAGGGTGAAAAGAACAGTTGGACAGACAAAGGAGTGGATAACAGTCAGCCTAATATGAATGAGAGAGATAGTGGGAACTGCCGATGCTGGAGAATCTGAGATAACAAGGTGTAGAGCTGGATGAACACAGCAGGCCAAGCAGCATCAGAAAATTTTTTCTGAAGAAGGGTCCAGACCCGAAACGTCAGCTTTCTT
>NC_063350.1:40180694-40190501 GCF_021869965.1 Rhincodon typus | reverse complement strand
TCTGATGCTGCTTGGCCTGCTGTGTTCATCCAGCTCTACACCTTGTTAGCCTAATATGAATGGCTGCTAATGGGGACTATTAGTGGCTAACAATAGGTAATGTTTAATAACAGACCATGTGATAGCAAGGCCTTGTGTGTGGGTGTCGGAGTAAGGACATGGAAGAAGGGCTTGAGGCACTCTTTGGTCTCTATCTCCACCTATCGTTTACTCCTTACCTCCTCCCCCCCACACTATCTTTTGCATAAAAAACATCCTTTTTCCTAGAGATCATCAGTTCTGAGGAGGAGTCACTGGACCTGAAACATTAATTTTGATTTCTCTCCACAAACCTGCTGAGATTTTACAGCAATTTCTATTTTTGTTTCTGATCTCCAGCATCTGCTGTTCTTTTTCTTTTAATTTTGTCAATTAGTAGATCTTGAAATTAAAGGAACTATTGATTGTTTACCAAATTCCAGTTTTACGAGCTGCTTTAAACTTATGAACACACACCTTTCATTGCAAATTAGAAATATCAAACTTCAAACACCTATTGCCATAAGAACATATTCAGAAGTTCAAGCCTTGCAAGTGTTGAATGCTGCTTGATGAAATGCTAACTTGAGACCATTAGAAAATGAGATAGCATTGCATATGCTAACTATTTTAATAATGGCACTGTTTAGCTTCTCATTTTTAAGAGCTATGACTCCTCAGGAGAAAAGCAGTCTTGGAAGAGAAACAGAGAAGTATTTCAAATGGGTTGTCCAACACAGAAACGGGAAATGAATCTGTGCAAATGCATTAGAAATTCTACTGACTGAAGAATATTCCATTTTATTAAGGAGGACTGCACCTTATTTACTGCAAGATTTTTCCCTCGTCATCCAGAAAAGTCTTATACTAATTTCTTTTCTCAGTTAAACAGCAATCACTCTTCTGTCACCAGAGTCTTAAACTTTTGAACCCTGTCAGCAAAAAATTCCAACAAAATGTAACCAAAGATTCACAGGGGAACAATTCAGCACCATCAAAATGAACTGCTGCAATACATTAGTGTCTATGTGCAGCACGGCGAATATTGAGCTCTGTGTGCAGTAATTGTCACGATGACAGAGCTGGGAAAGCTCTTTATAATTAGGATGGTTGTTTTGTCATGTGTAATGATCTGGAGAGGAGTCAGGGAGGGTAGAGGAACGAGAGCTGCTTTTCCCTGCAGCCTAGAGACAGAGCTGGACACAGCAGCTGGTGGATTGGCTCAGCAAGCCACCCATCAGCTGTCAGAGAATTGTGCAGCAGAGGCTCGGACGAAATAAAGCCAATCAGTGAAATAATGAGCAAGGTAATATTCCCCTAGAGACTTCCTGCAGGTTTTTTCAAGCCCACCGCAACTGTCTAACTATTTGCTTTATAGGAACCACATTTCTCTATTGATATGGGAGGCCTTTTGTTTTGTGTTAGGCAGAGGAGAAAAAAATGATGATTTAAATCAGCATTTTTCCTACCAGAATGCACCACACTGCACATTCTTATCGGTACTGGTCAACTTGTTTTTGTAATTTTCTTCATGTTGCTTTAATAAATTGCACAGAAACATAACCACTAATAACATTGAACAAATTCCAAGACAAACTTTATCTATTTTAATCATGTGGAAAATGTTAAGATTCTTCTGACTTTCAATACACATTTGAAGTTTCATAGCTGCCATGTTAAGGGAATTAGGACTTTACATAAAACCTGATTTAGTTGTTTGCAACCAAGCTTTTGAACATTCTAGCCACACTTCTTTAAGCTTTTTGGAGACGTGCAACATTTTAATTAAGAACTAATATATCTGCATCGGTGCCAAACAAAAACAAAAGACTGATTGACAGATTCAACCTCTGAATCTTGAATCTTTCAGAGCTTCAGCTCTCCAAGAGAATGCAAACATAGCCATTATTGCAATGTATTCACACCACGTAATTTTTATATTTCAGGCCATATTTTTGTGTCAACATTTCTTTTGAAACCTAACGTTGTGCAGCTCGTGCCCTACCACCTTTGAGACTATTACAGCCTCAACATTGCAATCATATTATTATGACCATGTAAGGTTATACCTAATAGTTCAGCCACCCTCAATGGAACATGATGACAGCTTTCAGCTGTGCAGTCAGGTACTATTAAATTACTTTCAATGAATGTGAAGTCATCCTGGTTAAATATGCTTTATTGATGCTAACCTGTACTAGGGCCATGTTGAGCTATCGTGTCCTTGGACACTTGTCTGCCTGTATATATGTACATCAGGTGAAAATGAAATCAAGGTTGGTTGATACATTCAGGATTGGATAACCTGTTGGCACCTAAGGCAAAGTTCACACATGAACAATGGCTTTGATTGTTTGTAGAACTTGGCAGTCATGAAAACATACTCAGAAGCATTAAGATCATGAGAAAAACGAGGGGAAAAAAATTGTAAAGCCAAAGTAAAATCTCAACCATCATTATGGCCCTTTGAAAATACTCAGACATTGTGTGTATGCCCTTCATTGTGCTTTAAATATTTATCTCCTCCTCAGTTGGTACAATCACAGCAAAGAAAACCCAGTTGGAAAGGGCCTTACCAATAATCCCATAAAAGGCCAGAACTCCAAAGAACCCCAGTGACTTGTATATTGTCGTTCAGAGTATTGAATTGTATGATTCTGATTAATTCATCATCTGCAGCTAATTCAGGCAATGCCGCCAATGGAAATAATGCAGTGCCCAAAGTCAACCTAGATTGAGGTTGGAGTGACCTCGTGAGAACAGCCACCCATGAACGTATACATTCTGCAGTGCTGTGATGTGGGTAAAGCTGTATGCAGAGCAACCAAAATTAATTAACTCATTCATTATACTCTCACTGTGACAGATAAATAGACTTTGTCACTCTATTCTTTCTAGTACACAACCTCTTCTCATTACAGAATCCATGCCACTGATATATTTGTAGCATCAGTAGATTAAAAAAAATTAAACCTCAACGATCTCCTTCACCAATGTAAAGAAAGTGACTATTTCCCATCACAGTATTGTAGGGTGGCAGTACAAATATGGAGATTGTTTCCAGTATAAGCTTGTGCAGAGGAGGCAAAGATAGTTGAAAATGTTCTTCGAAAATATGATGCTGAACAGCTTTGGAAATCTTCTTAGCAAAGTAAAGCTTGTACAAAAGAACATAATTCAGGAAGAATATATAGAATCATCAGCCTTCCCTACCCTTAAAGCTCTGTCACTGTATTAGCCAGTCATTGAATCCTACAGTATGTGACATGATCACTAATTTGCATTGATTCTTCATTGAATAGAGTTAATACATTTGGGTTCACCCTTGGATTAGGAAAATTGGCTTTGAGGATTCAATTTGAGGTCATTCAACAGCGAACCATGCCAGATAATGTGTAAAGACACACTGTCAGACTAGAAAGACACTTTGGTATTTGTTCCACACTGTTTCCCCCCTACCCCCAGATCTCCATTGGCAATAGACTATTAGGGGTATGTGCTGTGACAAGATTTGGGTTTGTTCCTGTAATCCACGCAAGTTAAGTTCCCAATCTTGGCCATGTTGGAAGTTCAACTACAAAATATATAGCAGGTACCTAAACAAAAGAGTGCATAAGAATGGGAAGATATGTTTCCTCCTGATATTCTCATGAGACTCCTTGGGTTGACATTTCTCTGTTTTTGTTCCTAATACCAGGCCTACATGGTTGTAAAACATTCTGTTATCCACCTTTATAATAAAGTAGTTAATACTTTGTCTTAAACCAGTTAAAATTTGCACTTAAACAAGCCACAAAGGAATTGGCACAGGCACATGAATGTGTTCATTAAAGAGAACATGCAGCAAAATTCTTATCCTTTGCTGTCTGCTCAAGACTTCCATCTTGTAAGATCATTTTGATTGGAACACTATCAAGGAAGAAGAAAATAGTTTCATGTTTTATCCTTTGTTCCATGTGTCTTGAGGGAAAGAAACATAGTTTTATTAAGAAAGGATTTGTACAACTAAGATGTTCAGTTTACCTCCATCCCATAAAAACTGATTAGTTCATATTTATTTAAATTCCAAGATGCTATTCCTGCTATTTTCTCTATGCTTCCTTGAAACTTTCTAATAACATGCATCACTTATTTTGTTTTGGAATATTGGTACCTCTAAGTTATTGCCAGCCTCACATTCCTATTCTGAATGTCCATATGGCTCAGTGGTGTGCCACAGTCTCCTCAACTCTCACAAATAGCAGATAATTCACACAAATGGGCATACCTGGTATCTTGCCTCAGATAATGCACTAACCTAAGCAAGGATATCATCAGCTTCATTTCGTAGGATAATGAGACATCAACCGTGAAGTGCATAAAATCTGGAATGATGATAGAGGCAGATAATCCTAGAAAGAGGAAATTGATTCTGAAGGCACCAACAAGACGCATGACAGATCCAGACACTCTGCTGACTTCGAGGAATTATGATCAGTCACTTCAGAAAAGATTAGGATGTTACTGAGTAGTATCTCAAATTTAAAAATGAAATGTAGTTCAAACAAATGCTGTTGATTACAATAGAAGTAAGTGCGCAACATTGAATCTAACATTCAGCAAGAAGAAAAGACCTTGAGAGAGCAAACGTTTTGCAATTTCTGAATAGATTTAGAATCCATGGAACCATAGCACAAGAATGAAATAAATGCATCATGGTGAATGGCAAAATTACAGTAACATCAGGTTGTGTTTTTACATCAGATAAAGCTATGTATTGTAGTTCTTATAGTACACAGGAAAATAGGTAGTTGACATTGAGTTACCTAACTGTAGATTAATTAAGCAGTTCTGATGATGTTCCAGCCGGTGACAGTAAAGCTTGAACATCAGCAGAATTCTGTGTTGATGTATGTATAGCATAGTTTGCTTTATCTTTTAAGTGTAATTTTGCCTTCAATTATTTTTAACATTTATAGTTCAGCAGACATTGGATAATGTAACCAAAGGATAACAGAAATAAAACGTAATGTAGAACGTAAGGGCTATACAGGATCACAAGATAGCTATGACACTGTTACAAGTTTTGTCCTGTTCCTCTCCCACCTCTTAATTCTGCCCTCATCACAACAGTCTGATAGTATTTTCCTGGTAAATAAACTGTCAGGATACACTCCTTTTCTTTCTTGCATGTTTTGGTGTAAAATAATGATAGCTTATAGGCCGCAAGGTAAATGTAATAAAGTACTGAACCGTTAGTTGCAATATAGTTTTATTTGCATTTAATATTAAAAAGTCATTTGGGTACTTATATCAAATTCTTGGATTGTGAGCGCTCGTCTCTTTATCACATACTGTACACGGTAGGACCGACATGATGAATTCACGTAAGTTGAAGTGGAGTATTAAATTGAATCGTAGCCTACTGTTCTTCACTATCATATGAGCATTCCTCAGTGTCAAATCCAAGTGTCATCTTCTCGGATGAACTAAACTCTTCAAACACTTAGGAGAAAATGACTGTCATACAGGAGAAAAGCAGCTGTGCTTGCCCTGGTTGGGTTGGCAGTCTGCTTTCAAAAGCGGCTCTACAAATCACATACCTCTGTCCAAAGGCTATGAAGTCAGGATTATGAGTTTAAAGGCAAAAAGTGTAGGAAATCATTCATGAGAACAGTGATTAAAGTGTGAACTCTAAGCCTTGTTTACATTAGTGTATTTAAAGCCCATGTGTCATCAAGAATTTCTGCCTTGCAAGTCAGAAACTCTTTAACTCTAACATTTCAGAACATGAAGACATTATTGCTGAGACAGCAGACAATTGAGTAATATCAAAGATAGTGCTTGACAGATCAAATCTACCGTGATGCCTGTGTTAAAAGGGGATCTCGGTCCTATTTTAAAATGATAAATGTTAATAATTTACTTAGAAGCTAAATCTTGTGCCTGACCTTGTGAGCTGTATTCAGCTGCAGATGGAGAATTGCAACATGTAATGTTACATTTTACCTCCATGTCAATGATGACAGTTTGAATTTCTTTCTGTTCATCAACTAACTTTAGTGGTTCAGTTACCTGGCCAAAATTCTCCCAGATAGACAGAACGGTAAAATCAGTTCCTTGTCACCGTAACGTAAAAGACAGTAAGTTGAATGAGTCATTTTATCTCTGGTTGAGAAGTGTGGTGATATTCATGGATAAGCAGCAAAGATTCTAATTTCCTCTGTGCTGAATTTACCTTTGATTTAGTTGGCTTTAATACTTCTTAAAACAGTGTTCAACAGTCTCAGAAATTGCATTATCTAATAGACCTTCCTGGGTTTCCTTGGCTCACCCGAGCATGCAGTAATTAGTTGAGCTATACAGACAAGAAAGATCGAGGTTTGTGCTGAGTTAGCAGTTCTCAGCTTGGGCACGATGGTAAAATTGGCATCTGTTGTCATTGTGTTAAGAACCACAAAGCTGGCAACGATCCCCAGTACTGACTGGCATCAAACAACTTCAGTTGCAGTGTGCATCAGATAGGAACAATCCATTCGACTTCTCTCTCTAATGAATGAAAAGTCTGCTGATATTATCTTTCCAACATTAAGAAATGCCACTGAAAGCAACATATGTGCCAATATATAAAATTACCACTAGCTTTAGAAACATGGTAGTGTAGCCACCGAAAAGCTGAGGTGTCTAGAAGGTACAGAGGGCTTGTATTTAGTCTATAAGTATAAACAACATTGCTTCACACCTGGATGATCAAGTATGATCACATGAAAAGCTAAGGAAGTTAATTCACATGTTGGAAAATGAATGGTGCATTTCCAGATGAACCTGGAAACGTGCTCCACCCAAATACTTCTGAATTTTTATATTAAACATCATGAATTTTAGTTATTGTTTCCATAATTTTAATGAACAGTTGACTTTTTTCTGGATTTATATTCACTAAACCACTCCAAATGGCTGAAAAAAAATTGGTAAGAATCAGGCTGGAAGGACTGATGGAAGTTTGAAATCTTAGGTACAGAAAAAGATGCCACTGTTGCATTGTTAATGCAAATGACACACTTGACTAGAACTTCAGCTTCCAGGCATTAATGTCAGGTTAGGGGTCATGCCTTGGTGTAACAGCTCAGGGACTAAACTACTTTGGATATGATCACTGCAGTGCACATTCAATTTAAATTCAATACAACACTCTTATTTCCTCTTAAAGTTTTAAATTATTTAATTATGTTCTTGATTTGTTGATTTTATAATTTTGTGCAGAATTTTTTCCAAATATTCCAGAATTTTGAAGAAGCTTAGATATAAAATTGTTTGAATTTATTTGTAATAAAAATATTGTTTGAAATTTGGACAGCCACATTTTGTAAATCAAAGTCCCATCATAAGCTGTGAGGACAGTGTGTTTCATTAATAATGCTAGATTTTCTTACCTTGTTTAAAAAAAACACCTTAACCCTACATGTTATATATAACACACGTCATATCTAACCTAACAGTCTTAAATGGCATCATTACATACAAAATGAATGTTTCATTCTGGGCATAAGCTATAGTTTCAAAAATAGGAGAACCGAGGTGATGGAAGAGGAGCTAATCAATCAGTTTAACTTATCATTTAGAATGCTAACGTCTGCATTTTTGTTTGGAAGGAATGGTGACAACTGCTTTTATGGATAACATTGTCCTTTTCATCCTTATTGGCTCCACAAAAGTTCAATTCAATAGCACCCTTGTCCTTCAGTTTAATAAACACCTCCCCCCCAAAAAAAAAGTGTTGCACCATTTATGACTGATTACTGAGACACTTGCAGCACTGAATGTCGTTACTCAGATGATCGGTCTAGAGGGCTGCAACAGAATTATGCAGACTTGATCCTGACTTGATACGTGAAGGTGTCACACATTACAGAAGGAAGTTTATTCCTGCAATCTTCCTTTCTTTTCGGATGCCGACTCCAGTGACATTTCATCTAGAATTCAAAGAGCACTGCCTTAATGAAATGCATAATTAACATATTATAATTGTGCTGTGCAGTATGATGATTTTGACAGAACTCACTTTCCATGGCTAATTCTATGCTAATTTAATCTGTTCCTCACTTGCCAACATGACCTTTCCTGATTGAGTTTCACAGAGGAATTTTTTTTTGATGGATTGATTTATCAGCATTGCAGAGACAACACTTCATAAGGACTGCTGGACTGGAAGGAAGGAAGGAGCAGAAATTGTCACAAAACAGTGTTGCAAATTGCACTTGCAGCTTTCCACTGCTATCCCACAAAAACGACAGGTGATTTAATTACCAGTCAGGAGCAAGTTCATGAAAAAAAGCATTAAAATATGTCATAAAAAAGTATCACATTGATAGATTTTAATAGTGCTGGAAGTTATTAAGCATCTTTTCAGGGACAACTTGAGGCTAAAAGTGATTGGCTCGTCAGTGTCATTTGAGCATATGGAAATTACTGCTCATGCATTACCACTATTCAACATTACCAGAGATGCCATATAGCCAGACTACTGACACATGATGCAGAGTTCAATCACAATTAATAAGTAACTAAATTGCTACCACATTTTTAAGCTTTGTCTATCTATTTCCGTATTTTTCTTTCTTCTGGATTTTTGTATGGGAGTGTGTAGTAACAAATTACTGAAAATATGTTGAAACTCCAGAAATTTTAGCAAAAGTGAGAAAGTGATTGAGCAAGGCATGTTTCTTAGAACATATAAAAGCGAGACAAGAGGATTAAAAAGTTTACAACGTTACAAGACTATGAAGAGATGATTGGTATTCCATTCACAACAGGAAGCACCTATTCACAAATAACCTACTCAGTAAACCTCAGTTCAGATTCCATCAGATGCTTCACAGCCTTAATCCAAGTGTAAATGCAAGATCTGAAGACGTAAGAATATCTAGTCTCCATATCAAGCTAGGCTTCAGTAAAGTATGGCACCAAGGAAATCTATCAAACCTAACATCATCAGAGTCAAAGGAAAAACTTCCACTAGCTCTCATTCCAGTCCAATGCTGAGTAAAACCTGCTTGATTGGAGGTCTCATCTTTTAATTGGCTGTTAAATACTTTCAGAGATCTTAAAGTCATTAAAAATGTTATGTAGATGCAAGTGATCACATTCCAACCCCCAGCCCCTCTCTCCCAGCTTGTGGCCATGCAGGAATTCTCCAGGGAAGTGTCTTTGACCTCTGCCAACCATCTCCAATTGCTTCATTAATTACTTTCCATACATTGTAACAGCAGGAGTCAGGCTATTCCCCAACAACAGCCCAAGTTGCATAACAAACCACCTCCTGCTAGTCTGTATCCAGATTGGGCCCCAGTTGTGGCACACAGCATTTCTGCCACATGAATGCCAGGTTAATAACCATCTATCTAATCATCCTGGCTTTATCATATTCCTATCATACACTTTGTACATGGTGGCAAGGTTTGTCAATGGTAATACCACAGGATATTGACTGGAGGAAAGGAACTCAGTAATGGTGGGTTGCTATTGAAAGTCAAAGTGGCTGACCTTTCCTCTGCTGAAAATGGTCAACACTGGGCACAAGTATGATCTGACACTTGCCTCCCCAGATATGGATGGAAATTATTAGGATTGGCCAATAAAAGTCTTCCCCATATTCAAAGAACAAACAGTATATTTAGTGAATGAGCTGAATATGTTAAAAGTTCCATTACTTGTATTTGCAAAAACAAAGATAGATCTTCAATAAGGCTTGGGGCTTTGTTTGTTGGATTTACTGTGGACTTCTTTCCTTTATAAGTGAATTACACTCTC
>NC_063350.1:40113519-40180194 GCF_021869965.1 Rhincodon typus | reverse complement strand
AAAAAAATTGATTGGCAGGAAGCTTCTCCTACGTTTTTATATTGTACTGTGAAAAGGCGCGGCATCATAAGGTTTAACCATTGACCTTAATGTGCAACCAATGTGTGTAATGTATTTGATCATCTCCATCATGGTTAGTTTTATGCCTTCAGTGGTTCTTTAAACAAATCTGAACTGGTCATGGCTGCATCTGGAATCTTGGACACTTGAGATTTCAATATAGTACTTATGAAGGATAGGCCTGCTGTGTTGATAGCCTGCGCAAATAGTGTCTCCACTCAAAATGCTACTAACATTGCCACATACTTAATACTAGATTGCAGTGCAGCTAACAATTGGTCCAACCTAATTACACCACCTCACGATGTCACATATATGTTCTTTGTAGACCTTGTGCTCCTACAGCTTCTATGAGAAAGCAGTCCACCTTGAGTGTTGATCACTACTCGAGACAAATGGACTACGTGATATGCTAAATTCCCATACTGTACTGAACTTCTTCCTGATCAGTATCCTGATCTCCTCCAGGTCTTCAGAGTAGTTGCATGGAGTTCATTGTGTGAATAAATAATCATGCTTACTGCCTACTCTGAATTTGTAAAAGTCAACTTGATGAAGCTCCATCACTGAGGTTTCCACTGCATTCAAGGCCTGGTTAATAAATTGGCTAGTCTCATTTTTTGCAGTGATCATCAACAAATACTGTACACTGTGCAGCTACATTAATAAACCCCTCATTATTTATTCTGGCTAAGTGGTTTGTTAGCTGCTTGAGAAGTGTTAAAGGATCATTACTGCAGCTACATTGTAATTGGCTTCTATTTTTTCATTATTGGGGATGAACAAAATTGCATTCTCAGGGCATGTGGCTTAAGAGCAATGCATTCTTGCAACATTATCATAAATTGCAACAAAAATGGTTATTCCATCTTTGGAGAAAAGAGGAAAAGAGTTACATACAGGAATATGACTGTATTGATAACAAAGATTTAATTGAACCTTTCCTCTAACCATGTAAAATTAGAATGTTAAATACGGCAAAGTTAAACTGGCAGGTGTGATTCACTCAAAAACAGTGCAATTCCTAACATCTTTTTCCTTGCTACATATAAGATTGTATTGCATGTTTCGCTGCAGCCCACTGTCTATATTGCTATTGCAGTTACAGGAGTTACATATACGTCAGTTGTAGAGACAGCTGTCTGCAGTGACGTGTAGAATGTGTTCTTCAGAGGTGCAGACAATGGAGTTACAATTACAGTATTGTTGGCTGGATAATGGGTTAATTCTGGCAAAGTACATTTACAATGTATAACAAGCCCTCATTATAATGTGGTGTTTGGGAGCTATCCAACATCTATGTTATAACAGAGAATGCAGTGGAACAAAAGGATACTGTAATCCCATGTTTCCTAGATGATTTTATCAGTCCAAAATGGGGGATATACATACAATGTATAATTACAGTAGTATTAGATCAGTTTCATCAACAATTGTAATATATATAGGTTAAAGTGGGGAATTTTTTATCCAAAATCTGCAATCCTGTTTGCACAGATTGTGGATTGAGATAACTTGAACTGCTAAAGATTGAATTATGTATGGCAACATAATAATTCAAAATTTATTGTATGTACTTATCTAAAATTATCATCTCTCAAAGAGACAATAAAGAAGTGCAACATTGAGCTTTAACTGTCGGTGCCACAAACAGTACCATTGTTCTGTAAAAGAAACAAAAATAGTCTGATTTTCAGCACAAAAGGAAATCATTTGGCCGTTTTCAACCATGTTGGTCAGAAAAGAGTTGTTTACTCTAATCCCATCCTTCCAACTTCCAGCTCTTGTCCGGAGCCTGGTAAGCTATGGCTCACACCTATATGTCAATACATTGTTTAAATGCAGTGATGCTTCTGCATCTACCATCCTTTCAGGCAGCAAATTCCAGATCACTACCACCGTCTGTGAAAATTATTCAGTTCCCTTTCAATCATTTTACTGGTTATGTTAAATTTACACTCCTTAGTTATTGACCTCTCTAACAGTGGATTTGGATCTTTTCCAACCACTCTATTTGGACCTCTTATAATTTGATGCACTCCAATTAAATATTCTCTCATCCTTTCTATTCCAAAGCAAATAATCCAGCATATCCAATCTTTTTAATAGCTAAAATTCACTATTCCGGGCAATTCCTCTTGTTATTCTTCTCTGTACTCTATGATATGATTACACCCTTCTTATAATGCAGCAACTGAAGCTATGTGCAGTGCTCTAGTTGTGATCTAATGAATGTTTTAAGCAGTTCTAGCATAACCTCCCTGCTCTTACATGCTAAGCTTTGGCCAAGAACTAACCTGTATGCCTATTAAACTGCCTTACCAACCTGTCCTGCTGCTTTTGGGAATCTGGTAATGTACACTCCCAAGATCCCTCTGTTCCCAATACTTTATTTCATACATGTGTTGGATATTGCTCTACCTTGTTTTGAGCTCCTCAATTGTGTTATCTCACACTTTTCTGGATTGAATTTCATTGGGTACTTTTTCTGCCCATTTGAACAGTCTGTTGATTTCTGCCAACAATCCACAGTTTCCTTCCTCACAATCAATCACAGCCAATTTTGATATAATCTGCAAAGGTCTTTGTATATGAACAAAGGAAAGGGGCATTATTTTGATTATACACACAGACAAGAGACCCAGTACTGAGCCTGCAGAGCCCCTCTGAAAGCAGCCTTCAAATCACAAAAACACCCATTGACCTTTTCCTTCTGTTGCCTGCCACTGAGCCAATTTTGCATCCAACTTGTCATTTTCCCTTGTATTCAATGTGTTTTTAATTTGCTGACTTGTCTTGCCAGCTCGTCAAAAACCTTGCTAAAATCCAAGCAGATGACATGAAATGCACCTCCCTCATCAACTTTTGTTAGTTACCATCTCCAAATATTCAGTCAGATTATTCAAACAAATCCATGCTGACTATCCTTAATTGCACCATGTTTCTCTAAATTATGATGTGCATTGCTTCCTAAAGTCTTTTTCCTAAAACTTTTCCCACCACCAAGATTAGATTGAAAGTACTGAATTATAGGAACCATCCCACTACCCTTTTCAAACAATGGTATTGTGTTAACAGTGGCCTTAAACCATGATTCTAGTCAGAAAGAAGTGCTCACGATGGTCAGAGCTTTATCTACTTCTTCTTTCCAATCTCTCAGAAGCCATAAGGGATGGGCAACAAATGATGGCCTAACCAATGAAAGCCACATTATATGAATGATTTTTTTTTAAAAATCATCTAGGCCTGTTGATTTAGAGATAGTAGGAACTGCAGATGCTGGAGAATCCGAGACAACAAGGTGCAGGGCTGGATGAACACAGCAGGCCAAGCAGCATCAGAGGAGCAGGAAGGCTGATGTTTCGGGCCTAGATCATTATCTTCCTGCTATGTTCATCCGATCCAATATTTCACTCTCCTCTTTCTTATGAGAACATCTGCTTTATTCGCTTTGTTGGTAAAAACAGACAAGAGGGGTGAAGTCTTGTACAGCTCTGAGTGACATGGGCTATGGTGAGGTGTGTGGCAGAATCAGACGAGAAGTCTTGATGTCAGGAGCATCACGCTTCATGTATTATACTTTTCACAAGCAGTGTGGTGAGATTCGCACGAGGCATCAGCGAATTGCCGATTGATGGTGATTATTGCTTGTTAAATGTCTTGTTAACAGCCCAAATCACCACATTAATATTCAGCCATTCATCTTACCAAACTCGCCAAACAAGCCTGACATCAGGAAAATTTAACAAGGAAAACCAAAGCGAGCATGTGATGGATTAAACTCACTGCTTGTTCTGAAGGACATCCATGTTGGATACTGGGCACCAGAATCTCGGGGTTATCCCATGGACACCGGCCACACGTACCTAGTCCACAGACAATGGCAAATGGAATAAGCTAGTGGAGGAAGTGGTGGAGGTTCGTGGTAAAATAACATTTAAAAGACATCTGGATAGGCATTTGAATAGGAAGGGTAGAGGGATATGGGTTAAATGCTGGCAGATGGGACTAGATTTACGTAGGATATCTGGTCAGCATGGATGGGTTGGATTGAAGGGTCTGATTCTGTTGCTGTGCCGCTGTATGACTTTACGTGCCAACCTCTGTGAACTCTCATAGTACATCTCTAATCACATTTCTGCCCTTCAATACTGTATCGCAGGCTGCAGTGTTAAACAACATAGTACTGCTTCAGTGAACACACTGGGGTCAGTGACATGCAACGAAACCAGGCTGCAACTCCAGGCTCTTTGTTTGCTATTATAACACTCACTCACTCTGAGCCTACCTGGATGCTCACGATGTCTTTGTTTTTCCTTTGCCTTGCCTTTTTCACGTTGCCCCTCAGCCAGAGAGACCAGGCTGACAGTACTGCTACCTTGCTGTGCCACTTAGTGAGGATACAAAGTCAGGAAGATTGTCATAGTTGTCAGTGGACCTCTGTCAAGTTGATAAGAATGATCTTCACTCAGGGCAGCATCTGATACTGGCCCAGAGCTTGTACAAGGTCATCAGATTCTGGATCCCCTCCTCAAAGGGGTGAGGATCTGAATATAACAGGCAGCCCACCACCATGCCCTATTGTGGGCTGTTTTCCTCCTGGAACGAGGAAGAGCTGGGTGTTACTGGGTGGTATAGCTGCTATCGTTGGTGTAGGTCGACACATGTCTAGAGTGAGTAGACTGTACCAAGAACATGCAGGTTTAGTGGTGTCAGGGGTTGGATTGGGTGACAGAGAATGAGGGATGATGCCACAGGCAATAATGAGAGTGGTAAAGCATGCGCTTTGGTTGGAGCTGGGTATGGTCGCAGAGATAGAGTGAGTGTGAGGTTGCAGAACAGTGATGGTGGAATTACCCTAGTGGAGTGGAAAAGTACATTGAGAAACAGGTCAAATTGCTAGCTATTCCTCCAAGTGGGTAAGAGGGCTGTAACCCCAGTGGTAATTTGGAACCAGGCTGGATTGGCCTGGTGTCATGGCCTCCACTGCTGGTCCTGGGGGAGGAGGAAGTGGCATGCTGGCACCACCCTGTCCAGGACACTGTCTGCAAAACAAAGTGCCAATTTCCCCATGTCTGCTATGTCCAGGGCAAATGTCACCAGGGCAGCTCCAGATTGATAGTGCTTGTTTAGGTATATAACAGGCTGTTAAAAATTGCACCGATGCAAGAAATGCTGGTAAATTCCAAGATATCCACCGAGTGGTGAGTTGTTCTGGGAATAGCATGTGGTAAGATGGGACAGAAGTTGGACATGAGAGATACATGTGAGGCAAGTCTGTGAGATAAGATACGGTGAGTGAAGACACTAGGCCTCACTACACCAGGCCCCCAGAAATAACTCAGTAGTATTGCAATCTTATCCAAATAAAAGTAGGATACAGCCCAAAGTATCCATTTCTGATTCCACACACAAGTACCTTTTGGTGCCTAGTCTGCCATCATCTTAATTATCCTCTTTGCCAAACTTGTAGATGCTCATTAAATATACAAAAAAGCAATGATTTTTCCCATTAATTGCATTTCTTTGTTTTTCTATTTTATTTTATAATTTCATCATAGATCTTTCTGTACCCCTGCAGGCTTTCTGCTTTGACATCTGATGTGCTTTTTCCTTTCTTAGTTTATACATCTGCCCTAACTTCCAGAGACAGCAGTGTATTAATACTCAAAAAAAAATCACCACCCTGCTGCCCTGTGACTCAATCCTTCAGTGGATTTTGTTCTTCCAGAATGAAACTGATTCCATGCTATAGTTGGGTTCATTGATTGCTAAAATGTGATTCCACACTTGGCTCTGAATTAGATTTTACTTCATATAAATAAGTCTTTAAAATTGGATGGTCGGGATCTGGGAACTCTAAATTTTAGATCAAGATCCCAACATACGACACTGGAAAGATGTTTTATATATTGCAAGATATGGAGATAAGCATTTGGTCTGTTGTATCTATCCTGTTTTTGGCAAAAGCTATCCAATTAATCATTCCCCTTTCCAAGTAGCCATGTTTTTTTTTTCCCCTTTCAAGTATATATCGATCCCCATTTTGAGTTTCAATATTTAATCTACTTCTGTCTTCAAGTTCCTCCTTATTTCAACTATCAAAACTTGTCATACTATTGAACACCTCTTCCTTGCTGTGAATACAACTGAAGCTTTATAATAATGTTTTATCACAGAGTAACACTGCACAATTATGGCACCATTTACACCCTTGAGCTCTTTCCATATTTGATTAAATTGTGGTTTGTCTCTGCCACAAATCCAGATCCCTCACCTTTCTATCCATGATTAGACTGGCCTTTTTCCACAAGACATTTTATACAATATGTCATGTAAGAAAGCTTTTTTTTTAGCAATGCTTAAAGAACATTGGAAGAGTATTGTAGTACTTCGAAAAAGCAGACTAAAGCTGAGACCACTTAGGAATGACATTTCCTAAATTTTACCTACCTTCTGCTGCACATCACTCCAACTTCCCCCTCTGCCATAGTTTCACTGCTAGCCAGCGCACAATTTGCAGCACCAAGTCACATGCATTCAGGGCATTCAATATTTCAGTTTGTCTCATTGGTTGGATTTTATTTGCACTGATTTTGGGCTAGCTGTTCCTTTATAATGAAGGAAGATAGTGTTAAAGATCTACAGGAAGCAATTTCACTCTTCAAAATACATGCCTAGGCTGATGATGCATTTGTCTTTGGAGTCTGGTTCCAGCCCTTGTGGCAGACCCTGTGATTCAGCAGAATGAAAAAGAATGTTGGGCAAGGTTATTCCTTTGTAGAAGTGAATTTTTTTTTACAGTTAGGCAGTTTGAGTGTGAAAGGTAAGGAATTGGGTGAAAGCTGTTTACAATATGTATTAGTGAGAGTGCTGCCATGTGAAGTCATTAAACACTTGTACCATGAGTCAGTTATGTAGCTGGTGAAGTTGCACTGAGTGTCTGCCAACTCCAGACAGCCTGCTTCACCCTCTTACTCTTCTCCTTGCCTTACACCACCCAATGATCTGTTCTTCCACCTTCTGTTGAAGAATCCAATAATCTAGGAGCCCTGAAACAAAGCAGAAAGTGCTGGAGAAAACCGGCAGCTTTTGGCAGCATCTGTAGAGAGAGAAAAACAGAGTTAACCTTTCGAGTCCAGGACTCTTTGTCAGAACTGAAAGCAGCTGGGAAAGGGTGGTATTTAAACTGAAAATGGGATTGGGCCAGGGAAAGGAGTGAATAGAACACATGGAAACTGCTGTGCAAGAAAGTAATAAAGGAAAGGCAAACAAAGGCAACAAAAACAGAAATTGCTGGAAAAACGCAGCAGGTCCAGCAGCACCTGTGGAGAGAGATCAGAGTTTATGTTTCGGGTCCAGTGACCCTTCTTCAGAATGGACGGTAGCTGGGAAAAAGTTCATTTTTATGCAGAAGGTAGGGTGGAAGGAGGGGTAAGGAGTAAACAATAGATGAAGATGGAGCCCAAAGAGAGAGAAGAACAGTTGGACAAACAAAAGAGTGGATTATGGTCAGCGTCGGAGAATGAATGGCTGCTAATGGGGTGTATTGATGGCTAACAGTGGGTTGTGCATCATAGCAGATCATGTGATAACAAGGCCTAGTGTGAGGGAGTTGGGGTTAGTTCATGGGAAAAGATGCCTCAAGGCCAAACATTGTTGAACTCGATATTGAGTCCAGAAGGCTGTAGAGTTCCCAAGTGGAAAATAAGATGCTGTTCTTCCAGCTTGCAGTGAGCTTTGCTCGAGTACTAGAGCAAGCCTGAGACAGAGATGTTGGCCAGGGAGCAAAGTGATGTGTTGAAGTGACAGGCAACTGGAAGTTCAGCATTTTGCAAACAAAACAGATGTGTTCTGTGAAGCGGTCTCCTAGTCCACTCTTTGTTTCCCCAATGCAGAGGAGACCACATTGTAAGCAGCGAATGCAGTATGTTATGGACCAGACTAAACCCCCTCAAAGTATTTTAAGAAGATAATCTATACCCTAACTTTTTCTTATTTTGAAGATAAGTGTAAAGCATTGTGTTCCAGATGCAATTTGATCGGTCAAGCTACTAGGCTTCAAATAAAACACACTTTATTCATACACTCTTATTAAAATACAAATTAAAAGATTTGAATTAACTGTAACTCTATCAAAATGCTTAACATGTATTAAATACAACTACTTAACTGTTCCAATGTAGTAACATTCCATAAACACACCCTTGGCAAAGGCAAATTCAGCAAAATAGATTGTCTCTCATGCAATTCTAGCAGCAGGAACACAACCCATGCTTTTAGCTGTAACAGAGAGAGGAATAAGAGATTTTGCATCTAGTTTCAAGGCCTCAGCAACTGCAGAAAGCTAAAACTAAAATTTCTGGTTCTGTGGGAGCTTGACCCCATCCATTCAGACTGCTTCTGTTGTTCCAACTTTAAAAAAAAAACCCAAGGCCTCACAAGCTGTTTAATTTATTGGCTTTGAGCAGACTGCTCCACACACCTCTGCCTCAATTTCTCCTCATAAAAAAAGAACAGGACAAAATACACCTCTTCAAGCTATAGTTCCGTCACACCTCCCCCTTTTAAAAAAAAGGCTTCATTTTTAAAAACCTTTAGACTTACATTATTGGTACAGTGCAGTACAAATACATTGCATTGATTGTAAGGCATGCAAACATTCACTACGACAGTCCATTTCAGTCCGTTATTTCCAGCCACTAAACGCCTCCGTCTTCCTTCATCAAAATCACGACAACACATTGGCAATTATGTTATCTCAACCTGCCACATGTATAATTTGAAAATTGAATGGCTGCAATAATAAGCTCCGTCTAAACAGTCTGGAATTTCTTTCCTTAATTTTTTCCCAAAATTTTAAGCGGTTATGATCAGTATATACAAATGTCTCAAACGCATTACCGGCAATATAAATGTTGCAACACCAACACCAAGCTCAAGTTCTCCTTCTCAATCATGGAATATTTCTGTTGATTTTTCAGTTTTCTGGAAAAATACCCAATAGGTTCTTCTATCTTCTCACCATCTTTTTGTAAGAGTACAGCACTGACACCCATATCGATTGCATTGCTAGCCACTTTAAATGGCTTTGTGTAATTAGGTGTGGCTAAATCTGGGGCCATGGTTTACACAGCTTTCAGGCTATTAAGTGCCTTCTGACATTCCTCTGACCACTGAAATTTTCTGTACTTCTTCAACAGTGGAGCAGCCATACTGCTAAAATTTAGTATGAATTCCAATAAAACCCACTCGATCCCAGGAATCATTGTACTGCCCTGTTCGTTGATGGTATGGGAAACTCCCCAATAACCTTTGCTTTCACATTGCATGGGCCATCTTTCCACATTCAGTGACTTGGCCCAGGAATGTGACTTTGGCTTTTGCAAACTCATTCTTAGCCAGGCCAGGTTTATCACCAAGCCCACCTCCCAAAATCGATTGAATAATTCCAATAGATGCTCCAAATGTTCCTTCCATGTGTGACTAAAAATCACCAGTTCGTCAACGTACACCACACAGTAGGGTGATCCGGAAACGACTTTATTGGTTAGTCTTTGGCTGGCACATTTGTCATACCAAATGGCATGACTTTAAACTGGTACAGTCTATTTGGTGTAATGAAAGCCAAAATTTCCTTTGCTCTTTCAGATATAGGTACCTGTCAGTATCCTCTGAGTAAGTCCAATTTGAAATATAAGTTTCTTGTACCATCTTCTCAATGCAGTCTTCCAAATGTAGAATAAGATGTGAATCAGATATTGTAACTGCATTAACTTTGTGGTAGTCCACACACAATTGTTGGGTGCCATCTGGTTTTGCCACCATTACTATGGGTGAGCTCCATTTGCTGCAACTCACTTTGATTATATTGTCTTTGAGCATGTGTTCAATCTCTTTTTGAACCTGTGTGAACTTTAGAGGGTTATGTCTATAATAATGCTGCTTAATTGGAACAACATTTCCTATATCAATGTCATGCATGATTAAACTAGTACTTCGCAGTTTATTCCCACATATCTCCCCATGTGATTGTAATAACTCTTCCAGGTCATTTCAATTTTCCTCTGGAAAGTAACAGAATAATTTATCCTAATTTTTGAGAACTTCCTCGTTGTCCAATTTAATTTGGGGAATGTCCAATTCAGAATCCTCTGAACTTGGTTCTTCACTCTGTGTTGCAACCAGTAGCACGTTCACCCTTTGCTTTCCTTCCCTATCAAGCTACCTTTTGAGCACATTCACATGACAGACTCTGTGAGATTTCTTCCTAACTGGCATTCTTATCAAATAATTCACCTCACTAAATTTCCTTTTGATTTGATAAGACCACTAAATCTTTTCTTCAAAGATTCACCTACCACTGGGAGTAACACTTTATCTCCAGTAGAAAAATGGCAAATTTTTGATTTCTTGTCTGCTTTCTGTTTCATTATGTGCTGTGCTACTTTCAAATGTTGCCTAGCCAACTCTCCCACTCTATTTAATCTTTTCCAAAATTTGACACATAGTCCAAATATGTGGTCGCTGAACTCTGACTCACCAATTTCTCCTTAATTAATTTCAGTGGTCTTCTCACCACATGTCCCAAAACTAATTCAAGTTGACTGAATTTGATGATTCATTAGGTGCATCCCTAATTGTAAAAAGTACAAACAGAATTCCTTTATCCCAATCCTCTGGATAGTCTTGACAATGAGCCCTCAAAATAGTCTTTGAAGTTTGATGCCATGGCCTAATGCTTCCAGTAATTCTGGATGGCATGCAGTGGATTTAAATTGGTTTGTTCCTAAACTACCATAATTTCCTGAATAACTTTAATGTAACATTTGACCTTGACCTGATTGTATCTCTGTGGGTAGTCCATATCTTGTAAAAGAAAATTGAGTAACTCTTTTGTAATTCTTTTAGCCGTGATACTGTGTAATGGAATGGCCTGTGCAAATGCAGTAGATACGTCCATTATGTTCAACAATTACTGATTCCCACTTTTTGTTTTAGGTAGGGGTCTTACGTAATCAATTAAGACTCTTGCAAAAGCAGGAATGGGTATTAAGGGTGCTGGCTTTATCACTGCCTGAGGTTTTCCATTTCCTCGTCGAGACTTCATTTTTAAGATAGTAGCATTCTGGTATACACTCGGATTCTTCTTCTGTGTACGCTTTTCAATACAACTGGTGTAGTTTTTTATCCTTCTGTTGTAATTCAGCTAATTTCTTTGAACTAAATATATCCACTTTGTCCTCTGCCTGTCCTTTCTTTTTCTGAACCATTTCATCAAACATAGTCTCTGATAAATTGAACTTTATCTTTATTCTTTGATTTCTCCTCCTATTTCTACCCATTGCTTTGTGACGTTGTTACACACAGTCAGGAATATTCCCAGGATATAATTCCTGTAATACCTTAGTTGGCTGATTTTCCACTGGCTTTTCAATCACAGTAAGCATCACTCGCATTTGTGATCCAACTATATCACTACAAAGATAAATTGAATTTCTAGAACCGAGAATTTCTCTCTGACTCCTACTACTACTTCACCACTTTTCGCCAGACTTTCCAACCTCACTTTATATAATGGTACACTGCTTTTCTCAGCACGAATTCCACATTTTACCACTTTTTTTTTCTGGCAATACTCCTTCTGAATTACATATCTCCTCATCTCTCACCATCAAGATTGACTTGTTCTGTATCTCTTAAAATTTTCATTTCTTTACCTGGTCCTCCTGGCATATGCAATTAAACCTTACCACAGCAAGTAAATTCTTTAAACAGATCTGGTGCTTTCTTGCCAACCAACTCCTGGTCAGCTTGTACATTCTTTTGCAGCTAGCCTCTGCTGTGATTTCCTTTACCACTTCAACAAAACTCACTGGCTTATCTTGTTTTCCCACATCCATCTTCCCAGTGCTTTTTCTAAAGCAACAGCACTGCGATTTCATGCGGCCTACTTTATTGCAGTGGAAATGCCTGAGCTTTTTTACTTCTCTTTCCCTCTGATGGATTTCCTTTTTACCCTGTGATAAACTATCTTCAATGAGGAATTTTTTTCTGAAGAAGGGTCTAGGCCCGAAACGTCAGCCTTTCTGCTCCTCTGATGCTGCTTGGCCTGCTGTGTTCATCCAGCTCTACATCTTGTTATCTCTATCTTCAATGAGGTCTCCTTTTCCTTTACCACCCAAGGATTTTTCTTTTCCCCAATTTCTATCCCTCACAAATTGAAATTGATTTCAGAAGCCAAGCTTTGATTTATGAACCAACTCATAATCATCTGTCATTTCCACTGCTAATCTTGCAGTCTTGACTCTCTGCTCTTCCATAAGTTCTCACTACTTCAGGAAGTGAATTTTTGAATTTGCCTCTGTAAAAGCTTCATATGTTTAATCTATTTTCAATACCTTTTCCCAGCTATCAAAATCACTTTGTTTGATCCTTTTTAACTCTATATACATTTGACCAGGTTTGCTCCTTATATTCCTACAAAATCTGCAGGCTTCTGGTTCTAGCTCAAATGCACTTAAGATGGCTTTTTATACCTCATCACATTTAACAGATGTCTCCTATGATAGCTCTCGCTACCAACTTTGTTTGGATCAACAATACCTATGTGGTCACTGGCCATTTCTTTTGTTAAGCCACTTTCGCAGGTGAAATGAAAAAGGCTTCTACCTCCTTCTCGTCAAACTTAGACATATTTAAACAGATCCCCACCAGGCCTTTGGATACAATCGGATTGTTCTTCTTCACTGTCCTCGTCACTACTCTTGCTTTTCACCTCCATATCCATCATTTTAAGTTGACTTTGAGTTTTCAGTTCCAACCTCTGAAGTTCAAAAGTTCTCTCTTTTTGCCATTCTTCTGCTATGGCCTTCCTTTCCTTTTTTCTTTTTGTTCTGCTTTCAATCGTAATTCAAACTGTTACATTTCCTTTTCATGTTCAAACTGTTTCATTTGCATTTGAATTTTCGCCATTTCCAATGATTCTGATGGCATTTCGGCAATTGTAAATGTCAAGCTATTGCTGTAATTACCTCCCCTTTACGCATAAACAAAGGCAACCCCAACTCCCGCTACTCTCCCAATTCTAAAAGCTTTACCTTGCTGAAGTGACTTCTTCCACCCCCAGGAAACTCCTAGTGACTGAAAGAGTCATTACTTCACAAGGCACACTGTATATAAACCAACCAAATGCCAACATCCGAAATAAAAAAAAACACTCACTACTCACTGCCTTTGAGTCCAATAATTCTAAATCCATCCTACTATTAGAGATCTTGATCCTGACAAGAGGCCCAAATTTATTATGGACCAGACCAAACCCAATCAAAATATATTAAGGTAGTCTATTCCCTAACATTTTCTTATTTTGAAGGTAAGCGTAAGGCCTTGTGTTCTGAATGCGATTTGATTGGTCAAACTACGAGGCTTGAAACAAAACACACTTTATACATACACTGTACTTAAAACACAAACAAAACAAAAATAAAAGATTTGGCTTAACTATTGAAATGCTTAACTATATATATCATAACTACTACTAATTAACTGTTCCAATACAGTAACATTACATAAACGCACCCTTGGTAAAGACAAATTCAATAAAATAAGTTGTCTCACATGCAATTCTAGAAGCTGGAACCCCAGCTTTTAGCTGTAACAGAGAGCAGATTAAGAGCTTCCACATCCAGCTTCAAGAACCCAGCAATCACAGAAAGCTAAAACTAAAAATCAAGGCTCTTTGGAAGTTTGACCCTGGCCATTCAGGCTATTTCTGTTGTTCCAATCTTTAACACAAAAACCAAGGCCTCACAAGCTGTTTACTTTATTGACTTTAAAGCAAACCGCTCTCGACCTGTGCCTCAACTTCTCCTCATTTTAAAAAAAATGCTGAAATACACCTGTATTGTCACAAGTAAACTAGATGGATTGAAGTGCAGGTAAGATTGAAGCGCTGCTTCAACTGGAAGATGTGCCTGGGCCCTTGGATACTGAGGTGGGAGGAAGTAATTGGGCAGGTGTTACACCTTCTGCATTTGCAGTGGCAAATGCTGTGGGGCTGTGTGGCAGTGTTGGAAGCAAAGGAGCAGTGGACCAGGCTGTCCCAGAGGGAATGGTCCTTGTGGATGGCTGACAAGGAACGGGCATGGAGGAATATGTTTCTGGAGATGGCATCCTGCTGGAGGTGGCAGGAATGTCAGCTAATGATCCTGTGGATGTGGATGCTGGGATAGTAGGTGAGGACAAGGGGGCCCTATCACTGTTGTGGGAGGGAAGAGAGGGGGTGAGGGCTGAAGTATGGGAGATGGGTTTGAGCCACTTGAGGCCCCTGTCAACTAAAGTGCTGGGGAATCCTCAGTTGAGGAAAAAGGTGGACATTTTAGAGGCCCCCTTGTCGAAGTTGGCATCATTGAAACAGATGTGATGGAGACCAATGGGATAGAGTCTTTACAGGAAGCAGGGTGTGAGGATGCATAGCCAAGGTTACTGTGGGAGTTGTTGGGTTTGTAATGGATATTCATGACCAGCCTGTCCCCAGAAATCGACAAAGTCAGAAATCACATGATACCAGATTATAATCCGACAGGTTTATTTGAAATCACAAGCTTTTGAACTGCTGCTCCTTTGTCAGGTAATGTGTGGGAGATGATTCACCTGACAAAGGAGCAGTACTCTGAAAACTTGTGACTTCAAATAAACCTGTCGGACTATAAGCTGGTATCATGTTACTTCTGACTTTGCCCATTCCAGTGAAACACTGAAACCTCCACGTCATGGCTGGAAGTGGAAACAGAGTTATCAAGGAAGGAAAGGGAGAAGTCAGAGATGGATCACATGAAGGTGAGAGTAGGGTAGATGTTGGAAGTGAAATCTACAAACTTTTTAATTCTAGACAAGAGAGGGAGGAAGCACCAATGATATCATCGATGCAGCAGAGAAAGAGTTGTGGGTGGGGTCTGGAATAGGACTGGAACAAAGTCAGAGGAGTTAAAAGATAAGTTGATCAGAGTGAGGACAAGCTCAGCCAGGCAGAAGAGGGTGGTGGTGAATGGGGACAGTTCAGGCCTTTCTTCCAGGAAGAAGTGGAGAGCCTTGTTACCACCCTGATGGGGATGGACACGTTAATGGATTACTAATGAAAAACTGAGAGGGAGATAAGGAGAGGTAGGATAATAATGAGGAGTGTGAATGGTTGATAATGGGTTGGCTGTGCTGGGAGCAACCCATACAAAACAGGAACCATTGTTTAACCATTTCAGAGTGGGAACATCCTCCTGCAAATTCATTGCCCACACCCAAAATTGTTTTGTATGGGTTGCACCCAGCACCAATCCATTTTCAACCATTCCCACTTCTTGTTAGCATCCCACCCCACATAATCTCCTCTCAGCATATCATCAGCAATCCCTTTTGTTGGCTTCTTCTTTTTGTCTAGTACTCACTCGTCAACATCTCTGTGTATCCTTTTTACTCCTCACCGTCCTACCCCCTAATGGCATCAGCATAAACACCGCCCTTTCCTTGCTGCTTTCAGTTCTGATGGAGGGTCACTGGACTCAAAGTGTTTCTCTCTTTACAGATGTTTCCAGGCCCGCTGAGCTTCTCCAGCATTTTCTGTTTGGTTTCAGATTTACACCGTCTGCAGTTCTTTGTTTTAATCTAACAGCCCTTCCAACTGCTGACACACTTGGGGCTCCTGTTCCCTTAGCTTTTCATGCAGAAAGTGATGTTACCTTTTAACGAGCTGTAGTGCCCCAGAAGTGTACTCCCAGCAATGGTAAATCAATCAGGAGTGCTTATTGCCACTGCAAACCTACCCGGTTTAGCAGATGAAGAGCATTGGGTGGAAACTGCAACAGGTTAGCAGTAGATTCACCTTAATGCATGATCGTTTTTCCTTACTACCTTCCAAGGGGAGGGTAAGCTCAACATTTTCATCACCTCACTGAAAGATATTAAGGCTATAATATGGTGTTAATGATTACTTGAGCACTGCTCTATGACAATGGCTTCCTGTGTGCACTGGCTGTGGTGAATGCTGGTATTCAGTGTTGGAATCAAAGTTGTTAATACTATGCTGTTGACAGTGTGTGACATTCAGATCAGTTGGTAAGTGTCACCTTGCTTGATGTGAGATAATAAAGATGCACGTCAGCCATCATCAGCAAAAACACGGTTTGAGAAACAGAATTTTAAAAATCCCACTAACAAACTAAACTGCATTAAAAAAAGCAAATTCATGGTTCTGATCTAATCTCAAAATTAAATTTAGCTGAACCTTTTGATTAGATTACGTGTGTGACTCTTTTCTGATTCTCTATTTATTTAGTTCTTAAGAGCAAATGTATTAAGTCTCTGCGATATGCTTCAATTTTAACTAAATGACAATAACAAATGACAGTTTGGTTTCCTTTTTTACAGTAAAAATGCATGGGCAATTTGAACACAAGTTCATGAATGTTGTAAAATTTTCCAGATGATAAGGAATATTCTACATTATCTGTCTATTTCAAAGTCATAAACCACTGGGCAAAAGGGTGTCAGGTGGATCAAAATTAATGCAAGTCTCTGTTCTCCCTCTGGTTGCCATGTAATTGTTATAAAAAGTGGGATTTTAAGCATCGGACAAATTCCTCGAAACAATATTTCTACTTATGTCCTAAGTGTGTTCCTTTGGAATGCATTGATAATTTTATGAGGAAATCTTACCAAACATGAGCTTTGCAAATATTTTGTTATGTGTACCATATGGAAATCATGTCGCTGTTCAAACTGACACTGTCCTTTATATTCAGTGACTATTCTTGTGTATTTTATGAACAATAATTCATAGTAATGTAGAAGAGTTAGTCAAGAAGGTAGAGATTAGCTAGTAAAAGAATAGTTATCCTCTCATCAATGGACAAATAATAGGGTTGAGGGAAGTAGCTGCAGGAAGTTATTAACCTGTGTTTGGGATTTGCGTAGCTGCTGTCGTGACTGTATGATCAATAAAATTTCATAACTATTTAGTAAGCAAAAATACAGGAAGAAAATGTTCAATAAAGACTTTAACCAAATTATTCCAAAAAAATCAGATAACAAGCTTAAAGCTTTTTCTCAAACATAATATAATTTTGGATAGAAAATCATGCTCAGTGCTTTCCAGTAAACTTGAAGCATCCCTGCAGGGGAAACGTTTTGTGCTCCCTCTTTGATATGGGGCAACGAAGTGTGGAAGCGTGGAGGAAAATGTTCTCGCTGGCTCAGGTTGACATCCAACAATTTGTGCCTCAAGCCAAAAAAAAGCTGAGTGTTATCATGTTGGACTGAGGTGGGGGTGGGGTGTCACTATGGTTAGCTTGTTCAAAGCTGTTACCATTATTATAGTAAATGATTATCACAGTGATGTCACTGAGAGTAGTAAAATCTAAAATGGCAGCGGGAGTGAGCACACAGTGTTCTGTTTAGTCTTCAGATAAAATTTAATTGGGTTGTGTAAAGTGACATATGAAACTGTCTCCAAAATACTGTTGTCATGGAGATTGTGACATATTGATACACAGTGGCAGGCTATATTGTATATCAAAATGACCAACATTTGCATGGCAGGTATTCTTATTTTGTTACTAATTTCTACTAATAAAACAGCATTAAGATGGCTTTTTTTTGACTTTGTGCAAATATGTTACATTTCAACTATATCAAGTATTTGCATCCAAGCTTTAAAAACAGACTGACTGATATGTCTCAAAACATTTAAAACTATTAGTGATGTAGCAAATGTTTGAGATGCAACCATCACACATACAGTCCAGAATCTCAGCAAATGCTCTCAGACCATTGATGAAAATGGCAAATATAATTCCTTTATTCCAAAAGGGAGGCAGAGAGAGAGAAAACAGGCCTGTTAGCTTCATATCTGCATTAGAGAAGACATTATAGTAGGACACTTCGAGAAACAGAAACAGTCAACTTGGTTTTATGAACAGTAAATCATGTTGAACCAACTTCCTGAAGTTCTTCAAAGAATCAACATGCTGTGGGTCAGTGGGATCTTACTGTACTTAGATTTTCAAAAGGCATCTGTTAAGGTTTTGCATTGAAGGTTATTGTAGAAAATTAGAGCTTATGGTAAGAGAGTCCATATTGACATGGAAAGAAGATTGATTAGTTAACTTGAAATGGAAAATAGGCAGAAATGGATCATTTTCCAACTGACAAGCTATAACACAAGCCACAGAGATCAGTGCTCAGAAGTAAATTTTTGACAATTAATACAAATGGCTTGGATGAAGGGATCAAATGTATGGTTGCTAAGTCTATTGATGACATATAGATTGGAAAGCAAGTCGTGAAGAGGACATAAGGACACAAAACAATATTGATTGGCAAAAAGAATGGACAAAGTTGTGACAAATTGATTATTATGTGGGGAAATATGAAATTTTCCATTTTGGTGGGAAGAATGAAAAGAAAAAGCATATCATCTAAATGGTGAGAGATTGTAAAACTTTGAGATGAAGAGGAATCTGGATGTCCTTGAACATGAATCACAAGTTTAATATGCAGGTACAACAATTAATTAGGAAAGCTAATAGAATGTTAGCATTTATCGCAAGGAGAATTGAATACAAAAGTAGAGCTGTTATGCTTTAGCCAAATAGGGCATGGTAAAACCATATGTACACTTTTGGTCATTTTATTTCATGAAGGATGGAAATGTGTTGGAAGTAGTTCAAAGATGTTTTATTCAACTGGTACCTGGATTTGTGAGGGTTGTTTTATGAGGAAAGGTTGGTCTTGTATCTGCTTGTATTTGAGTTTGGAACAGTAAGAGATGACTCGTTTAAAGCATATAAAATCTTGAGGGAACTTGACGGGGTGGATGTGCAGTGGTTGTTTCTTCTTGTGAGGAATTCTAGAAATAGGGATCACAATTTAGAAAGAAGGGGTCACCCATTTGAGACAGAGCTAAGAAGAAATGATATCTCATAGAAGGGGATGAGTAGTCAGAATGCTGTCAAAAGCCAGGTGAAGCAGAGCCTTTAGATCTCTTGAAGACTGAGCTACATTGATTCTTGAGAAGCAAGGGAGTCATTGTTTATCGTGGACAGACTGCTACACTGTCTCTAATTTTTCCTGCCACTGCACAGCTCTTTAAGGTCAATGCTTGGCAGTGATTGACTTCTCGAACCAGACATAAAGTGTCTGCAGGGTGAGCAGCATGGGCGGACCCTCCCAAGTAGTTGTGTGCGCAAATAGCTCATTGATAAGCAGGAATGTGGAGTAATCAGATCTTATTGATTAACAGAGCAGGCTCCAGGGGTCGAATGGCTTCCGCCTGCTCTTGATTTATATATTTGTATGATGAGGAATTTGTTTGAACATCACTGAATGGTACGCTTTGGATAATGGTTACATCTGTGACATTTATAAGCTTTGTTTTGTCCTGATGTGTTATTTGAATCTAAAGCCCATGGACCTTACAATAACCTATAACCCATTTTACATACGTTATGATAGTGATCATCAAAAAATCAAAACACTGAATTTTCCCAGCCGCTAAATGATGCAGTACTGGTGCATTGGTTGGGAACATAATGACGAGATCAAAAAATTAAATTCTCAACGTTAAACAAAAAGAGTCCAATTTTGCATATAAGCTTTGAATGGTGATTTGAGAATCTCATCGTAAGCAGAAGGAGGCCCATTTGTATAGATATCTCACTATTACCTGCTTTTCCCTCTTTTACATTTGCTTGTCTCCCTTACAGAGAGAAACTAACCAGTGACAATTTCCAACATTGAAAGTCAGATTGGGTGCCTGCTGGCTCCAGTTTGCCAGTTGCTTCTCCAGGCATCCATCTTGGCCAGCAGTGCCTAACATTTCAGGGCATGCTCCATGGGTAGTGACTGTCTACTGTCCCATCCACAGAGGTTGGGATTGGACACCCACTAGCTTCATCTTAACATCACAGCATATCGCTGAATCACTCAGAATACAGTTATCACTGTCCACTTCAAAGCTGCACTTTGGAATGCACTGACACTTTTTGATGTAATGCACCTGCCAGTCCAATTTGTGCACAGGGACAGACATCCATCTCATTTTGTAGCAGAGTGCACCTTAATGCTCATTACATACACACTCTTAGTGCTCACTCTTTCCCTATCACTCTGTTTCCTATGAAGAGCTATTAGTGGCTGGCAAAATGGTGCCCAGCTGGGCTTTAAATAGGGTGTTGGTGGCAGAAATCCCAGAGGGTCCCAGGAGTGGTGAGCCCTTCTGCAGATGGTGAGCACGTGATTGTGTAAGCAGGACACCATAATTGAAAGGTGCATATGATATGAGGTGAGCAGCAGAGAATTATGTGAGTTCACTCACTGGAACCCACAGAGAGAGACCCTCCATGAAAATCCCCAAAATTGACACTTGGCCAATTTTTAGTGAGGTTCAGTTCAATATGTTTGTGCTATAAAGTAGCACTCTCATGTACATTGTAACCTGGACTCAGCTCAAGAGTCTCTGATAAACACAACCAGTATAATTCTGTATTCTAAAGTGGTGTATTAAGCAATGCATAAATAATGGGCACTTGCCAGTGATGATGGCAGCTACGGAATTGTACTATATCAAGAAATAACTAGTATCAGAAGAGCAAGGGGTTGAGAAAACCAAAAAACAAAAAAAACGCTAAATCTTCAGCGAGAAGCTTCTAGATTTTTGGAGTATGCGTTCTGAAACTTGACATTCTTGACAAAGCTAATGTTATGTTGCAACCTTGATAAACAGAAATCCATCCCTTTGTTCATGGTTTCAATTCTTAATAATATTTCACTAACATTTCCTGTTAGCAAATATTGCAATTAGAGCTGTGGTTAAGTTTGATTTGGCTTGTTTAGTCAGACACATTTCAACTTAGTTAAAAATGTGTTAAATAATTACTTTCTTTAAATATAAATGAATTAAACTAGAAATTAATGGTTTGTTTGAGAGTATATTTAATGGAGGGGTATGTGATTTCAGTAATTTTAGATAATTTAGACAGAGAGAGGCTGATCCCATGAGCTGATTGTGCAGGAACTAGAAGAGACAGGTTTAAGATTTTGTGTAAGAGATTCAGGGGAAATGAGAGATAGAACTTTTTGTGCATTGAGTGATGATGACCCAGAAAGTGTTGTGTATGAAGGCGGTGGAATTGGAGATGGATCATTTCAAAAGGAGAAATCAAGTTTCAGGCCTATGCCGGTAGACCAACGTGTGAGATTGAGTCCATTGCTGAACAGACAGCTCGTGTGGACCGAATGGCCTCCTCCTGTGCTGTGATGACTCTACCACAGGCATTGTAGGGCACAATATTCACCCAAAGTGGTTAATCCTTAGCATGTATAAGATGTATAAGAGGTTAGGCTTGTGCTATCAGTTCCAATTCGTTGATTTAGGTGCAACTGGGTCCACATTCACAGCTGCCCTGATAACATTGTCACTGAACCATCAGGAGATTGAGGTGTTGCTTCTTTAAGCATTCTTCATCAATATGAACAGAAATAAGACTGCTCCACTATTTCAGTAAATGATGCTGATCTGTATTTCAATAGCTTTTCATTCCATGTTATTTAATACCTTTAACTAGCAAAAATCTATCAACTAACTGTTGAAACTTTCAATTAATTAAGCCTCTACAGCATTTTGGAGAAGATTCCAGATTTCCATTACTTTTTGTGTGAAGATTGTATGTTGTTTTAACAATCACAATATATGTCATCTGTTAGTGTCTAAAATCATAGATGATAATTCAGGAGAACCACTTCTGGATGTAAGCTGCAAACTTCTTTTTGTTTAGTAAATGTTGCTTTCAATGCAATCAATCTCTGATTAAAACTAAGCAATTTCATATCGACAAAATGATTATTTGGGAAACCTCAGAAATGAGAAATTAGTGCAGAAATAAAATGTAATAATTTAGCAACATAATCATAAATAACTTAAGGTTGCAGGTCATCTGCTGAAAGTTCAAACTGAGAAAGCTTCATTCTGTTGCAATGACTGTGGAACGTTGTCATATCATCATCCCACACTGTGTTCCCACTTGGCCTGAGATCTGACATCTTTGAATGGCTTGAGTTACAGTCTAGTCAGAGTTGAAACTGGGCCAACCCCCTGCATGAAAAGGAGCTCAAATGAGAACAGGGGTGCTTACACTCCTGATTTTAATATTGTGAGAGAGAACATTATTTATTGTAGGTATGTACTTGGTGATCCAAGCATTTTACAAGAAAAATGTTGGTGAATATCTCATCTCACATAAAAACTGTCGATGTTATATTTGTAAGAGTGCGTTAAAGATATGACTCAGCTGTAACAATAATTGAAATCACCTTACCTCTTACTGGGAAGTAAGCTCAGTGTTAGTGAAAATTTATATTTTTCATTTGTTCATGGACTGCAAGCACTGGAAAGACCAGTATTTGCTGCCCATCCCTAACTGCACTTGAACGTAACAGTGATCAGCTCTTGAACTGCTGTAGTCCATCTGGCTTAGTGTACCTATAGTACTATCACAAGAAAAAGAGCTCCAGCTCTCTGACCCAGGAACAGTGAAGGAAGAGTAATATATTTCCAAGTCAGGACAATGTGTGACTTGCGGAAGGCAGTGCATCTTCTGCCCTCGTCCTTGTAAGCAGGGCCACCAGTTTGGATAGTGCCATCAAAGAAAGCTTGGTGAGTTGATGCATTGCATCTTGTAGATAGTGTTGAAATTCAAACCGAAATGCGATGGCCATTCATCTCTGAGGTATGATCACTCTCACACTGGCCGGTTTCAAAGTACATTATTATGTGGCCAAACAGCCTAACTTCGTATTAGGGATCATTGCATACAGCATTGCACAAAACAGTTGCATTATCAACCCATTTTTTTTTTCCGAGCAGCTCTTCCACTAACTTAGTTTTAATATTTTATGAGCGGGAAAAAAAAACCTCCCAGTAGCAGATTCCCTGAGGGAGCTGCTATTTTATTTTTTGATTTGAGTCTGAAGAATGGCTGTCTGCTCTGACTGAAGCCTGTATTGTACACAGCCGTGGAGCAGTAATTGAACACTGCCGGGCCCGCCCTCATTTGCATTTGCCTGCCTTTGAGTGACAGCTGTACACGAAATGCCACATCAGTTGCCAGTATGTTGTGAGTCCGCACTAACAATCCCATGGCTCGGGGGAGACCTGCCATATTGTGATTTGGCTATCAGGCATGAAGGAAATAATTTCAAGTGCCAGGAATATGAGGCTGAATAAATGTTTCAGTGCTTCTGTATGCTGGAGGTGACAGTTCTGATTTACTGTAAAGTAATGCCTTTTTATCTATGGGATTGGCTTTTCTCGCAGTATCCTCGACATTTGTAAATTAAAAGTGAATATTAGAATGATTCCATGCCAAGACAAAATCACATGACTGTACTTGTATTCTTAAAACAATTGCCCTGTTTGTCATAAGTAGGCAATAATTTCAAATGATCTAAATATGCAGATGAATACAGCAGCATTTTATAACATATATTCCAGTCTCCTTAAACTCAGGTAACTTGACAGTCAAGTATTTCAAATGCCAGAGCATTAGAGGTTTAATCCAGTTATGGTGGACTGGGGTATGGTGCATTAAGAAATAGGGGTAATGTTTGGATAAATTTTAACTTGAAATGTCTAAAGTTTCAAATTTCCAGAGTTCAAAAATCCGCATTTACAATGTAATGCGACATGAGCAGGAATTCTACCCTGATTATTGGCAGCACTATTATATAAATACTGCCAACAATCAGATTAGCACTTGACAAGATATAGGCTTTGGAAATACTGCCTTTAGAAAGGGCTTCAATATTGACCTCTGCTTTGATTTGCAGATTTAACTTATTACTGGTACAACTAGAAGGTAATGTGTTTGGATTGTCATTTTATATTGGAATGAGAACTTTAGATAATTGATTTAATTATAAAGGTTTTAAAGGTAGTGTTTTTTTTAATTTGTAATTATACCTCAAACATTTGTTTTCAGTAAAATAGTGTAATTATGGCTACATAGTGAGACATACACCAAGACAAGACTAGTGGATAGCTGCATGAGGAAAAGGATATGAATTATCAAGAGATTTCATATAGAGTAATTCCTTAGCCAGGAATAGGTTGCTGGTAAAACATAGCAACATATTCAGCACTGAATATAGAAATCCCTTCGGAACATCACATCACACGTCCCACCAACCTGAGCACAAGGATCCAGTTTTTAAAGGGTGGATGAGGGAAGGCTGAGGACATTTGGAACTCAGTAACAAGCATTAGTCACAATTCCCACCTGTAGTCAGCGAAATAGACAACATGGTCAGCATCTGAGAGGAAATGTGATCAGCAAGTGATTGCAATAGAAATTATTAAGCAGGAGAGGGAAATAAGGAGAGGGCTCACAGGATGTGATCAGGAGTGGAGAGTGAGGTTGGTAATTGGGAAGTTAGGAGAACATGAAAGGCTGAAGGTTTTTCTAAGATTTCTGAGAACGAGCACTTTTGACCCACACAGACTTTTGAAAAAGGCATTTTCAGAGAAGGGAGAGATCAGCTGGGCAGCATGTTCCCAGAAAGCTTTCCTCCAGCTCAACCTGTTCTTAGCAGTCTCCCCTCTAACTGAACCAAATAAGATAAGAACCTCTTCAGGCTAGTCACTGTTCAAAACAACCCACATGGGATCTACAGCAAAGCAAGCAGTTGTCACCAATCTTGTGATTTACAGGAAGCCCTGCTTAGAAAAAAAAATTCTCCAATGTCCATAGTGAACTTTTAATGACCACTTTGAAAGAAACCACTCAAGTTGTTTCCACATAATTTAAAATACATGCTTTTTCCACGATCTTTCAATACCTAAATTTCCAAGCAATATTAAATATAAACCATTTTTGTACCAAATAATTTTACAATTATGGAATGAAGTATCCATGTAATCTTGAAAATCTAATTTATATTTTTAAGATGCAATATAAATTAATAAATCCAATCTTGGAAAAAGATGCATATTCAGAGAAACCTAAGAGGTATAAATTGTTGAACGTGGTAGAATAAATTGATAAAGCTGTTGAGAATGCATTGGTTATATAAACATAAATATTGGCCATGATTTAGTGGTTTGTGCATTAAGTGTTGGGGCAGATGAATTCAGGAGCATTTAGTACTCACCAGTGAGAAAGCTCACCAAATCAAGCATCAATTAGCAGATGAGGTGGGGGGGCGGGATTTTGGAATTGGAGTGGGGTGTAGGGTGACGGCTCCCAGGGAGAGATTGGATTGGGGAGGAGGTGTTGTTGTCAGGTCAGGATGCCATATGGTGAGCTTTTGTCCAATCAGGAACTTTATAACTGAAGACCCAACCAGTGTGAGCTAGGAAGTTATAGAGCATCTCTGGAGACCCTGGCTGCAAAGCCTTGAAAGAACTGCACTGTCGAGCAGATAAATATTTTTTCAGGGGGGCTGTGAATTGGGGATTATAGGCAGAGGGGAGTCAGAAGGGGTTGAAGACAAGGGCAGGGAGTTGCTTTCAGCAGTCATTCCACTGCCTTCCGTCTGTGCACCCCAATTGTCTGCCTGCCAATTGTGGTGAGTGAAGGCTTCTCCAACCAAGAAGCAGGTCATCCTAGATGGAAAGCAGCCAGTTTTCTTATCTGCCAGGTAATTCGACATGTAGCAGATTGAGGTCTGTACATGTCCAAATATTTTCTAATCAGCCTGTTCAGCAATGTTATTAGACGCCTCCTGGAGCAGTTGGGATTTGAACTCCGATCTCCTGTTCCAGTGTCAAGGGGATTACCACCACACCACAATAAACCCTCCCTGATGTGTCCATTAACTAACAACTTAAGGGCTTTTGTTGCTGGTGAGTTGGGAACTTTCCCTAACAAAACTTAGCCGCTGAGGTGGTGGGTCGGGGTAAGTATGTCTTTGGGGCTAACTTGCTCAATTATATACTCTTCCCACCTCCTTCCCTGCCATATCCAGGGAGGGATAAGAAAATTGTACAATACAGCACAAAAGCGAAGAGAATCTTGGAAATATTTATAAACCGTATTGGGCCTCAGCTAGAGTATTATGCCCAGTTCAGGATGCCATACTTCAGGAAAGAGCAGAATGGTACCAGCCATGAAGGCCTCCAATAGTGTTAGAGATGAAAGAAGCTGGGATTGCTCTCCCTAGAGCAGAGAATGTAAAGTGAGATTTAACAGAGATGTTCAAAATTAGGATGTATTTTGATAAAACAACTAGAGAGAAACTATTTCCAGAGCCATGAGGTTCAATAAATTGAGGATATACATTTAAAATAATTGAAAAATGTCCATGGGAGGAATTGAGACCTTTTTTTTGACACAGCTGGTTGTCAGGGTCTGAATGATCTTGTAGAAACATAGTCAATAGTAATTTGAAAGGGGAATTGGATAATATAACTGTAAAGAGGAAAACTGTAGAGTTATGGAGGAAGAGCGGTGGAGTGGATCTCATTGGATAACACTGAATAGTTGACACCATACGGTAAGGTGAAGTGGTCTCTTTTTGTGCTGTAAGTGCCCGTGACATTGTTGTCTTTAAGTGCCTTCTCGCTTCCTATTTCAACTAAATTCAACATGGAATTCCAAGCTTTAATGTTCAGATTTAACTCTGAACTTCCAGTTGTATGAAGCTAAAAATGTAAATTTTAGATTTCTCAAAACCTTTTCTAATGTATGACATTGTTTGAAAATGTGCATGCATTTTAGTACTACAACTGAGTGGTGAGTACACTCTAAATATTCTGTGTCCTTCTCAAACACCTCCACGTCATGTTGACACTGAGGCTAAGCAGGAACGATTGCACACAGCATTGTTGAACTCAGGGACATTCTGACACTTCCTCCACACGCGTTCCAGCCCTCCCCCTCATTACCTTTATTTATAATTCTACATTGAAAGTTAAGTACACATATCATGCATTTCGGAGTAAGTTAGAACAGGTTTGGAAAATTATTTTCTCAGAGTGTGACATGCTGCAACCAATGCTGGACATTTCTGCAATGACTGAGTACAGTGTGATTTGCTGCTTTAGTACCATCATTGTCTGTTGAAAACATCAATTTATGACCAGATCTGAGTGATAGAACTCTCAAATCATGTACTAACAATAACTTTCAGTATAATGGGCACACTTGTATCAAATTCACTGGCAGCCAACTGAAAAATATTGTCTGTTGCCATTTTAGTTCTGACCTCAGATCCATAAACAATATAAACAAATGTTGAGGTACCTATGCACATAATGTTTTATTAAGTAAGCTATTATTTTGTCTCCTGTGCCAATGTGATAGCAAAATCAGCAAATAACAAATGTAGATCTGGTAATTTGAGAAAAAACATGTGATAGCTGCCGTACTGTTGTAAAAATCTACTAGTTCACTAATCTCCTTTAGGGAGGGGAACTTGCAACCCCTATATTCTTTGGCCTGCAGTTAATTCCAACCCCACACTGTGTGTTCATTCTTGATGTTCTCAGGACAACCAGGAATCTGCAATAAAGACTATGTTATCAGCGGGTATTAGTTGTAAGTTATAGCAAGTTAAGTCTGGAGCAGCACTCTCACCTGGAGTAATTGAAGAACTTAGGATTCCCTCCCCAGCTCTATCAACAGTGACATATAAAGGTAACTGCAATGGAACTCTCAGTGCATAAGAGTAGGGGATAGGAATTTAGATATTATTTACTCTGAGTGCTGGATATCTTCCACTACTATTAAAATTTACAGCCTGGAAATTCTTGCATGCAAACAGCGTATTCAGGCTCCAACTGTCAGGTGCTATCCACCTTTGAGGTAGACAAAGAAAAAGACCATTCTTGGCCTATGTACGATGAAGTCATCACATTGCTAATCATCCCAGATTGTCCTAAAGTCTTCAAGAATTAAAGATTAATCTTCATTGCATTGCTGCAAGTAATAGGGGAGAAATCAAAGCACTTCAATTATAGCACTTAAATTTAACAATATCAACAATAGGAAGTAAAGCAAGTTTAACCTATGTCATCTATTATCCAGTCAGATAACCCATAGTCTTCCACTGTCTAGTTGGCATGAGAAGGTGATGTACTCTGAGGTTGTCAAGTCCTTAAAAGAGAAAGTGTTATTCGTCTTGCAGATATAAACCCATCAGCATCAGTAACCTGGAATGGGTATAAGGCCCTTTGCATTTTTAAGCTTTTTTGAAGCCTCCGCTGCAGTATTAGTTTCCCTGAGGCAGCTGTGCGTACTGGTCATATTCAGGAAAACCAGGTCTACATGCAGCCTAACAGGAGATTCTAATACAATCAGCAAGCTGAGCACAAATTATATTCAGAATTATTTCTGCTCAAACATATTTGAATATCAGCAAGCATAGAATTTTTAATGAACCAGAACAATCGAGCCGTGTGTTTCATTGCAAGTATTTTTGCATTAAAAATATGGGCCCAGATTTTCCACTGGCCAGCCAATTGTTATTCCTGTGTCGATCGGATTTGTGCATGAGGAGACCCTATAGCAGACTCGGAGTGAATTGCCCAGGAAATTGAAGGGCACTGGACAAATCCTTGACCCTTGGAATCCTTGGAAATATCCATTCAAAGGGTTTCAATGAAATTAAGTACATGGTTACTCGGGAAAAGTTGAATGACTAAATACATAATCTACCCTTGAGTTGCTAATAAACATATTTATCTCACATACTGTAGACCCTGAACTGACATTCCCCCACCCTAATCTCTCCCTGGGAGCTGTCACCCTAGACTCCACTCCCAATTCCAACATCCTTTCCTCCTCCATCTGCTTCTGTACTACCCAACCAAACCCACCAGGAACTCCGCCCCTTTCCCCTACTCCAGTACTGATAACCCGATCTGCCTCTATCCAACACTCGCCCTCCCCTATCCACTGCCAGACCCACCCATATCCAGCCCTGACTAACCCAGAAGCTGCATCACTTACCGGGCCCCCTTGCATCCCTCTATTCATATGGCAGCCTACTCTCTGGAACCTTCTCCCTACCTCCTACCAACTTGACTCAGAGTTCTGCACCCTTAGAAAACTATCAGCATGAAAGGACTGCTCTGCATTTCTGAGGACCCCTGATTGGAATGGCCAGTCAGAAATGTGAAGCGCTCTCTGTTTGTGGAACAAAAAAGGAGGGGCAGAATGGTAATCTGTGGAGTTGCCAATCTTCCAAAAATCCAGCCCCGGAGCAGTTTTATTAATACAGTTAAAAATTGGTTCGTCATAAAGAAAGCATTTTCACTCAATATATATCAATAACACAAAGTTAAATAATTAAAAATGACTTTGATGAGTCACCTTTAACAGTTTACCAATTTTATTGATGTACTGTAATCATTTCTGACATGTTTAAATTAAATGTTTACTCATTTAATATTTAAATGGTACTTTATGTATCTTAGCGTCTAAAAGAATATGTAACTTTTACAACATCTTTGAAGGCCATCAAACAGGCACAATTAGCGGAATGGTGCAATGGGGACTAATGCATTTGATATGGCCAGTTTGTGGATGGGGCTGACTTCAACAATGATGTTTTGCAAACTAGTGAAAGAGATAATGGAAAATTGATTTGATCTGAATGTAATATCCTCTTGAAATTCTTGAAAAAATTGGCCTAATTTTAGAACATAGAAAATAGAACAGTACAGGCCCTTCGGCCCACAATGTTATGCCTACCTATTATCCTACTCTAAAATCAAACTACCCTGCATACCCTACATTTTACTATCAGCCATGCGCCTATCCAAGAGTCACTTAAAGTCCCTAATGTATCTAACTCCACTACCACTGCCGGCAGCGCATTCCACACACCCACCACTCTCTGTGTGAAGAACCTACCTCTGACATCTCACCTATATCTTCCTCACATCACCTTAAAATTATGGCCCCACTTAATAGTCATTTCTGCTCTGGGAAAAAATCTGAGTATCCACTCTATCTATGCCTCTCATCATCTTGTACACCTCTATCAAGTCACCTCTCATCCTTCTTCACTCTAATGAGAAAAGCCCTAGCTCCCTCAACCTTTCCTTGTAAGACCTGCCCTCCAGTCTAGGCAACATCCTGGTAAATCTCCTCTGCACCCTCTCTAAAACTTCCACATCCTTCCTATAATGAGGCGACCAGAACTGAACACAATATTCCAAGTGTGGTCCAACCAGGGTTTTATAGAGCTGCAGCACAACTCTCGCCGCTCTTAAACTCAATTCCCAAAGTGAGGAAATGCAATCACTGTGACCTAGGGAAACTTCAGGTCAGAAAAAACAAGGCAACCAATGAGATTAAACATGTATCAACTGTATTTACCCAAATGTAAAGGTCAGGTTCATCCAAATCCACATTAAAAACAGGAAAGTAGGAAATGTAATATGACGAAGGGTCAACAATGACCGTTTTCTGAAGAAGGGTCTCAACCTGAAACGTCAGCTTTCCTGCTCCTCTGATGCTGCTCGGCCTGCTGTGTTCATCCAGCTCTACACCTTGTTATCTCGCATTAAAAACATAGTCTGTTTCCAGCCAATATGCTGTTGATTGCCACTGCCAATACTCCCCAGTTTCATTCCAAACGTTATCCAAAAAGTCAACCATTCAGCCAATGCATGCAGCCAACACTAATCAGACTGTTGAGTAGCTGTAGGCCTTATCAAGGTCCTTGCATGTGAGCAAAGCTAGCACCACTTAAAGTTACTCTGTGGTATTTAAAGTAAGCCTGTACCTCTGAAACGAAACATGCACTTTGACTGGTGCAGATGCTGGAACAATTTCCAAAATGAATTCTTGAGCAAAAAAGAAGAATGAATTTTGATACAACACGGGAGGAAACATATTTTAAAATTCTTAGACTTTGAACTAGAGCACTTGATGGTGGTGTTGGATGTGAGGAGAGATATGATCTACCCATAGTGGGACAAGAAACTTTCCAAAAATTTTTTATAAGGCAGTAGCACCGGTAACTGTGGTGATCAGGCCTTCAACGCATGGACGCAACATGCAAGATGTTCAACAGCCTCACTCAAGGGCCGAAGGTCATTAAACACATCTTCAAAAGACATAGCCTCTGTCACTGCTCAATTTGACACACCTTAATCACTCATCTACAAATAATCTATATTAATCAGGATTTATACCAAACATTCCCAGATTCAACAACCTAAGGGGAGGTGATGGCCCAGTGGTATAAGTCTGAATTGTTAATCCAGATACCCAGGTAATGTTCTGGGGATCACGGGTTCGAATCCCTCCACGGCAGATTTGACTCAAAAATAATTTTTAAAAATCTGGAATTAAGAGGCTAACGATGACTGTGAAATTATTGTCAATTGTTGGAAAAACTCATTTGGTTCATTAGTGCCTTTTAGGGAAGGAAACTGCCGTTCTTATCCAGTCTGGCCTGCATGTGACTCCAGACCCAGTGCAAGGTGGCTGACTCTCAACTGCCCTCTGGACAATCAGAGATGGGGAATTAATGCTGACCTAGACAGTGACGCCATCATTCTGTGAATGAATTAAAAAAAAAACACACTTAGTAGTGCTACCAGCCTAATACACACAGTTTACATGCTGCACAAACTGCCAGTTATTCACCAGTGACAGCCACATCACCCACACCAAAGTCACTGACATATTTTTGTCTCTCTAGAAGGATAAGGTGACACATAATCAGAGGCAGCAGCATCTAAAACTCGGGATCTAGCTGTGACTGCATGTCCTTGCCTGCATGGAAGAGAGAGTGCTAGTCATTATTAGAGCACCCAGAGTACAGAGGCCATGATCAACAGCAGGACTGAAACCACTGGAGGTGATGGACTCTCATATCTAACGCCACTTTTCACATCTCAATTACCTCCGTCCAACAATCTCTTCTGATTTACAGTCGAAAGGTCATGCAAGCATGCATCTCCTGCTTTCTCCAGCCCCTGCCTTTGCCATACTATCCAAGAGTCTCTTTCCTCTCCTTTCTTATACACTGATCCTTGAGCTTGATATCAAACCAGTTTGCTTTGATTCATTTTGCAGTCCACAATAAAATGTGATGGCAGTTACAGGGTTCATCATGACTAGAAAATCATACTGCAGTGAAGACCAAGAAACAGACTTCAGATCATCAGCAGAAGAGAATGTTAAATTTATTTCATTATTTCAAAAAATCCCAAGTACAACTTTAGGACAAGAGAGCAGCCAGAAAATCCACAGAGCCAAACTGCTGTGAAGAAAACATCTCGGAACAGAACAGTCACTGGAGAAAACACAAAACACTAAGTCTCACAAATGATTTTATGTCCAGTAATAGAGAAAACAAGCTTTTAAAAAATAATGTGAGCAGTAAAAGTACATTCACAGCCAACGGGAGAAATCAAAGTCAATATCTAATGAAGAGAGATTGGTTATTGGACACCCAGAACAGATTTGATCCCTTAAGGGAAGGGATAAAACAAAAATCATGTTTACTTGAAAATTTAACAAATTTCTGAATGAAGTGAACAGCAGCAAGTTAATTCTTCAGATACAGATTTTTTTTAAAATCAGTTCAAAGCAGAACAGCAATCGGCAATAAAAATCATGATTGGAATTCAAAGTATCGGAATATCAGTAATAGTGACATTAGTGAGCTCTTCATTATTTTGACAGTTTGAATAACAAATTCAAGTCTTGTTCGGCAACTGAGAAGTTTAATCAATTTTATTTACTGAAATACAAATAATAGAACAGAGAAAAAGATGTAAATTTGATGATGTGGTGTTGAATTTGTACGAAAATATCTCTAATGCAAAAAGAAAATCAACGTCAATGACTTCAAGGCAGCCATCTTTGACGCAGTTTGTGCTTTTGTAGAACACCTATCCAGAAATTAACATGCTGAAACTAAAGAGCAAACTATACAGCAGAAGAGGTTGTAGGCCGTATTCAAACTTTGCAAATTGATCAGTGATGGGCGTCTACCTCAGACAGCTGGTGTCTTCTGTTTTGCAGTGTACTCCTTAATTAAAAGTTGCTTAATTTATATCATCCTCAAATTGAATATTTCACTCAATATCATACTACTGAGCCTGAATTATTTATTTTCTCCATCAGCATACCAGCACTGCAAAGTATAAGTTGTGGATGGAAATCTGGATCTATTTTGAAAAGAGCGACATGACTGGCTTTATAAAAGTTAATAGATATTGCGTTCCCACTCACTGATCTCCAGACATCTGCAGAAAGAATTGAATGTACCTCAGTTTGACGATCAATTAGGCTTTGGATACAATTGGGCTCCTCATCCCAGAGGAATCTGGGACCGCAAGCCAGGTGACAGTACGACCATGTGAATAAATGACTAACTAATGTTAACGTCCCAATCACAGTACGTTCCGTATCCATTTCGTGGAAACCGGAATAGCAGAGTGGTCAAGAACTAGGGTACACCTGCCAAGATTATGTGAACCATGTCTGCAGAGCCTGGCACACCTGTATGTCAAATTCTGATAGATCTCTGGTGATTCCAGGCCCATTGCCCAGTGGCTTTCTTCTGGTGGACTGCAAAATGAGTCGAAGCAGGCTGCGAGAATCAGTCTTGTCATCATCTAATGCATGACTTGAAAACTTTCCAGGAGCAGTTATCATATTGCAATAAAAACAGAAATTGCTGGAGAAACTCAGCAGGTCTGTCAGCATCTGTGGAGAGAAAGCAGAGGTAACATTTCGGGTCCAGTGACCCTTCTTCAGAATTCACTGGAGGCTCTGAAGATATTTGGAAAGTGGGGAAGATAAGTTCATATCCACTAACTTTGCTGTCTAATAGCTCAACAAGTACATCTAGTGGATGGTTTATCATTACATAGCAAGTCTGTTCAGGTTTGAACAATGCTGATTTTAGTGGTGTGGCTGGAGATGAAAATAGGAGCATTCAAGTTGGCTTCCTTGTCCTTCCGTCAGCCAGAGATAATGCTAAATGTTCATTTCCAAACATAGGCTGAGGACAGGATTGACTCAGCTGCAGTATCCCCCTACTGTTCTTGCTGTAAAGATTCATGAATGAGTTGTTGCCACTCAGGTGAGGTGCCAGATGGTGTCCAGTATCCAAGAACTTTTTTGGGATAAGCAACAAAATGTATAAAGGAGAAAAATCTTTAAGGCTTAGAAAGAAAATAAAGTAAGAGAATTATTTAGGATTCAGGTAATGTGTGCAATGATATCATGATATCATAGAGGATGTCTCATTGCTTCAATATAATGGAAAGATTATTGACTCCATAGCAGCAAAGTTATGAATACAGAGAATCATTATGTAGTATCGGACTTTTGATTGGTGGTGGAGTGATTGCTGAGGAAACATCTTCTTTAGTGCTTCATTTTCTGCAATTCATGGATATTACAGTTATTATACTTAATGGGGTCCGCCAATCTGAATTGCAGTTGAAAGCAATTCTTTTTAATGGTACGAAAGCTGCCTGTGTATTTAACAGACAGCTGCAGAATAATAATGAAAAAGAAGCTCAGCATTACTTCCGTGCTGATATTTTTGCTGTTGCTCTTACAGACTGAACAACACCTGCATAGTAGCAAAAGCTTCTCTTCAATGGTCTGAACATGGCTAAGCAGTATTAAATCAGCCACATACCAATCGCCTGACTCAATTAATTAGATTATGATGAAAATGCATTAAAATGTAACAGGAAATGGAAAACTACACAGTGCAATGACATCTGAACCTACAGATAGTACATGATCTGGTGTATTTTGCAATATTCATAGCTGGAGATGCCTATTTCATGCTGGGCAGGTTCCCATTCTCAGCCAGATCACCTTGCAAAGCATTCTTGCTGATGGGAGAGGTAAAGGAGAAGGAGAAATTGAGGTGGAGATATTCTCCTCTCTTGTGGAAGCCGTACAGATAGTGCAGGCTCATACACTACATTCCTGACCTTCTTGATAAAGGAATGGAGTATGGTAGGGGATCAGGGAGCACAGTGCAGGAAGAGAAAAAAGAATTATCACCATCAGGGTATTTCTGCATTAAATAGTAAATTCTTTAGTTTCAATTTTGAGAAATGGAAAATCACAGAGACACTTCCCCAAAATTATGATATATGTGGTGTTAGAGTTCATTGCTAACAAACCCCTCACAGTATGACAATGTGTTTTGGAAAATGCTAATAATCTGTAGATTAGGTTTTTACCCTGTGAGAAAACAAACCAGACAGTTATCCTGATCCTTTTCTTCACAAGCCATCAAAACTGTCAATTGATTTGGCTGTTTATTTCTAAGATGCCAAAATCTAAGGGCAGGATTTTGTCACAGGCTTCTGGATTCTTATATTGGGAACAAATAGGTGTCCTGTCCGGAACCTACACTTGCCAGCTGCAGGCCTGGCTTAGTAGTTTCTAGGAGGTGGCTGTTTAATTAGCCTGCCCCTCCTGATGCTGCTGAGAGCCCATGGGGGGGACCCCTTCAATATGAGGGTGCCCTTGCTGGGTTGCACAGCATCACTAAACTAAATATAGTAATCTGGGACACCGGTGTTTTGGGATAAAGGTGAAACCCATCAGCTGACATCACACTTCATAAAGTGGGAAATGGAGCCCCCGGCTTCAATAAGCCTTCTGTTGGCTACAAGGAAGCGGCCTACACTGAGGTGCTCAGTCCACATGTGATCGGGCCTACTCTTGCCAGATGCTGAACACCTGAAAGGACACAAGTTTGCGCCAAGCTGGGGTCTTAACCAGCATAATTAGCTGCTCGCTTCCATGGAATCAGCAGTTGGTCTGATTCTAAGCCCGTCCTTAGGAAGGTTCAGGTGGTAGGGATGTGTCTGTGAGTGGTCCTGATTTTTTTCTTCCCCCTCCTGAGTTCTTGGCTCTCCATCCTCCAATAGTGCCAGCACTGGATGTAGACAACTTAGTCCTTTGTACTGTTACTGTCATCATGATAAAATGAGCAAACTTCAGACAAACTTGCCAATTAAAATTACTTGTATGTTTTACCAGTCACTGTTTTATTATAATGTAGCACTTAATATTCAGGTATTACTGCTTTCCAGTATTCTGGACATTTAAACTTGTCAAATTCCCGAGTTTACTTGTTCAACGATTCAGGAAGTTTTCACAATTTCAATTTGCCCTTGCTTTCTATTCACAGATTAGAAGTGAGATTAAATAACATATGTACAGTAATAATGAATTGGAATTCGATTTGGCTGATTCGTTTCAGACTCATGTTGCCAATTCAGCGTGTATTCCTGGAGTTTCAACCTACCAAAATCCAGCATGCCCCACCAGGGTCCTGCTATTGACCAATACTGTTTTTAACCACATATCACCTTCCCCTATTTAATCAGATGATTCTTTTCTTCCCATCTCCAATTTTTTTATAATTAACAACAGAAGATTTCAAAGAAAAAGTATTTTTAACAAAAATAATTTTTCTCCCAGGTTGCTCACAACAATCATAGAACCCCTATAGTGTGGAAAGCGGACCATTAGGCCCATTGAGTTTACACCAACCCTCTGAACAGCGTCCCACCCAACCGTCCTACCCTATACCTATAACCCTATATTTCTCATGGCCACCTAGCCTACACATCCATGGACACAATGGACAATTTAGCATGGACAATCCACTCAACCTGCACATCATTGTTCTGATAATTGATATCAAATTCCTGGACATTCCAGGATAAAACTGGAAAGTTGGAAATCTAAATGCATATCTAAGAAGTGCAGTTTGACTCAGCTGTAGAAAGTATTTTGTTTTGTCCGTGGCAGAGATGTAGAGAAAATTACCCAAAACAGCCATATCATTCTTGAAAGAAGGACCTATGTAAACAAACAGACTATTTCATTAACAACAAAGTATTTATTATGATGATATGAGCTGTGACAGTGAGGCCGTGTGACCATGATCCACCATGGAATTGCAAGCCTCAAACATTCTATAAGGCAAAAAAGCTAAGTGGAGTCCAAATTACAATAAGTTTCCTCCACTTGCTGCTTACTAATTAGAAAGCACCATCGAAAGAAGGCTAGGCACTATAGAAGTTGAAGTTGGATCCTAGCAAGGAGACAGACAATGTACCCACTATGTCTTTTTATTAACAAGTACGTATGGAATAATACTCAAAGTGCTTCATTTTGGCTTTCATTCCCTTTCAAATGCACGGTTTTAGATTCTACTCGAAATGTACAACTTGCAAGTGTTTTTGCAACCAGCTTTCCCGAGCTTTCAAACTGTAATCTGAGTGGAAACTTATTATTCACCAACTGCTTCAGACCAGCCGCAGTGGTTGGTATGGATCTAAGTCCCTTACCTGTCCTATTATTATCTTGCACAGTGTGCACTTCAAGAAGTTCAGAAGAAGGGGAATTGAAATGTCTGTGGAAAAAAAAAATCGCAAATAAAGTATTGGTTGTCTTGCTAGATGGTGTTGTGTAAGTTAATATATTCATCATTATTTGTCAAAAATCATCAGCTACCTCGTTAGGAGTGCCTGATGATTTTTGACACTTTTGTTCATGATCACAGTTTTTATGTGGGTGTGTAGTATGCAGAAGATACAGCATCTAGTGCAACAAGGATCAGCTGTTTATTGCAGGTTGTAAATAGAAAACAACATATTTTCAAATACATTTGAATCCTGTGATAGGCAGAAAGTTAAGAAAAACAGAAACATACTGCATGACAGAGAGGGAGTTGAAGGAACAGCACTCAGCAACAATGTTCATGCACTTTCCAGGCCTTCATTTGTTTCTTATTCCTCTTGATTGGTTAAATTGGCTTTCTCAAATGCCTTCTGTGTAAGTTATATAAACACATAAATTTGGAACAGGAGTAGGCAACTTGTCTCCTCAGACCTGCTCCACCATTCTGTATGATCGTGGCCAATCTGATTATAAGCTTAACTCCACATTCCTGCCTTTTCCCCCAAAAATCTTTCACTCCCTTATCTACCTCGGATCTACCTTAAGAATACTCAAAGACTCTGCTTCTGTCATCTTTTTAGGAACAACATTCATTATGACTCTCTGTGAGAAAAAAAAGATTCTCCTATCTCTGTCTTAAATGGGTGACCCCTTATTTGTAAACAGTGGCCCCAATTTCTAGATTCTCCCAGGACAGGAAGCATCCTTTCAACATGTTCTCTGTCAAAACTCACCAGGATCTTATTTATTTCAATCAAATCACCTCTTACTCTACCAAACTACGGAGAATATAAGCCTGGTCTGTCCAACCTTCCCTCATAAAATAATCTGCCCATTCTAGGTATTAGTCTCATAAAACTTCTCTGAATTGTTTCCACAACATTTACATTGTCCTTAAATAAGGTGATCAATACTTAACGCAATACTCCAGATGTGGTCTCACCAATGCTCTACGTAGTGAAGCATAACCTCCATACTTTTTGTATTCAATTTCTCTTGTAATGTATGACACATTCTGTTTGCTTTCCTAATTCTTTGCTGTACCTCCATATATTAACCTTCTGTGATTCATGCACTAGAACAACTAGATCATTTTGCATTTCCAAGCTGTGCAAACTCTCACCATTCTTCCTGTGAAAGTGGACAATTTCACACTAACCCACATTATACTGCATTTACCAGATCACTGTCCATTCATTTAAGCTATCAACATTCCTTTTTAATCTTCATACGTCCTCTTCACAGTTTACTTCCTTGCCTGTCTTTGTGTGATCATCAAGTTTAGCAACCATAGTTTTAATGCCTTCATCCAAGTCATTAATCATAAAAAGTTGAAGTCCCTGCACTTTTTTCACACTACTCAGCACATTTTGCCAACAAAAACACAACCCATTTATGCCTACTGTCAGTTTTCTGCCAGCGAGTTAATCTTATATCAGTGTCAATATGTTACCCACTACATCACAAGCTTTTATTTTTGGTAATAAGCTTACCAAATGCCTTCTAATAATCTAGTACAGTACATCCACTGGTTACGTTTTATCAACAGCACACATTAATTCCTCAAAGAACTCCAATAAATTGGCAGATTATGATTTCCCTTACAGAAAACCCTGTCTGATCACTACAATGTTTTACTAAGTACACTCCTGTAATGTCTATAATCATGGCTTCTAACATCTGCCCTATGTCAGAACTAAGTGACTAAACTAAACTAAACTAAGTGACCTGCTTTCTGCCTCCCTCCCTCAAACTAAATAGTTAAATTCACTATTTTATACTTTGATTGAACCATCCCCAAATTGAGGGAATTTCGGAAATTTGAAACCATTGCATCGACTGTCACAAGAGCCACTTCTTATAAGGATGAAGTCCATCAAGACACAGAGACTTGTTATCCAGCAGCTCCAACAAGTTGTTCAGTTCCACTTCCCTAGTCATTGCAGCTTTCTTGAGTTACTCACCCCCTTGCATTTGTGATTTACAGTCATTTCTAGGACTTTACTACAATCCTTTACATGGAGACCAATGCAAAATACCTGTTCAATTTATCAATATTCTTCAGTGGTTATCTCCATTAAGACTACCATGATTGCAATGTCAGTTTCAAAGTAGTCATGTACAATAGCTTTGAATCACTCTCAGTAGCCCCAATTGATGCTTGATTGTTCTATATGCATTCTGTTCTACAGTATGAGATAAGGTAATGAAAAAAAATCACTTTTCATTATAATCATACAATTTTCATTATAATCGTAGTGAAAATAAAACTAAGATATGCCATAGAATCCTGAATGTATATTTAACATGTTATGTTAGACTAAATCATAATGTTTCTACTTTCAATTTTGATATTACCTTAATAATTTCTGTGAATGATCAGCAATCACACTCCAGTCTTCCTTTTCCACTTTTACTAACAGGTAATTACTCATTGTGTGCACATTTATCAAGTATGCTGCATGAGTGTGCATTACCTTACATTTATCTACACAGTAAAAAAAAGATTGAGTGGGAGCATGATAGGGGTCTCCAAAATGCTGAGAGGGATGGATAATGTATGAGTAAGCAGATTATTTAACTCTGACTGTGATTGCAGAACAATGAAACATTAGTACAGTAAATGGAGTTTAATCAGAACATCTCGGCAGAAACTAATTCTTCACCGATCTCCTGACATAAATAAGAACCACTAACTCCTGTTTTCAGTCTTCTCAGACTCTTGACATTTTAGCCAGCTATGAGACTCTGCTTTTTGCATGTTGGTAAAACAACTGGGTCACACAGCTGGCTGAAATGTCAGGAGGGACAGAAAGGCAGTCATCCCACCTGACTGCATGGTCTAGCCACTGCATAAGACTATCATTGAAGACAGTCCATTCCTGGCCAACCATCCCTTTAAAGCTGATGTCCGACTTTTCTGTGGCCCAGTCAAATATGACGTGGACACATTGTGGATTGGTAGGTTTTATTATCCTTGCACAATGTGAAATCTCACTTCAGGAAAGTGCCTGGATTAATTGTGTAACATGCACTGGTTAAATGAGTAGGTACAAATGTGATTGCAGATGATACATACAGGCATAGAAGATCAAATGTAAATAGTTTCAGTGTTACCCAACTCATCAATTTTCTTGTAGTTTGGAAAGAAAACACATTACTTTATCTTGGAAACTTACCTCTGGTTATTCAGTTCTCTCAAAAGAATAAATAAATTGAATAGAGACTCATAGTAGTAATTGTATCTGGTTTGATGAGATTTGGTTTGTATTTTCCTATGAAACAAAGGGTGCAAATTTGAGCTCGTTGGGGCTCACTGGTTGGGTGCACCAGGTGCTATTTGAAGTGGCTTCTGCTCCACTTTGGTAAAATGGACAACTAATTCCTGACAGAGGTGCGCAGAGCTGGTAGGTCACAATGTCAGTCAATACCCAACACTGATATTAGTACAGCACTATCATTTTGAAAGTCCATACACCAACTGACGTCCCTCAAAATCACACAGCTAACTGTGCATTAAGCAGCAGGAAGTGATCCACCAGCTCAAACAAAAAGGTTCAAAAACTACTCACGGATTAATTGCTGGTTGATTACTACTGGTTGTTGCTACAATTCTACATATGTTGGGTACTACACATTGATGATTCCAATTGTAAAACTCAACAGGGAACGGTGTGGCAAATGCCGAAAGATATTTCACAGTCTTTGAGGCTTCTGAATTAACCAGCATGCTTGTAGACACATAGGTGCATTGGAAGGAGGAGGAAGAAGTGTAGAAGGGTGAAACAATACAGAAAATACTGCAGAAACTCAGGTTGGGCAAAATTTGGTGAGAGAGAAATAGAGTTGATGTCTTAAGTCCAATATGACTCTTCTTCAGAATACAAGCCTAGGATTCTACTGAAAAGTATAGAAGGGTTATCAACAGGAAGTCATATCTGCCCATATATTCAAGCCATTCTCCTACCTGAGCGTCAGCAAGAAACAATATGTGATACACTTATACTTCAATAAAGACAGCCACAATTAAATCCGCCACCTGCAATAGACACACCTTCAACCCCAGAGCAGGGAATGTATGACAATGCCATTGGCTGTTAAAGTGAAAATGATAAGTTAAGATAAAGGCTTATGCATGTAGTCCCTTCCAGGCAAGTGCTGGGGATACTGTAACATTTTGGCACCTCTATTCAAATGAGTTGCCTCCAGTTTATACAGGTAAAGCAAGCTCGATGCTTTGCGACAATTTTAGATTCTCCCATGATGTCGGGTGCCATTGGATACATGTAGTTTCTCAACACAGTGTATTAACTCTGCCAGGTACCAGAATATTTTAAAATTCCACTGTTTCACTATCAAGCAAATGCAACTGTAGACAGCGCATCATACGAGTCAATGCCTGCTATCCTTGCAGCAGTTATGATGCCTTTAATCTACAGTTGTTCACTTTATCAGGTACATTTCAGTGATCAGGGCAAACCCTACTGGATAACAAGGGCCATCTGATGTAATAAGTTGATCACATAACTCATAACACTGATTCAGTACGTGCACACACACGCACAGAACTACAGCTTTGCTGCCATAAAGAATGTGGTAGAGCAGAGCATTCACATGTTGAAATAACAATTCTGCTACCTACACCATTTTGGAGGAACCCTGCATTAATCAGCGGAGTAGGTCTCAGGAGTTGAGGTAGTGCGCTGCATTAAGCACATTCTCATCATCATGAGCAGACAGCCCCTACCACCAGTAACTGTTAGGTGAGTTTCTGAGGATCAGGAGTATGAGAGTCAGCAGGGTGGCAACCTAGACATTTCCTTTCTGCCAGAGGTGTAAATGACAAACTAAATTAAGTGTGATGACAATAACCACAACCCCAGTTCACCATCCATCAATTGTCCTGCATTCTTTGCCCTCTGTCTCTCACTGACCACTTTGACATGATGCAAGAATTAATGGCTTGATGAAATTGTTACTTGAAACAAATCTAAAAATTAAATCATGCTATGTTTTGAAATCATAAGTAGCATTCATCTTGATCATTCTCTTACTGCCTGTTTCATCTGTCCTTCTGCTCCTAAATATTTTCTAGTCAATCTGTTCAGAGATGTTACCTGGATCATGTGGGACTTGAACCTGACTCAGAGGCTGGGGCACTACCACTGTGCACAAGTGCTCTTGCTTGGCTCCATTTTTTTGAGAGTGGGTGCTGGACTCCTTGTTCCTTGATATTGAACACAAGGTTTTCATTGATCTTCTACCTATTGTTGAGTATGCCCATCAGACTTCAGTCTCTATCCATCATGTCACACACCTAATATTCATATGTTTTATTGCAAACTCACACTCTGCGCACTGTGCAGGCTTCACACTCGCATGTCAAAGCTTACACATATATTGCCAGCTCTTCAACACTGACAGCCACATCTCACAAGCAGATAGCTTTCCCTATTGAAATCTTCATCTGAGTTCTGTGCAACAGAACTCCTGTATACCTCACCCTACAGTGAATTAGTACCTACACATTTCATTCTCCCCACATTCACTGCAGTCCAGAAGTGTGGTGTCTCATTATATGATGATCTCAACTTTCTAATCTACCGTCTACAATGCATGTACCTGAGCTGATGGCTGTAAGTGTGGGGCCAAATGGTGGTGTTGCGTCATCTTCACTCCCTTCTACTTGTTCCTCCACCACCCAAGTTATATTTTTTTCTGTATTTGAAAGGTGAATCCAAAAGGATAAGCGGGACTTGAACTCGGGCTTTGTGGCCTGGGGGCAGGGAAATACCACTACACCACAAGAACCCTTAGGTAAGAGGTCTGTGCTTATGCCTTGTGCACCTTGTAAACCAGAAGAGATTGAGAAATTATGGGAAAAAAGAGGCTCATGAATTAGGACAAGTGACAATCGTCAGCTGATTCAGTCCAATCTCCTGGCCACAGACTCAATCCCATAATAAGGGAGATATTTTCAGGATAGCAGCATGTAACTGGTGGAATTCCACAAGGATTAAGGCTGGGTCACAATTATTCACAATATTGATGATTTGTATGAGAAAGTGAATGTGCTGTAGTCAAGTTTGTGGATGACACAAAATTGTTGGGAAGGCAAGTGGTGAGGATGACACAAAGAATCTGCATGGGGATATAAATAGGTTAAGTGAGTGGGTAAAAACTTGGCAAATGGAATATAACATGGGGAAATGTGAGGTTATGCATTTTGGCAGGAAGAATAGAGGAGCTGAATGTTATTTAAATAGAGAAAGGCTGCAGCAAGCTACAAAACTGATGGATTTGGGAGTCCTTGTCAACGAATCACAAAAAGTTAGCATCTAAGTTTACTGCGTAATAGGAAAGGTAAATGGAATGTTGGCTTTTACTTCAAAGGAAATAGAGTATAAAAGTTGGGAGATTTTGCTAAAACTGTGCAAGGCACTTGTCAGACCTACCTGGAATTCCGCGAACAATTTTGGGACCCTTATCTAAGAAAAGATATACTGGCATAAGTGGCAATCCAGAGAAAGTTCACAAGGCTGATACTCCTTATAGGGGGACTGTCTTATGAAGAAAGTTTGAGTACGTTGAAGTTTAGAAGAATGAGAGGTGACCTTACTGAAACAAATAGGATTTTTGGAGGACTTTACAGAGTAGATGCAGAAAGACTGTTTCCCCTTGTTGGAGAATCTAGGATTAAAGAGCATAATGTTAGAATAAGGGGCCACTCATTTAAGATAGATAAGGAGGAATTTCTTCTCTGAAGGTTGTGAATCTGTGCAATTCTTTACCACAGAGCACTGTTGAGATTGGGTTATTAATTACATTCAAGTCACAAGATAGACATTTTTAATTAGTAAGGGAATCAAGAGTTATGGAGAAAAGGCAGGAAAGTGGAGTTGAGGATTATCAGATCAGTCATGATCTCATAGTAAGACAAGGCATGGGTTGAATGGCCTAATTCGCCAACATCTTATGGTCAGTCAACAATCTCCAAGGTTATGACTTTTAAAAGAAATATAAGCCAGGTATTGTAACTGATTCCCTTACCCAACACAAAGACCAAGGTTGATCTGTTAGACTTTAGTCAGAGCCAGTGTGAGCAGTTGCAATCGACAACTGAACGATCTCATAAAGACATTAAAATCTATTTACCTTTTTACCTTGTGCTGGCCTGTGGCTCCTCTTCCCAATGTGTTGACTTGTCCTAAACACCATAATGATCAAAAATTGCATTTGGGACTGGGTGACATTATCTGAGCCTGACCTGAAATTTTAATTGCCTGCTGACTCAGTGTCTGTACAGTGGACAAGGTTTAGTATTTGCCAACTTTATTTGAACTCTATGCTTATGTTTGTGTCCCACAACAATGCACTTTTTTTTTGAAAAGAGCACTCAACATATGAATTTTGTAACAAAACAACTCAGCATCAAAACAATGAGCAGCATCGTAAAATTGCATTATGACCGAAGAAAACAAAAATGCTGATGGTACTGAGATTAATACATTGTACACTCACATTCAGAATCCTCTTTTGAAAACAATTCAAACTCTTAGTATGAAAGCTAATTTTCAGAAAGTCCAAGAAGTTGTTGCTGAAATTACACACTTGGTGGAGCATTAACCTTTAAAATTGCATTTAGGCATGCTGTCCTCATCCATTGTATGGAAAGTCACAGTGCAGCTGCTTCCAGGAATGTAGATACATCTCATGATCCTTTATGAATATTGTGCAAGATGAATTATGGGTGTTTTATCCCAATTTTTAATGGTTGTATGTCCGGAGTATGAATCATTTATAACAGTAAGTCTCTGTTCAACACTGTCCCAATTTACTTTGTTCCACTTTATCATCTGTTCGTGTTGTGAGGTTCTCTTCAGTATCATTTCCCTCGAGTCTAAGGTAGGGCCACGTGACCTGACCTGCACCATTTTTGAGCAGACAATTGGACTCACTAACACAGCCTCTTACCCCTTATTCTTTGAATTGCTGCTTCTCCCACTCACTAACCTAGCCTCTTGCTCCTTACCTCCATGGTCAGGGGCTCTATCTAACTGGAGTTCAGGGAGTGGGCAAGGGTCAGTTACATTTAGCAAGTGTAGATAAGCCATACTATGAGTTTCACTGATGGTAGCTGTTCACACATGCAGAATTTTTCAGCAAATGCTGCTTAATGCAGACCTAAGTGTGATTCTGAAAAATCTCCAAGAATTTTCTTTAGTCGTTGTGCAACTATTTTTCAGTGTCATTATCTACTTTACTGTTACAAAGACTGCAAAATCTTTTGCCTTCAGTAGAAGAGGAAGTTTCTATTGAAAAAAATATATTAACACACGATTTTAAAAATGGCTCCCATTGAAGGAATTATCTCAAAGATGCACAGTTGTCAGAAATTTCAGGCTGGCAAACTAGAAATATTATTACATTTGGAATGAGCAATGGCTGTCAATGTTATCATTGCAAACATGTATTGAGTGCTCTTTATGTTTACATCTTTTCTCCCTGCAAACTATTTCTCCTTATTTTGTCTACTTCCATTTTGTTTTACTATTTTTCTTCGTCCTTTAATGTACTTCACAAAAGTATGTTACTAACACATTCTGTCCCCAATCCTTGGACAATGCTTCCTTCGTTCTTGCTGATGATGTTCATAGCACTACTCTCTCTGATAGGCTGTGGAAGGTATCACTGGCTCTTAACGACGTAGTATTTTGTGGTACCTGTAAGTGTATCATCATGCAGCCACACAGAGTGATTTTGGGGAGTCATGGGATGCAAATCTATTGAGCTGTATCTGAGTTTGTTCATCTTGTCAAGCTTTTGAAAATAAGTGCTCACTTTCTAGTGGGCCACATATGAGTTGAAATTACATGACATCTGATTTACTGAAGGAATATGAAATACTCTTGTATAATCTTACTCCTCAATAGTTCTAAAAGAAAGGACTAAATACGTGACTTAGCAAATTCTTTGTGGGAACCGATAGAACCATTCAAATCAAATATTTGTCCAAAACTGGAGGACCAGCTTCCCTATTGTCTTTTTATAATTGCTCAATACACTGGATAAAAGAGACCCTGCTCTGTGCTCCAGTTCACTTGTAGGCTATCTCTAGTGAAGAACGGTAACAGAATTCCTTTCACTGACACTTGCAACCACTTAACATTTATAGTTACATATCATGTATTTAGGATAGTAATTCAAATCTGTGGCTATGGCAACTATGTTTGACCTATTGTGAATGAAAGAGGAGCATGATGGGAATAAATAGCAAGAGAAAGCAATATGTTCCATTAACTTCCATGGTGTTGCATCATTTTTCTAGTTGTCCAAAGAACCCCCTGCAAAGTTATGATGAATGATCAGACAGTCTCCTGTAGAAGGTATGCTTCATATTGTATGTGGGAGTCAATCGTAAAGATTTGTGTTCACCTTCTTCTGTGTGATTGGATTGGATGTTATTTTGGATAGCATATTAGGATGCCAGTGCTTTATTCTAATATATAACTTTTGCCCCTGGCAGTTTTGTGTCTCAGGAGACTGTTTGGGCAAAATTGGTCTATGGCAGTAATGCAAAGTGGGATCATTGTGAAATGGCAGCCTGTTTTAGAATGTATTTGATTTCTTTTTTATTGACTTATTGAACAGAAAAGAAAATTAGCATGATGTAAAACAGCCTGATGATTCATTATGAGTTCATCTTGTGCATTATCATTTTGAACTAACCATTCAAATTCTTGGAGAGAGAAGTGTCTATTTTATCATTGGAATCTTGCCTTATGAGAATCATCTTTGGGACTTTATCATTTAGATATGCCTTCCTGATGAGTGTCTGGAAATAGGTTGGATTCACCCACTTAATGATTCAGCTGCATAATAGTAGTAATTTTCAGTCTATCTCTCTCATTTCAATGTCAATGATGATGATATAAGCTACCAATAGCTAACAAAAATATTTTAGTCCATAAAAATAAGAAAATAAGACCTGAGGTAGTTTAGTAATCATTATTAACATAATGAGAAAAGGTTTCCATTCCATATCAAACACTGGCATATTTCTAGCCTGCCTTCACAGTCATGCCAATTTAGAAAGTACATGAGAATTGAGAAAAAACATTCAGATTTGGTAGCTATACTAGATGTAGCTAGTAAGGAGTAATAAACATTTATTAAGTATAGAATAAAACAAGTTAATTGGATGCTATACATGTGCATAAACTGCAAAATTCCTAATTTTGAGTTGGCCTGCAGCTTTAACGTGTTCCCCTTCTCACAAGATCTTGCTAAAACTATTCTTGGTTTTTCAGTTGCTATCTAGAGTACTCGCAAAAATTCAGGATCATAGCGAATGGAGGAACTGAGAACAGTTATTGAAAGCAAACCTGAAAAGGATGAAGGTAGAGAAATCTTGTCGCTTAAAACATTTTGAAGCATCAAAATGAAGCAAATCATAATGAGTGTGGTCTTCCATTGCCATCAGGGCAGCTTGTAGTTCTGACCACACATGCAGAGTCAAATCAGACATAGTATAGCTTGCCGTTGACCGAAAACAGAAATAACTTTTGACTTGTGACCTTCAGCTACTTGAAATAGAATAAATAACCATTTAAAATATAAAACAATAGGAAATTTTTAATCAAGTAGAAAAACCATGCTAATTGTAAATGTGCTTAATGCCTTAAAACTGAAGTGTCACAAATTTAAAATAGAATAACACAAGTAAGGACATGACAAATGCACTGTAAATAGATTTCGCACTAAACCATGAATGCTTTGAGTTCAAATGTAGCTCTGCTTGTACAGTGTCATTTCCAGTACTTGGCTGTCTCAATTCACATTTTTATTTTACTGTAGATAATTAAGAACATGTTCCTGACGATGGTCTCCCATAAGCATCTACTTAAGACATCAACTTTCCCAAGCCTGTCTAGTACAAAAAGTCTGAATCAAAGCCTCGGTTTTGGCACTGTGCCTAAATAAATCATCTGAGTCTTTATCACTCCACACAAACACATGCCTTTGTTCATAGACTCTTCTTCCCCTGAATGTCTGCAGCTTAATTAATCCACTGCAAACATTTTGAGTCAACTACATTACAGTTGATTGCTGTTAATTTTTTTTTAAATCCTTTTAAAAGTATCACATTGAGCTGGACTATTGAAGAAATGCTGTGTTGCTTAAAAATGCTGAATCTTGTTGTAGAAGCAGTGGAAAGGCTGCTGGAAACTATTTAACTTGCAAACGGGCCTAAAAAAGTTGAACCTCGATTGTGTAATAAATTAGTGTTATTTATGGAACAGGTCAGACCTGCAGGGCTGTAATGTAAAGGAAGTTCATCTTTGTATTCTGTTCCAGGACACTACAAACCAGCATGATTTCAGAGAACTAATTATATCCACTGCCTTGCTACATTTTATTGGAATGTTATCCAAATAATGATAGAGCCATTCAGAGATGTTAAAATTGAAATGCCAAAATGCAAAATATTTTACGTAAGTAGGTATATGAGAATGAATAGGTACACAAAACAAATACCACAGTTATGTATTAACTTTTGTTATTAATTTTCAATGAAATTCGATTTTGAATATTTGAGCTAAAAAGCCAGTGTTTGTGGATGACAGAAAGGACCACATAGGATATTGATTTTTATCACAGCAAAGTCTAGTACAGTTGACCAAAGTTTCACTTTGGAATGATGTGGTTGAATTTCTGGGGAATTTTCTGAATAATCTACCGTAACTTCGATGGATGATCTGAGGAAAGCTGAAGAGAAATAGCATCTGAGCTTTTTTTTTCCTGCATTTCCCTGCTTTTCACCTTGCAAGGTTACCCACAGTGTATTTTAGAGCAATTTTGGAAACTAACTACTAAGGGCAATCCAAATCTTCAGTACACTCAGTACAGTTCATCGGCCGGGGCATCAAATATAAAAGTTGGCAATGTATGTTATAGCTGTATAGAACTTTAGTTAGGCCACATTTGGAATATTGCATGCAGTTCTGGTCGCCAATCTGCCAGAAGGACATGGATGCTTTGGAGAGGGTACAGAGGAGGTTTACCAGAATGGTGCCTGGTCTGAAGGGTAGTGGGATGTGACAACTATTAGCTGTGAGCATACCATCATCTACAATGCTGTCAAGTCCCCATTGACCATAGTCATGGCTGCTGAATGTTGAGCATTGCCTCTTCTATGTGAGTGAGGACGTGCAGCCATGGTTGCCACCTGTTGGTTGAATCCTGTTGCCTGCATTTATATTGCAAAGCAAGATTTATGACGGAGAGTGTGGTGTTATGTGTTTGGGTCCTGTACCACTCATAGTTAAAGAGCTGGCAGCGTGTGCTGCCTAAGACATGTCATTCTGTGGTTTTCTGCAGTGCAAAATTTGCGAAGTTAAGGGGAAGCTGTGAATGTGAGATCTAGCTCATGTTTGATAGATATTGTTGGTGAGTGAAGACAAGTGGTGCATTGGACCGTGTCTAAGGTTAGTTGTTAGTCATTTGTAAGGATACTGCATTTGTTGGTACATTCACTGGCCTTCAACCATTTGTACAAGGCTGTTACACTGTACCCACATCCTAGGAATTAAGTTCCTGCCACCTATTTGCTACCACTGCTTTCACTTTCTGAAGAACTTGCTCGTGAATGGAGGACTACTCTCTTCATGCCCACCACCTGTACCAAGGCCTGCAATGCTGCCTCAAATGAGAAACAGTAAATTAGCTGGAACATATTTGAAGAGAAGGCTCCCCGCACCCTACCACAAATGTTCAGAATAAGCCCTTTTCTGCTAGGCTGGCTCCTCCTGCTTTAATTTTCTTTATCTAGCAGCTTTTTAATCAGTGAGAGGTAGGATTAGACAAAGTCTGCATCTGGGGGCTAGCAGTTCTGTGCCGCACAAGGATCAAATGCTGAACTCTTTCTCTCTGGTTGGGCACATTTAGAACAAGATTAGATATATCTTATTGTGGAGCAGGGAAATATTATCATGCCCTCCAAGGGTGGCACTGCTGCCTCACAGCACAAGGGACCCAGGTTCAATTCCACCCTCAGGCGACTGTCTCTGTGGAGTTTGCACATTCCCCCTGTATCTGCGTGGGTTTCCTCGACATGCTCTGGTTTCCTCCTACAGTCAAAGATGTGCAAGTTAGGTGAATTGGACATGCTAAATTGTCCGTAGTGTCCACGGATGTCGGGGCTAGGTGGATTTGACATGCGAAATGCAGGGTTACAGGGATAGCATAGGGGTGTGGATCTTGGTGAGATGCTCTTCAAGGGTTCTTGTGTACTGATTGGCCTTCTTCCACGCTGCAGCAAATCTATGATCCTCCAGAAAAACCAGTAAAGTTATTTCCCATTAATAAAATACCAGCTACTACAATTACGACAGGAGTCCCGAGTGAAAGAGATATGAATGCCTCCAAATCCAGGTAAATCTGAGATCTCATGGACTAGGTTGGCAACCCTGGGGTGAGGGGCACGTTATATAGGGGAGGGGAGATAGGGAGAACATAGCAAAGCAAAACTGATGAGTCCCAGAAAGGAGGGGCCTTTCCCACACTCCTTTCACTAACTAGCAGCTGTAAGCCCACAAACTAGGCTCGTGTTTCTTCTGCCATCTGTTACATTGGAGTGGTGGTGGCATGAAGCCTTTAATTGTATCACCCTCAATTGGGCCATAGGTGCAATTAACCGACTGCACCTTACTGCAACTTGGAAAAGCACAATGGTGTTGGGCAGGCTGGTGGTAGGCATGTTATTGACAGCATGGCACCTTAACTTGCATGTCCACCCCCCTGTTTTCCCACTGGCTAACAGCTCATAAAATTGAATCCCGTGTTTCTGTTGCTGACATTTCATTATTTCTGATGAAAGGCTTGACCTGCTGAGTAGTTACAGCACTTTTTATCTTCATTTCAGATTTCCACCGTCTGAAGTATTTTGCTTTGGTAGAAGCAATAGCTACTTGTTAATCAGGTATCATGATCACTGTACCTACTTGTGGGCTTTATGAAATTTCTCAGCCATAGATTTTTATATTTCAGTTTTTTTTTTAAAAAAAGTGGGCTTCTGTGGCTGGATCAGCATTTATTGCCCGTTCCTAATTACCTTTGAGAATGTGGTGATCAGCTGCCTTCTTGAACTGCTGCAATCCATCTGGTGTATATACTCCCGCAATGCCGTTCAGGAGGGAGTTCAAATAGGTGAACTGGCTCTAGCTTTGTATCAATGTCTCTACATTTTGGCAGTTCAGCTCTAATTTCTTCCTTCACCACTGTTTTCTCATCCTAGTATAAGCTGTGGCTTATTTAGTAGCATTTCTCCCTCATTCATTCAGCTATGTTTCAAGCATCACTTTAGGACAAAATCAAGGTTGACACTCCAGGACATTACTCCGAGAGTACTGCATTACTGAAGTTACCGTTTTTCAGATGAGATGTTAAGCTAACAACCCATGGCAATGTTCTGAACATAAGCGGGAGAGTTATTCTCATCCTGGGCAATGTTTATCCATCATCAACATTAACGAAAAAAAATTAACCAATCATTGCTGCATTGCTATTGTAAGAACTTGCTCTGTGCTGTCTCATGTCCAACTTTACAACAAAAACTACATTTCATTAGCTTCATTAGTTGAAGGCTCTTTGGGATTTCCTAATGTGCTATATTCTTTTTCCACTAAACACGCCAATTGATTGCTGGGGTTTAGTTCTGAGATAATCAGGTGCTTTAGACACGTGGCTGTTGTTCATGTACGAATCTTGAATTTTGGAGGAATTTTCAGCTGTAGCAGCATCAGAACGAAGATCAAACCAATATCCATCCACAAGTCATCAGAAGGCAGCAACTTAGCTGCCTTTGCACTCAACAACTCAAGGACTGTATGAAAATTATAGTACACCTATTGTTCAGGAACTAAGATTATTTCAACATGAACACAATGTCAAACTGGGGACTTTTCTTCTCCAGTGGGGTTGAAGTACATGTTGATTAATTTCAGCAATCAGGGAAATGTTTTTCTTGATAAAGTCAGCAGTTAAATGGTATGACAGACACTTGAATTGCATATGGAGGATAGTTCTGCAGCCCCAAATTCTCACCAGTGAATTGTCCTTACACAGTTTGTTGATTGGCGAAAGGGCTGCAAGTTGTAGCTTTGTTTCTTCATAGCATCCTCCTTGAGAGTAGGTCTTCCTATAGGGAGTTCAAGAGAACAAAATTACATGTATGATTCTTTGAATTTCAAAAGTACTGCCAGCTCTGTTTTGCAAGCAAATACGAACTTCAGGTATAATTTCATAGGATTCAGCAAGGTGCTATACGTAATTCTTCAAACTATGTGAAGGTGAAATCAGCTAGCTACAGTCAAAAGACACATAACTACTATTTGTCAATATCAGAAGATTGAGCAAAATAAACTATTCAAGTCACATGTACGTGAATGAGAAAGAAAATGAAAGGTTCGATCCTTTTCAGCATTCTCTTTAATAATTGGTAAATTACTTAATAATTGATCATAAAAAAAATGAGGAGGAATGGACTGCTGTTGTCGGCGTCCGAGAATGATTCATGAGCCAGATCGCTGAGGACAAATAATGATGTTCCAAATGTGTTGTGATTATGGACCAGGAGTACCATTAAGAAACAAAAGGTTTCTTGTGTCAGAGAAATGACTATTTTCCGTCATACTACAGTACTAAATGGATGAATTGTTAACAAAATACACTGAATATTCCATAATGTGATGAGAAAGTTGGAGAATAATTGGTCACTGTGCGGCATAAGAGCAGATCATGAATGCATACTGCTGTACAGCTTAGTGGTGCTGATTTTCAACAATACTTCTCGCTCTGTGTTTTTTAAATGAGATATGGTCCTGCATTAGTCTGAAAGTAACATATATACAAAAAGCCAAAGCAAACTGTTTGGGGTGTAAAATGAAGGGCCATTACACCCTTTTCTCATGAATAATAATGAAAGCAGAATGCAGAAATGTCTTTTCTGGCCTCTTATGCTCTTGTTGCTTCTCTGTGGGAGTGTATACAGGATTGTGTTTTAACGCATAGGATGTGCCTCCACATACAGTGCACTCAGAAGGGATCAAACTTGATTTCTGAGTGTGATGTAGGGGGGAATAAAGCCGATATTTAAGGATATTGAAATTCAGTGGTTCTTTTCCCATGTTGTTTGACATGATTAACCAATAAAGCATGAGGAATTCAGAAATCAGAAAGATGCTGTCCATCATCCATATTTTACAAAGTTAAAACACTCTCAGAGGGCATATTTATTAAAGAAAGAATTTATCAAATCGTATTCAAAACAAAAGATTGCCAAGGTCTTATTAGTTATCACATTAATCAGGAGGGGTCATCAATTTTGAGCGAGAATATTGTAGGACATTAATCTTAAAGTGGAAAAGTGCTAAAATGGCATCTGGCAACTTTTGAAGATCCCATTAATAACCTGAAATTACTGTAGAACTAACATCTGTACAGATATATGTACACACATGGAATGAAGATTTGGGACTTAAAAAGCGAAATGTTCCATGATTTGACCTTAAATTACTGCATTGTTTGTATTTTTAAAGATTCTAATTCAAAACATTGTGTTCTCAATTTACATGTATTTTAGTTATGGGTTATCCAGCTACATATGGAGAAACAAAACACCCTTTACAGAGAGTTAGTTGTAAAGCTGAGTTTTTGTTTATTTTACTTCTTATCACATCAGTAAAGCTGAAAGAAATTTATGACTGTGTCTTTTATGTGTGGTGGTCTGGAGACAGTGACTTGACTGGCTTCTGTTGAAAGGGAATCAGTGAAATTGTCAGTTGATTACTTTGCCTTGATTAGCATTTATAAGAGTCCTACGATACATATTTGCATTCCTATTTAGCTGAGATTTTGTAGGGCACAAATGATTAAACTTGTCACCCAGGCTGATTGACAGGGTCAGATCTTTGCTTTATATTCTTTTGAAATTAAAAACAAATGTGTCAGCTTCTTCATGCGCCTGAGTGCTGAGAAGCTTGGCTGCCTTGTCATCGGAGATAGGTCAGGAATGTTTTAATTTTAGGGATAGATTCTAGTTGTCAAGTGAGTCTGATGGCGTGTAGTTCTGAAGACAAGATGTGAAGGGTGTATGGAAGATGGGGGAACAACAGACAAAGACAAACACCCTCACATCATTACCAGAATCATTTGGATTCTTCTCTGACAGATTTAATCACTTTGAATGACTACAAAACTCAATCAAGCAACTGGATAGTGATCTTGCTGGTCAACTTAACCCCTTGAGGACAGAATCAAACAGCACCCGATAGCCTGCTGCATTAGCTTATTCACTACGCATTGTCATTGAGATGTCTCTTGCTATCTGATTTCTTCTTTTCACTGGCAGTTGGGCATATTTGCAGGGACAAGAACTTAACTAGGAATTATGCCAAATGGGAACTTATGTAACAAATGATTTAACTGCTTCACTGACACATTTATTCTTGACATCTGTTGAAATTGAGCAAACTAAGAGGAATGACTCCATTTGATTTGTTCCAAATTGCAGGAAATCTGTCAAACCCAAACCCATTACAACAAAATAAAGGCTCAGTGCCCAGGATCACCACTTTCCACATTGTCACTAGAAAAGGCGATCTGAGTCTTCTGAATAAGTCAAAAATGATGACATTGAGATTTTGCTTCCTTTGATAGGATACTATGATAGGATACAGAGTTGTGAAAGTGACCGTTATAATTCAATATTTGTATTTTTGCTACTTAACCCCTTTTTAAATATATTTATTGAATTTCAAAAATTGGTTACAGCATCATCAAGCACCAAATTATGAAATATGGTTTATTTGATTTTCCACCTGTTCAGATTGCAGTGTGGCTGCCGTGCATTTGGCATACAATGCAACTCAACTACCTGCCCCATGCAAACTTTCAGTACAGTTTATGTATAGCTATTTATGTGCATCAAGAACTTGACTTCTGCTACCACCAATACTTGAGACTGACCCATTAATTTCATGGGTGACTCCACATATTCAAAACCCGACGCAGAATTGGTATTAGGATTCGGCACATCACAAGCTTTTTTTTTTGAAAATGTCTTGCAGGTGTTAAGTAAGTAAGTTATGTATTCCGAAATTATGAGTGTAGTCAATGTCCAAATGTTCATATTAATCAGTTTTCCTTAAAATGATTTCTGACAGGGCCACATGTATGTCTCAGTCCAGCACAGTCATGTCAACATTTGGCATTTTCCACGAGTTTGACTCATTTGTCTTCCATAATAATTTACTGGATTTTAAAGAGAAATTGTTTAATTTAAACAAACAGTTCAAAGCTACCAGAGTTCAAATATGCTCAGCAGGTGGATGTGGAATCGGCATGCTGGTCACAATTTAATTTCAAGAAGTCTCCAGCTCCTCTGAAACGCGAACTGCTTCAGTCAGATTACTGTCCAGTCAAATTGACCAAAATTAACAGGTTTCACCTTGTGTCTTTCTATAGAATCAAGCATTTCTTGGGAATTGTAGTCCGTGTTCTCCAATGTTGCGAGGGCCACAAGATGTACAGGACTGCAAAATGGCAGTCAGCCCAAGCTTAATATACTGGGGAGGAGCAGAAACCATAAACTGGATTTTCAAAGTGGGATCAGCAGCCTCACCCAGATGAATTGACCAGTGTGATGCTGTTTTAAATGTGATTGAGGTGATTCGGCAGGGAGCAAAATCATCACCTACTTCGAGGCATCTAACATCTCCAGAAGGCTGGATCTCCTATGTTCTGTCCACGCCATAGTTACATGGCAGCTACGTCAATGGCTCTTATGGCCTTACTGAGTTAGTTGTTCATGAATGGACACCACGTCAAGGTATAATGCTCAGTCAAACACTAGTTGAACTCTCACGTTGCATTAACAAAAAACCTTTCTTTTGTCCTATAGTGGTCCACAGGCATGCACAAACATGCACCGAACTGTTCAGATTCATGGAGGAAAATGATTGAAAATTCCGTTAAGTTTTGAATAGGACCTTTAAAAAGATCCTGAAGAAATTCAAGGAGCTGGTGGTGAGGAGGTATCCCATTTCCTCTTCCCTGCAGGCGCTTTGAAATTTTCAATCCATCCTGGAGGCAGAGGGATCCATCAGTGTTTACAAATTGCCACTGCCTCCATTCCTGCCCTAACCAGGAAGTGAAAATCTTGCCCTATATTCTTATCAAAAGAACTACCCTTATGGAAAAATACAAGTTGTTGAAGTTAGTATATTGGGAAGTAATATGCTTTGACCACTGTAAAGGACATGGAGAATCATTCGGTGTTCACTTGGTGATTTGAACAGATGACATAGGGAGATGATAATGCATAAATGACTACAGTTTCCAAAATGACATATAATTTTAAAAAGTAATTAACACTTGCAAAGAGTTAGAACATAGAACATAGAACATTACAGCGCAGTACAGGCCCTTCGGCCCTCGATGTTGCGCCGACCTGTGAAACCAATCTGAAGCCCATCTAACCTAAACTATTCCATTATCATCCATATGTTTATCCAATGACCATTTAAATGCCCTTAAAGTGGGCGAGTCTACTATTTTTGCAGGCAGGGCATTCCACGCCCTTACTACTCTCTGAGTAAAGAACCTACCTCTGACATCTGTCCTATATCTATCACCCCTCAATTTAAAGCTATGTCCCCTCGTGCTAGCCATCACCATCCGAGGAAAAAGGCTCCCACTGTCCACCCTATCTAATCCTCTGATCATCTTGTATGTCTCTATCAAGTCACCTCTTAACCTTCTTCTCTCTAACGAAAACAGCCTCAAAACCCTCAGCCTTTCCTCATAAGACCTTCCCTCCATACCAGGCAACATCCTGGTAAATCTCCTCTGCACCCTTTCCAATGTTTCCACATCCTTCCTATAATGCGGTGACCAGAACTGTATGCAATACTCCAAGTGCGGCCGCACCAGAGTTTTGTACAGCTGCAACATGACCTCATGGCTCCGAAACTCAATCCCTCTACCAATAAAACCTAACATACTGTACGCCTTCTTAACAATGCTATCAACCTGGGTGGCAACTTTCAGTGATCTATGCACATGGACACCGAGATCTTTCTGCTCATCCACACGACCAAGAATCTTACCATTAGCCCAGTACTCTGTATTCCTGATTAAGATTTCTATAGCCTGGAAACTCTAAAAGAGAATTGGACAGCAGGAAGGAGTCAGTGATCACTAGCCTGTAGAGTTGATCTTGAAGTGCCTTTGTTTGGTTGTTCGCGATATCCTCAGTTTTCCTTACATTTTGCAGAAAAATGGCTAATACTCCTACTGTGAGAGTTGCTTTAACATTCTGTGCTGTTTATTGTTATAGGGCAACTTCTGTGAAGCCATAGCATGCTCCTTTGTGTCATGTGAAGAAACTGAAGAAAAAGAAACAATGTTAAAGTAACTTTACAACTTAATATATTAATGCTGATACAATCCTTTTATTTCTTCCCCATCAAAAAACAGCAAGGAAGCATGCCAATATTCGAATTTGACTCCGATTATAGAGTATTTGTACTTCAAGAAATACATGCATGTGTGTAGTGTGATCTTAATTATACACCAGTTCTGTTTGGAACAATCGTTTGTACTAGCCTACAAGAGCGAATTCCATGCTGCAGTACTAAAGGTTGCCAAAGGTTATGATTGTAATGAATCACCGGCTCCATGCCAGGAAAAGCTGGACTGGGCCCAGTGAAAATGGATGCTGGAGTGTTGAGCCATCGGGAAGCTAGAGTCAATTTTTGTGCCAGTTATATTGTACCCTACAAGCTGTGTTAATGTGCATTTGTAAAAATTGGCTACCTATTATAAACATCTGAGTTTCCATGTGAATAATTTCCCCAATTAAATGTATAAAATTTGCAATGTGAACCATAGTGCCCCATACGCCCTGCTGTGAATTTTCTTTATTCATTAACGGGATGAGGGCATCACTGGCTAGACAGCATTTATTGTCCATCCCCAATTGCCCAGAGGGCAGTTCAGAGTGGATGGCAGTTTCCTTCCCTAAAGGACATTAGTGAACCAGATGGGTTTTTTCCTGACAATTGACAATGGATTCATCATTAGATTCTTAATTCCAGATGTTTTATTGAATTCAAATTCCACCATCTGCCATGGCTGGATTTGAACCCGGGTCCCCAGAAAGTTATCTGGGTCTCTGGATTAACAGTCCAGCGATAATACCACTAGGCCATTGCCCCCTCCCAATTCAGATACTAACTATGACCATGGCAATGGGATTCTCCTTTGTTGCATTTGGAAGAGAATTCTATTAATTGTCTATTTTCAAAACTAAAATAAAAACAGAAAATGCTGTAGAAACTCAGCAGCATCTGTGGAGAGAGAAACTAAATGAACTTTTCAAATTGGATATCACTCTTCAGAACAGATGCTGCCAGACCTGCTGAATTTCTCCAGCATTTTCTGCTTTTATTTCAGGTTTTTGGCATCAGCAGTATTTTGCTTTTTTCGTAGTCAAAGCTAGTCTTATTCAAAGTAGAGCTATTAATATTTTCAGCTGATCAGAAGTAGGTCTCAAACTGTTATCGAGTCTGTAAAATCACCAAGAAAGCACATTCACGAGACAATTGCCTGGAAATTTTTACTTCAGAATGAACAATTTAATAGGCTTCTGTTATTGATTTTGGTGGCTCAAATTGATTTCTAACGTAACTAAAATAAAGAGAAAAGATTAAAATCTGAACATACCAGAACTGTAATAGCAGTGTGAGCACAATAGCAGCAATAATATTTATTCCTTTCATTGTTGTGCAAAGCCAAGACCGAGCGATCTCATGGATAATATAGTTAAAACAAAACATAATCAAGATCACTGGAGAAGAAGTGAAACTCACTGACTAAGAAATTGTATCAACAAAGCAGGAAAAATGAATAAAACGAAAAACAAAAGCAAAATGGATAAGAAAGGCAAGAGAAAGGGAAGAAAATACAGAATATTATTTTTGGAAAAAAAACATGAAAGTAGATTATGGAAATAGAAAGGATGATCTTCATTTGAAGAAAGACAGAGAGAGACATGGAGCGGAAATGAAACCCACGAGGCTGCCCTCAGGAATTGCATTGCTCCAGGTTCTTTTACTTGCTATTGCTAGATGTAGCCAAGTAACACTATGGGGACCATACTTACCGTATCAAATTCCAACATTAAAGTAACACATTCAAAAGATCAAGTATCAAACAATTGGAAGTATTATTGAAGGAACCCCAGTGGACTAAGCGTTTATAAGACCGAGCCTTAGATATTCACTCTCCACATGTGCCACCCTCATTCTAGACTCATGATAGAATCATTTCATCTGTATCTTAATGAATTTGCTCCACATTTGCTTTAAATTTTGGAACCTATTGAGGTGTACACAATTAAAGCCTGTTAGCCGAAAGAAGTCCAGTGCTGTCTGGGATGGACAAATGTTCAACTTAAATATTTAAATTGTAATTGGAGGTATTCAACCATTTTCGAAAATTAGTTAGTGAATAATGAATATTGCTGAAAAGAGAGACATGTTGCCGAAGCATTTCATCTTGCACTCATCAGGATAAATGCAAATATTCTGAATTTCAAGTTAGCATTAAGACTTTTGCTACAGGAGAATGCCGAGAGATTGTTCCCACTGGTCAGGGAATTTAAAAACAAGGAGCACACTGTAAGGTAAAGAACCAATCATTTAGGACTGAGATGAGGAGAATGGTTGTGAATCTTTGTGCCCCAGAAGATTATGGAGTCGTCTCCTTTGAATACATTGAAGGCTGTGAAACATTTTTTTTTTGTCTCTACGGTATCATGGGATTTTGGGAGTTGTCAGGAAAGTGGAATTTGTAGCCCAAGATCAGCCATGACTGTGTTGAATGGAGGACAGGCTTGGCACATCAAATGGTCTAGTCCTGCTCCTATTTCAAAAAAGTGCTCAGTGGATGATATTTCAACTCTAGTTGGTTTTCCTATGGAGGTAGCAATGGAAAGCTATTCTTGTGGTAAGGACAGCATAAGCAACAGTTAACTATGGGTTGAAGTTAGTGATAAAATTTAAACAACCTATATATATCCTTCATGGTTAAATAAAGCATAAATTGACCAAAAATATTTTAGCAACAGTGATCTAAGTTGGTGTTATTTAAACATAAGAAAATTAGAATCAATTAATAAATGCTATGGTCCTCAACTATTAAAAAGTATAATTGGGCTGAATCTTTCCATGTCTTGGAAAACGTACCATTTTCATTGGGTTTCACAGACGGTTTCTGTCCACAACTTCCTTGCAAATACAACTGCAAATTCCTACACCGATTGCTATTTAAGCACTAGACCACACAGCTCATCAGTCCTTAGCCACATCTGATCTTATAACTGCCTCTGACCTTGCTACTCTTTCCACAACATCCACCGTGGCTCAGCATCTTCTCATTGTTCAGTTTGGGACAATCACATGCAGGAAAGCCTTTACTCACCTCAAAACATTCAATCTATTCGCAAACACCAAAATTAAACAGAAATCACACCCACAAAAGCTGCATTCGCTTCTTGGAACAGAAACAAATTACTTGCATGTTGAGCGTCAATGACTTTATGATCAATGAATGATGAAAGCACAAGGCTCTCATCTGCTAAAAGTGGGCATCAGTTAAGTTCAGTCTGGATTGTGATGACCAATGTTGCTGTAATATACCATTATAAAAGATAATGTTCCCAATGCTCAATGTCCTCATTCTTCGTTGGAGGACTGCTCCCATTATCTCAGTTTGTCAGCATCCATCATACCCACTTGTAACCTGCTCCAGAAATACAGAGCACAGCATGCTGGGATTCAATAGCACACGCTTCTGGACTATATGCAGCAAAGCCTCATCTTTAGGAGGGCTATCATCTGCTCCGCGACAGCTATAGTTGAGGAATGGGCTGCATTGTATCAACACTCTGCCTCAGTCAGGAGGTTGTGTTACAGAGCAGGCAGCCAAGGTTGCAGTGGATAGCCCTCATATTCCAATAACCATCCACAACCAAGGTTTGAGGCCTCAAATGCAGCAGGAACATGAGCAGTCTCAAGAATACAGGCATTGTGGCAGCTCGCATGATACCAGGCACAAACTTGTAAGAAGTGGTCCCAATGATCATAGATGATTTTTGTGTTGATGAATTGACCTGCGTTAAGATCTGGCCCTCTAAATATGACATGTGTATAGGTTATCGCATCCTGTACCTGGGAGAAACCAACTGTATGGCTAAAGCCACCTGCTGGGGCTATAGCACTGACCTTGTCATGGGGAAACAAGATGAAGCGATGGGATCTGGCACAAATGGCAATAGTCACATGATACATTTGTGGGTGGAAGATGATCCACAAGGTCCCCAGTGACTTCCTGGAATGAACGAGCAATGTAAAAGTTCATCACAGCTGTCGCCTTGACGACCAATGTGATAGGATTTGCAAAGTTTAGTTACATCCTCTGCCTGAGCCAACACAGCACCTCATTCATTTGTGGGAAGTGGCAACACGGCCAGAAGACCCTGGCCCTTCAGCAATGACTTCTTCATGTGGAGACTGTTTAGCGTCTGCTGGAGGTTGCTGCTGGGCCTGGGCTTGCTAGAGCATCTCGTCCCCTTCCATTTCTCATCATCGTTGCTGCAAAGTGATTGCAATGATAACCCTTGCTGTAGTTAGATCTATCAGTCACACTTCAAATGAATTTTATACTTACAAATCAGGTAGAATCAGTTTTGTCCTCCTCTGTACCTCAATTGGGACGGCACGGTGGCTCAGTGGTCAGCACTGCTGCCTCACAGCACCAGGGACCTAGGTTCGATTCCAGCCTTGGGCGACTGTCTGTGTGGAGTTTTCACATTCTCCCCATGTCTGCGTGGGTTTCCTCTGGGTGCTCCGGTTTCCTCCCACAATCCAAAGATGTGCAGGTTAGGTGGATTGGCCATGCTAAATTGCCCGTAGTGTTCAGGGATGCTTAGATTAGGGGGATGGTTCTGGGTGGGATGCTCTGAGGGTCGGTGTGGACTTGTTGGGCTGAAGGGCCTGTTTCCACAGCGTAGGGATTCTATGATTCTATGAAGAGGTCTTACCTTAGCCTGTGTATGTTGTGGCCAAAGGTGCTACTCTTCAGGTGACCAGGAATTGCTTCTGCTTCACTGAGGCATTTATCTGCAATCAGCAAGAATGAAAATCATCAATGTTGCTTGTAACCAGTATTTACACTACTCATACTTTTCTAGTCATGCTATTCAAAGACGTCATTACATACCTCTAGTGCAGGTGGGCCATGAGCCTGGGCCTCCTGGCTCAGCATTAATACTCCACATACTACTGTCCTACGCATACTGTACTGCATGTTCACTATGTTGAGATTTCGGCCTGCACTGTGCAGATGCAATTCTGTCTTAAAGGATCACCCTTCACTCATGTATGGAGGCTGCATCATTGGTCATCAAACAGACACTGACTTTGCCTACTCTGGGTGTGGTTGCAGTCATTTTTCATCCTTGGGTCGCGTTTAGCACTCAGCAGATCATGGAAGGCAGCACAGGTCACGTTTGACACATTGAGCACCACACTCAGCCTGATTGTTGGTCTGCCCCAACTCACCAAACCTCTGTGTCCCTCTCTACTTAACACTTGCTGCACAGCCCATCTCCACGGAACCCCAACATATACCCATCCATACTGATTCATAATTCCAAACTTCATCCTTATCATCTAATGTTTGGTGATGCCCACCATTGTACTGTGCAGTCCTCAGTGAAGGCCATAGTGGTGGTGACTGCCTATCAACCCCCTCCCACAACATTGCATGTCCTCTGATGCCAGCAAACCCCTTCTATATCAAATGTACTCCCTACACTATCCTTGTCCCTCAGTATGGCAGACCGCTGCTCCAATCCCCAGTGCAAGTGTGCACCAACCCCCACCCCATCCCCCATCCCATCCCCCATCACCTCCTTCCCACAACAATATTCCCTGACATTCCTGCCATAATAGTCATTCTGCTGACCGCCCCCAGGACTTATTGTGCTCTATCCCACAGACCACATGGATGGACAACCCTGATTGATGACTGGTCAGACCTCTGTCAAATCTCCACGTACCTCACTGACTGATGATCCAATAATTCCTTGCCTGGACCTTCAGAACTGACCATGGCCCACTCCCTGAGCTGTAGAGAGACTGCCCCCAGACCGTCATTGTAGGATCTGCATGTACTCAAGTCTCTAGACTGACCATAGGCACTGCCATTGACTGACTGTATCAGGATCCCCTGACTGACGGTGCCCGCCCCCACCCCGGCTTGGAAACTTGACTAAGGACTGCACCCATTTGGTTTTGAGACATGGCCATTTGGTTAAAGTACATGCAATGTGATTGCTGCGTAGGCTGCTAGCATGTGCCATTGGCATGAGACTGACATAACTTTCTGCCATACAGTAACATAACCAGCCCTTTAGCTGATGATTGCTGACAATCATGGCAAGCTGAAAAGCGTCTGCTATAAACAGCAAAGCAAGACACAGCCCTATGAGCTTATAAGTGTGGCTTAGGTACCAAGCCCCTAAACTGCAAAGCAAGGCAAGAATACTACGGGTATTCAGGTTGGTGCTAAATGAGGGAGCACCATGAGAGCAGCTGAGCAGCCCTGTGATGCAGTCTGGTCCAATCCTAGAGGCGGGTGTCTTTCCATGTGTGTCTTTGCAGTAGCATTGCATTGGCAGGAACTGGTGTTCTCCAAAGTGCAGTGCTATCATGCCGAAGCATACTGTAGATAGATTGGAGACATGCTTGGGGGTGTGCTGAGGCTGGTATGTGTTGGTTAACAGCATCCAATGCCCATGGAGCATGCTTTAAGACATTGTTACCAAGTGTCTGAGATGGAGGTGCAGCAGAACAGATGGCAAGCTAGTGTTGCCATTTTGTTTCAAATGGTAGAAAAGGAGAGTGCATATTAATGAGGTGAGATTAAGTAACAACGAGCGTGATAGTGGATTGTTTAACTGTGACGACGCTGTCACCTTTAAAAAGGTTACTTTGTCCTTGGCTTTTTTGAGGAGAGGTTGTAAAGGCAGAGGCGCTGAAGAGTCAAGAGAGTAACAGTTTAACAATGGAAGGGGAGCGGCCAGTTCTTCCAGTTCAGGTTTTTTCGAGTTTTTTTTTAGCTGTAACAGGCACAAGATGTTTTGAGAACTGGAATTGTTGCAAGCTTCAGTAAAGGATTCCTCTGACTTTCTCTGAAATCTCTCTCCAGGTATTGTTCCCTCCTGCCTGTAAGAATGTGTGTTTGAATTTATCTTTTTGCCAAGAGGGTGTGTTTATGGGATGTTACTATTTTGGAACAGTTAATTAGGTTGCTGTATTAGGTCAGGTAGGTTTTCCAATAGTTAAGTGATTCTAAATTCCGCTTTCTTTTGTTCGTGTTTCAATTGTCGCACTTAAATTTTGTTTTGCTTAAAGCCGAGTAGTTTGACCAGTTGCATCGCACCTGGAACACCCACTTCACATCTGCCTTTAAAATAGGTAAAAGTTAGAGTCTGGGCCAGCTTCTTAAAATATTTTGAGGGGATCTGGCCTGGCCTATGACATGAACAGATCTCGCTCCACTGAGTAGTCAGATCTTGTCTCGACAGCCGGAACATTGGTGGAAGAAGATGTGACTTGTCGGTCTTGACATTGAGAAAGGCCTCACTCACCATCTTGTATAGTTCTCCCAAATTTCTCGCCAAAACTACATCGTTCAATGCCTCGGAAGATTCTGCCCAGTGATTGATTTCTCCTGTTAGAACAAAGGAGATGTTGGTGTACTGGAGTGAAGTTTGATAGAACTGTTTACTATCATTGCAGTTTCAATTCAGAAGATAATTCCCCTGCCTCCCTATCAACGTAAGCCTCTCCGGGGAATACCACCTTGTTGTGGTGGAGAAGCTTGTGTGTGCCTAGAAACCCGAGAGCTAAACTGTCTGGAGTGTAGGTCCTGGCAGGGTCACCCATGTTGATAAGGTCAAAGGACAGGTTCCAAACAAAGCACAATCCACGAAGACCTCAACAGCAGAGCAGGCAGAGGATGAAAGCTGAATCTAAATTAGAGCATCACAATGGTTGCAAAGGCAAATGAAGGCTGCAACAGAGAAGACCTGCTAGTCATCTTGGTATCCATGCCACTGGGCTTTGACCCCTATCTGCCAAGGTCCATTGGTGGCTGTCTGTGCAACAGCCTCCCACGTTAAAAGACATCACGCACAGGCATCTTCCTAGGAGGTTCCAGTCCTAGTTACATTCTGGACAAAAGTCCTATGGCAGCCAGCTAGTGGCAGAGGGGACAGGACTATGATATCTGGAAGCCCGATGTCACAAACCGACCCATTAGGCAGTGGGTGTCAGATGCAGTCTTCTTGCTCCCGGGTGAGGCAGATCGAGTATTTCGGCAGCTGCACCCACGACTGACCTGTTTAGGATCCACTCTGCTCACCACAATGTGGGAGTGGGGCTGGAAAAGGTGTCCTAAAAATAGCCTGCCTCAAAACTGCTGACTGGATAACCACGTCCAGAGGGATTACCCACATGCGGTCAGAAATGAAGACTTGTAAATTTTGGATTGTGGAATGTAAGAACCCTGATGGACCTAGATAACAGTGACCAACTGAGAGGAGAACGGCGAGAAGAAGCACCATATTATATTCCATCTTCCAAAATTTTGCCCACTTGCTTAACCTGTCTGTATACCCCTGCAGACTCTTTGTGTCATCCTCACCACCTATTGTTGCGTCATCTGCAAACCTGGCTATTGCACATTCACTTTCCTCATCTTGGAAGATAGAATATAATATGGGGAAATGTGAGCTTATGCATTTTGGCAGGAAGAAAAGAAAAGGTGAAAGTAATTTAAATGATGAAAGGCTGCAGAAAGTTACGGAACAGAGGGATTTGGGAGTCCTTGTCCACGGTTTACAAAAGCTTGCCATCCAAATTCAGTGGGTAATAGGGAAGGCAAATAGAATGTTGAGATAACAAGGCGTAGAGCTGGATGAACACAGCAGGCCAAGCAGCATCAGAGGAGCAGGAAA
>NC_063350.1:40014168-40113119 GCF_021869965.1 Rhincodon typus | reverse complement strand
TCAGAGGAGCAGGAAAGCTGACGTTTCCGGCCTAGACCCTTCATCAGTTTCAGTTTCACTTACTTTGTTACTGTCAGAAAGTTATTGTGCATCAGTGACAAACCACACCCTGACCCACATTGTAGAGAGAGAGAGCTGGTGTTTGTGGATCACTCCCTGTGCCTTCCCCTTCCCCGGCTCTGGATTCACAGTTTACCGGGATTTGCCCTCTCGGATCGTGGGCTCACTCCAATCCCTTCAGGGCAAAAGCAGCTTTGACCCGGTTTTTCCCGACAGAGGCTGCACCGAGATCTCTCACTCCCCCGCCCTCTCTGTGCGAATGGGAGAGTCCAGGAGCTGGCGTGCCCTCAGCTGTTCAGACCCACACTGTTCCCCTGATCACAGTCACTGCTGTGCAATGGGATATTGTTAACTTACTGTTCATTTCACATCTGGGGCAGGGGAAAGGACAGCGACTGGACCCAACCGTGAGAACATCGCTGACCCAAATGGACGGACATTTCCAACAGCAAAAGCAAACTGGATTACTTTTCTACATTTCTGAAGAAGGGTCTAGGCACGAAAAGTCAGCCTTCCTGCTCCTCTGATGCTGCTTGGCCTGCTGTGTTCATCCAGCTCTATACCTTGTTATCTCAGATTCTCCAGCATCTGCAGTTCCTACTATCTCTCAAATAGAATGTTGATCTTTATTTCAAAGAGAGTAGAGTTTAAAAGTAGGAAGATTTTGCTAAAACTATATAAGGCACTAGTTCACAGGTGGGATTCTGTAAACAGTTTTGGAACCATTATCTAAGGCAAAATATACTGGCATTAGATGCAGTGCAGAAACATTAATTAGTTTGGTACGAGGTATGGAGAGATATATGAGGAGTGGTTTAATGGGTTGGGCGTGTACTCCTTGTAATATAGAAGAATTTAAAGCAACCTTATTGTAATGCACAAGATTCTTAAGGAACTTGACAGGATAGATGTCGAATGTTGTTTCCACTAATGGAAGAGTCTAGGACTAGAAGATATAATCTCATAATAAGGGGTCACACATTTAAGATGGAAATAAGGAAGAATTTCTTCTCTGAGTGTAGCGAATCTGTGGAATTCCTGACCACAGATGGTGGTTGAGGCTGATGCCATTGAATGGCGGAGAAAGCTGATGGGCTGAATGGCTACTTCTGCTCCTATGGTCTTAACTGTGCATAATTGAGTGTCAACTCCACAGTGTGGGTGGAGTTAGAACACAATAGAAGGAACACTCTAGAGTCGGGAACTCTGAATCAGACCAGACTCCAAATGGACATTAACACACAAAGAAGATAGATTAGACTTTACCTATGTAACTATGAGTCTGAACCTTTTATATATATGATTGTCATGCATCAGTTCTAATGCATAATAAAGAGTGTTACTTTGAAGTGTGAGCCTAAAGACAGAGCTTCACTTTGCCTTCTGTTTGACTAAGTCTGTAATAACCTAAACTCATTTGTGTGTCATCAAACCACGTGACAAAAGTTAGGAGACTCATGTTTTCGTACCTAGCCACAGTTGATCACTGCGAGGATACAACTAGTTATGGCAACAATTGGCCTCAGCTAAAGAAGGAGATAAATCAGCAATCAGTCGTGATGATAAAGCAATGGCTTAGGTTAAAGAACTTTGTGATCAGAAAAGCTTTGATGTGGATGTGGTGTCCTCCAACGGTGACAGTCATGCCAACTCTTTGACTGGGGCCACATAAAAGGAATGGATTCCTAAGCTGGTTACCAGAGCGCACAGAATTGTTTCTTAGTGTGAGTTACCATCTTCATGAGGAAGGATTAAAAGTGCAAAATTGGAAAATAACACCTGTGTTGTTTGGACAGATCATCTGTTATAAGTGCCACTCTCTGTTTTTAAACTAAATGATGCCAGCATTGTGTGCTGTTATATTTAAAAACAACTGTTCAACTGTAATTCCTAAGTCATACCTTGGGACTGAGCTGAAATTGCTCAGTTTCCAGATGCCTGCAATTATATGGAAAATACTCAAGAGAAAATTGTTGAATATGTTGGCCGAAGATGTTATTGAGCTATTTTGGAAATGCCCAAAAGTGAGCTAATTTCCATCAATTTACCATTAATTTTGCTTGTATTCTGCTTATCCATACTTTTAACTGAAAGCCAATTTGTTTTCTTTGCTTCAAATCAATTTTAATATGGTCTATTGTAATGAGGCCATTGTAATATCTTCCAGTATATGATAGTGCAAAGCCAAGGACTAGTTCTCAGCTATGCCCAGGTCCCTTCACCTCTGCTTGGAGACCTCGTGCTTTGGGTTGTGTTGCTTTTTCTTTTGTTGCCTTTGTTCCTCTCCTGTGGCGTCCTAATACCCAGAGCTTTACCTTTCTTATCTAGACTGCTCTTTTCCCATTTCCAATGGTCTTGATTGTGAAAGGGAAAACGGTAGAACACCCACTTCCAGCTATTCCTTTCCTGGCTCTTAGATTGAATTCAAACAGCCATTCGCACTGGTCTGGTGCTCATGTAATGCCAGGAAAGGGGCAACCTGCTGAACTGTCGAAGGTCTGAATGCCAGCCACACCCCTGACCTGTGATGGACTGCTACAACTTTTCCTTCAAAGGAAGGCCAGTATGTTGATCCTCCAAAATGTGTCTGGCCCCCCTGACTCACCCCTGACTAGTTTAATGCCTGCCTGCAACTTACCTGAGGCAGGAAGTTCCTAAATGCCAGGCACCTCCACAAAATTCAAAATCATCATTCTATCTCTGACAAAACAGTAAAATAATGTAAACCAGATAGAAAGGTGGGCTCTTAGCAAAGCCTTAAAGATCTTCAGTGGCTACAATGGAAGTGTGACCACATTTGTAGGCACACTCTCCCTCCCATACACATGAGTAGAGGTGAGACATTGTTGCATATGGTTCACTGCACCTTCCTTGTGCCAGTGACTGCTTGCACCTGAGGCAGGTCCCAGAAATCTGATCAGAAATCTTCTCTCCCTGAAAAGAATTTTATTGCCCATCCAGAAAACAGAGTTACTGACAACTCACAAAGTTAAGGGCAGGCATAGCACCAATATATATCTGCTAATAACTGACTTGTGCTGGTGTTGTAGTTCATAGCTCACCAGCAGCTTAAATATTGCAGATGATAAATAGATTTTGAATGTTGTAATATGACCTTTATGATTAATGTCAATGATGGAAATGTAACTCGGATCTTCCCTGACTGAAAGATTTTAAACCATGTAAGAGTGGCACAGTGACACAGTGGTTAGCACTGCTGCCCCACCATATCAGGGACCCAAGTTCAATTCCAGTCTTGGGCATCTGTCTCTGTGGAGTTTGCACATTCTCCCTCTGTCTGCATGGGTTTCCTCTGGGTGCTCCAGTTTCCTTCCATAGTCTGTAAATGAAGATTGGCCATACTCAGAAAAATTCCCCAGGGATTTGTAGGTTAAGTGGGTTAGCCATAGTAAAAACCAGTGTGTGTTTGGGGGTGGGTCTGCTCTTCAGAGGGTCAGTGCAGACTCGATGGACTGAATTGCCTCTTTCTTTCTACACTGTAGAAATTCTATGATATTTATATTAACCTGATACTTAGTGCCATTAGAGCACAGATGTAGGCATTTTAAAACGCCTTGGCAAGTTATTTAATGACTTAATTATTTTACAGTTTTGTCAGAGATAAAATGAGGATTTGGTGAATACAAGTAACTTGTCTCAGTACCAATAGACAAATAAATTAACCCAGTGAAAGACCATTAAGTAAGAAAAAAAAACTTGATTCAAATGTCTGCCCATGTATTAGGAACAGACTAAATAAACAAATTTGATACCAAAGTTCCAGTGTGCCCATAGGAATATTTTGTTCACAGATGGGTACTGTATACATATTATCCATTGGAGGAGAGGGGGGTGCAGTGTGCTGTATATGTGTGTGAGAAAGAGAAAGAGAACTAACTGTATAGAAATCAAATTTCTACTGTAAACCAAACAGAAACCCTTAAAAATTAAATGTAGTGCCAGCAAGAAATTGTGCTCCCAGCACAGGTGAAGCTGAGCTATCCTGTCAAATTGAAGGCATTTCATCCTCTCAACTAATGCAGCAAAGACATACAAACACACATACATTAGCTTACATTGCCTTTCCAGGCGCATATGAGACAATAAGGGAGAGAGGGAGAGACTCATAATATACTGCAGGGTTAATGACAGTCTCCAGACTTTCCCATAATGACAGGTTGTCGACAGGTTATTTACTCATTTTCCCCCATAATACGTTGTTAGAATTTCACTTTCACTGAATCTGACTGTGAAACCGTGCTGTTCTCTGAAGTAACATTTCTCAACAGATGGAGCTAAGACACGCTACTTAAATACATAATACTGCCAAACTTACAAGGTTCACAATCACGTAATTAGCTGTAATTAAGGAACAGTAAGTGAAAAATAATTTACAGTTTAGTTTATTTATCACATTAGCTGGTGTCAACTTTTACTCACACAGAACAGCGTGAATTCAATTATTTTTTTCCTTTCTACTGTGTTAATTTGAAATGTAAGACTTGCAAGAAGGTGGGAGTACAGTGGGATTTTACATATAGAAAATGAATAATTAGTATTTCAGTTGAGATTGTTATATATTTTCTGAATGTATATCCACAATGTTACAATTTAAATAACTAAATTTGCTGCCGCTTTGGGGGAGGGCTTAAATTCATTTGTAAAATACTTTGATTGTTACCTTGCGTATTTCTACCAAATTACTGACTACATTACAGATTTTATGCAATATATTTTACTGTATATTTGAACATGGAACGGAACATATTTCTTTCTTTGGCATTCATTGTCAACACCAAAGATTGCCAAGTCTGGTCTAGCTCAGACCGCTGCACTTTAAGATGCCCTCGAAACCCTTACCACAGTGTACGTTCATTCAAGTCTTAGAGGAGTATCCCCTGGTGAACTAATCCAGATTGTTCTAATTTCCATGTTTTAGAGCCAGATCTTCATATGTTTTCCCAAAAAGATGGGGTTTCCAAGTACTGCTTTTCATCATACTTTATTCCTTGCTAATAAAATTGTAGCACTGATTTTGAAATGACGGCTTCCTGTGAATGTAATTTGAAATGAAAAATGAGTCCCAAGCTCGAAACAGTTGTTACAATGGCTCCAGTAATTCCTCGCAAATACTGGTATTTTCACAGGAATTCTTGCGTTGCACTGGGAGTGACTCCACCTCTGGGTCAGAAGATCTAGCTTCAAGTCACATGCCAGGATTTGTTGACCATTGAAGGTGTATTTACAATGTAGCCATGGTAGTTGATTGCTAACCTGTAAATCCTGTCAACCCACCTATGATAGGGTTAGCATGAGGCTGTAAGAGTGGCAGAGTCTCCTGGTCAGCCAGCCTGCAGGTAATGGCAAACCACTGCAGTACTTTCATGGAATCATAGAATCTCTACAGTGCAGAAAGAGGCCTTTCAGCCCATTAAGTCCACACCGATCCTCCAATGAGCATCCCACCCAGACCCAGCGCCCCACCCTATTCCCGTAACCTTAAATTTACCATGACTAATCCACCCAGCCTACACATCCCTGGACACTGCAGACAATTTATCATGACCAATCCACCTAACCGGCACATCTTTGGACTGTAGGAGGAAACCAGAGCACCCAGAGGAAACCCACACAGACACAGGCAGAACATTGAAATTCCACACAGACAATCACCCATGGCTAGAATCGAGCCCAGGTCCCTGGCACTGTGAGACAGCAGTGCTATCTGCAAGCCACCTAATGCCATCCTTGGTGAAATGAGCTTAGGAAAAAAGATAAACTTTCATTTTATGATTGTTGCAAGGGAAGTGGCTATCACTAACAAGACCAGCATTTGTTGTCGATCCCTTATATCCCTTGAACTGACTGGCTTACCAGTCAATCACATTGCTGTATATCTGGAATCAGACCTAGGCCAAGCTGGAGAGGAACAGCAAATTTCCCTCACAAGAAGATATCAGTGAAACAAATGAGATTTTATGGATGACAGCTTCATGGTCACCACTACTGAGACCAGCTGTCTCTTCAGATTTTTAATCAATTTCTTGAGTTTAACTTCCACCACCTGCCAAGATGTGATTATGAACCAATATTGCGAGCATAAAGACATTACCACTATGCAACTGTTTACTATAATTTATGAGGATTTATATCTAATGGAACTCTTGAAAAGGGATTTGGGATATTTGTGCCCAAAAGACAGAAAGCTAGCACACAGTTGTAGCAGGCAATCAGGAAGTCTAATGGAATATTGGCCCTTATTTCAAGGGGTTTGGAGTATAAGAGTAAGGAAGTCTTGCTACAATCGTACAAGGTGCTAGTGAGATCACATCTGGAGTACTGTGTGTAGTTTGGTCTCCTTATTTAATGAAATATGTGATTTCATTGGCAGAATTTCAAATGATTCAATAGGATGATCCCTGGTATTCAGGAATTGTCTTACGAACAAAGGCTAAACAGGTTGGGACTCTACTCATTGGAGTTTAGATGAATGAGAAATGACCTCATTGAAACATATCAAATTCTTAAGAGGCTTGACAGGATAAAGGCTGAGAGGGTGTTTCCCCTCATACAGTACGGGACCAAAGAGTCTCGGAATAAAGTAATGCCAGTTTGAGACTGAGGTGAGGACGAATTTCTTCTCTCAGAAGGTTGAGTGTCTTTGGAACTCTCTGCTGCAGAGAGCTGTGGGGGAGCAGAGTCCTTATGTATATGTATGATTCTTGATTAATAGGGGAATCGAGGGTTATGGGGCAAGATCACGAAGGTGGAATGTCAGATCATCCATGATCCTCCTGAATGGCAGTACAGGCTGAAGGGGCAAATGGCCTACTTCTTTCCTATGTCTCATGGTCTTATAGTCTTACAATATTGTTAATGTGTTGTACAAGATGTGAGGATAAAAAAAGCTCAACAAAGATTGATAAGAGTGCAGTCGAGCTATCTGGTCCAAGATGCTCAAGACTCATTGTAATGAGCTTTCATTATCAGGATTGTTGGTGATGGAGTTCAGGCATCCAAAATGTTAAACAGGCTCAGAAAAGGAATATCAGTGATTCAAAAGACATTGTTTTTTTTCTTCCCAGATCTTTGACCATCATGCCAGATAAGAATGAGCATAGTAAAGCTGCTGAACAGAAACTGTTTATGGGTTTTTGTGCAATTCTGTTGAAATGAAGCACCAATTCTCAGAATAAATAACAATTTAGAAAAATTGGATTCTCTTGCTCTGCAGGGCTAAACTTGAGATTAGTCATTTGAGATTTGGGGAAAAGCTCCTGGTCAGGGAACAGTGCAGTGAGCTTAACTGTGCAACAATAATGTTGACAGGCATCTCGAATTAATTACCCAACACTCAAGACTATACCTCTTGTGGCACTGCATTTGAGAATAAGACAAAAATTAAACAGGTTACTGACATTGATATCTTTTTGTAGTAAATGCAAACATTGGTGTAGAAATTAGACATAGTTATGCCAATCATACAGGCCAAAAATGGGCATAATGAAACTCAGTTTCAGGAAAAAACATCTCCTGTTTTAAGGGGGAATGAGAAATTGCCAAACCAAAATTGCATCGGGCCAGTTTTTACGGAATCTCTGGCAGCCCCTTCAAACAGGCATTGGGTCCCAAAAATACGCAACTGTGCATCATAATGTCTATGTTAGGTTGCCTCAATGAAATTTTGTTGTGTCTAAGCAATGGCTGGCAACTGAAGATTTGGTTTCATATAAACCTTCTGCAGAAAGAATGAGGAGCAAGAGTTCTCCACAACACCACAATCATCTTGATAATCCCCCATGCGTTGACTATTTCAGTATTCCCATTTTGGACTGGTGCCAGTGATCGTTAGACAAGCAGCTCGGCATGCGCATTCTTGGAAGTTGTGAGCAATCTACTCATGGAGGTGCAACAGGCAGTGACAATTTATATGTACATGTTAATAAGGGCCATGAACCAGCTTCAGGCTTTGGGCCACTAGTTTGGGGCATGATCAAATCATACAGTCCCAAGCCCTGGACTCAGCTGCATTTTTCTCTCATTGTGTTTAAAGTCACATCTTTAGTTTAGCACATTTTTAGAAAAAATGTTATGCTATTTAATAATAAATAATTAATTGCATTGTTCACATGTATACATGCTACGAATAGTGACACTTATAATAATCCAATTTGTAAATAATTCCTCAACACAATTGTACATATATATGAAAAATTAATCCTTGAGTACCAACAGTCCAAACTAGGCAATTCAGTCTCAATTGAACTTACATTTCTTTTTGAAGCTAAAAGTTTTGAAACGTTTTTAGTGTTGTGACGTTATTGGTGAAATAATAAGGCAAGGTGCAAAGATTTGCTCTTACCAAAAAAAAAACTGAGGTATTTGGAAATTAATGGAAACATTAAACTTTGTGTGACCCTGTTGCTACAAGGCATGAATTTACTCAGCCTATGAAGACCAAACAAAATTCATACATCAACCAAAATAATGAAAGGTAGAACCTGAGAGTTAGCATTTCATGTGTGGAATTTAGTCTGTGTGTATATATTGGGAGGTAAATCGCACCATTGTGGAATACAGAAAACATACAAATTAGTAGTGGACGTTGTCACAAGGTTGTTTTTGCAAACCTTTCTTTCTTACTTGTCTGAATGGTTGTTGATTTACAACTATGAACAATGGTGACTCCACAAACATCCCCATCCTCAGTAATAGAGAGCTTGGCACACTGATGCAAAAGATAAGACTGAAGCATTTGCAACAATCTTTAACCAGAAGTACAAATGGGAGGTCCATCGTGACCTCCTCTGGAGTATCCTGACATCACAAATGCCAGTCTTCAGTCATTTGAATCATTCTACATGATGTCAAGACACAGTTGGAGTCACTAGATATTACAAAGGTTATGGGCCTGGCAACATTCTGACTATAGTACTGAAGACTTATGCTCCAGAACTTTCCAAGCCCAGAGCCAAGTTGTTCCAGAACAGTTACAACACCGGCATCTACACAACAATGTGAAAAATTGCTCAGGTATGTCCTGTACATAAAAGGCAGGACTAATTCGACAATGGCCAATTACTGCCCCATTAGTTTACTCTCGATTATCAGTAAAGTGATGGAAGGTGTCATCAACAGAGCTATCAAGCAGCACCTACTCAGCAATAACCTGCTCAGTGATGCCCAGTTTGGGTTCCGCCAGGGTCACTCAGCTTCAGACCTCATTACAGCCTTAGTTCAAACACAGACGAAGAGCTGAATTCCAGAGATGAGATGGAAGTGACTGCCCTTAACGTCAAGGCTACAAGTGGTCAAGTGTGGCATTAAGGAGCTCTAGCAAAACTAGAATCAGGGGAAAACTCTCCATTGGTTCAATTCATGCCTGGCATATAGGAAGATGGTTGTGGTTGTTAGAGGTCAGCCACCTCAGCTCCAAGACATCTCTGCAGGAGTCCAGGGGAACATCCTTCACCCAACCATCTTCAGCAGCTTCATCAATGATCATCTCTCCATCTTAATCTAGATAGAAATGGGCATGTTTACTGATGACTGCACAATGTTCAGCACCATTCTCAACTCTTCAGTCCATATCCAATTGCAGCAAGACTTGAACAATATTTATGTTTGGGCGGACAAGTGGCAAGTAACATTTGTGCCACCCAAGTGCTTGGTAATGACTGCCTCTAAAAAGAGAGAGTCCATCCATCCCCCCTTGACCTTCAATGGCATTATCATTACTGAATCCCCAGTATCAATATCTTGGGGGCTACCATTGACCAGCAACTGAACTGGACTAGTCATATAAAGAAAATGGCTACAAGAATAGGTCAGAGATTTGGAAACTTGTAGCAGGTAACTCAGTTCCCAATTCCCTAAAGCTTGTCCACCACGTACAAGGCACAAAGCAAGAGTAATACTCCCCACTTGCTTGGAAGAGTGTAACTGCAACAACATTTGAGATGTTATTCACCATCCAGGGCAAAGCCTCTTGCTTGAGTGGCATCACATCAACGAACATGTATTCCCTCCACCACCTATGCTCAGTAGCAGCAGCATGTACTATCTGCAAGATGCACTGCAGAAATTCATCAATGCTGGCGAGATAACACCTTCCAAATCCACAACTGCTACATCTGGAAGGACAATGGCAGCAGATGCATGAGAACCCAATTAGCTGCATGTTCCCCTGTAAGCTACACACATTCCTGTAGATATATCATCATTCCTTCAATACCATTTGGTAAAAATCCTGAATTCCCTTTCTAATGGCATGGTGGGTCAACCTATAGCAAAAAGATTGCAGTGCTTCAAGGAGGCAGCTCATCACCACCTTCTCAAGGGCAGCTGATGATGGGCAATAAATGAGGTCTCGCCAATAGTGCCCACATCACCTGAATGACTAAAAACGTTTTAGCATATTGCCTCAATGTAAGACCAATACTGAAATTTGGTCATCTGTTAAATCTACAGAAATGAAAATTAAGCCGTTGCTATAACAGCACCAGGTCTGATTTTCCACCTGGTTGGTAACTTGAAAATCAGCATAGCATTTTCTGATTTAAAAACTACATCATGACATGCATGACCTTCTCTATTCTAGCTTACTAAGAATTTTCTGCCTGATTCTGAATTAAAATGAGTTACAGTTTAAAGGGATTGGTAAAACTTATTTGTTTACAAATACAAAATTCAATGTAAATCACACAGGAATGTTTTCCTTGGATTGCCTGCTTATAATATTGGGGTGAAAGTAAGTCCGCATATTGGCTTTCTCCTTTCCCAAACACATTTTATTAATGATGCATTCTGTTGAAAAACATTTGTTATGAATGAATTATAATTAACTACAACTGTTAATACTGCACCCGGTTCATGTTAAATTAGATCAGAGAATGATCATTCAGGAGTTTGGTGTCTATTTTAAAATACACACAGATGATTTACTTTCACTGCAATTCTGCTCTTTGTGTGTTTCCTGCACATTTTGATGATTTGTTCTATAGTCTGTCACCATTTAATCCTACAATTAGGATGTCAGATTTCTTTTGTCAGTCTTTCTAAGCTTAAGAGTCACACTCGATGAACTGCCATTTGAAGACTGGAGTGCTCAGACAGTCCCAGGTTCTGAAGTGTGTTCTTCTTTGCTAATGACACAGTTCTTGTTAGTTTTGCCACAGGAAAGTTGGTTGTACCCAGGGGATTGAATGTTCCCTCCAACACTTTGTCAAACACTTTACCCTGTGGCAAGAAGTTGATGTCATGATGGATCACATCTCCTTGGGTTGCTTCATCACAGAACAAGCCACAAACAGGTCAAGATGTGGCATCTATGCACTTAATTAAGTAATTTTCTATCCTTTTACTGCCCTTCCTTGAAACCCCTATTACAATTTATTCCCTTTTGGTTTGTTTGCAAGATATTGTTTGCAGATGAATAAGAATCATTTCTTTACCACATCTAAATTTTCCTTCTGTTTGATGGTTACCTGCAGTCAGCTGCTTTATCATAACTTGTTAACCTTTTCAGAGGCATGTTTCTTTCTTCTCCTCAGTTAATGCAACTTGTTACCACAGTCCTACCGTCAGGGGAATGTGCTGTCCAAGTGTGTTTCACAACTAGTGCCTCCTTTGGCAGTCCCTCATGGTCGAGAATGACTAGCCTCCACTGCGGGGTTTGGGATGAGGGTGGGTTCATCAGTGGCTGAATCGTCCAGCCCTGGAGCCACAGACTCTGCCCCAGGTCAGGCAGGGAGTGTAGGAAGAGGTGGTATGCTGTAGATTCTTACACTCTTTCTGCTGTTTGTTCTTGGCTTCCACATACTCCATTTAGTGACACTCAAAGTGCTTGGTGCCTTCTCAGTTGGTTTCTTCTCCAGTTTGTGCATTCTAGGCCAAGCAATTCCCATGCAGGTGTGGGAATGTTGCATTTGTTTAGGGAGGCTTTCAGAGTGACCTTGTAGTGTTTCCTCTGCAACCCCCCCCCAAAAAAAAGTGATCACTTACCATTTCAGAGCTCAGAATATAACACTTGCTTACAGAGTCTTGTGTCAGGCTTGTAGACAATGTGGCCTGCCCATTGTAGCAGGTCATGCAGGACCAATGCCTCAGTAATGGGGATATTGGGAATATTGGTGATGACCTGTTTTGGAGGCATTACCTTATGAGCAAAGACTAAACAGATTAAGACTCTGCTCACTGGAGTTTCAAAGAATGAGAGGTGATCTCATTGCATCATATAGGATTCTTAAGGGCTTGACAGGGTAGATACTGAGGGGATATTTCCCTTCATGGGACAGTCTAGAACCAGAAGGCTTTGTCTCAAAGTAAAGGGTCTCCAATTTAACACTTAGATGAGGAGGGATTTCTTCTCTTTTAACAGTTGAAAGACAACAAGCCTTCCAGCACAGATGAATCTCTCTGCTAAAGGACTGAAATATGGCAGAGAGGTACTCTTGACATGAATCCATGACCACATTGTCCTTGCCTGTAAGGAAGAGAGCATGCTGGGAGATTTCCAAAGCGCCATAATTGTAGCCATCTTCAAGAAAGGAGACAAGTCCAACTGTAAAATTTACAGAAGGTTTTCCCTACTGTCCCCCATGGTTGGGAAAGATCTTTGTGAGAATCCTTCTCAACCACCACCTCCTGGTGGCTGAAGAGCTCCTTCTGAGTCTCAGTGTGTCTTCCAGCTGTCAAGAGGCATAAGGGACATGATTTAAGTCGGTGCCAAATCCAAGAAAAGTGCAAGTAACAGCACTAACTTCTGTACGTGGTCTTCTTCAGTCTTACAAAGGCTTTTGACTGTCAACTGTCAGATATTGTGGAATATCTTCCTCAAATTCAGCTATCTGCAGGAATTTGGCACTGTTCTCTACCTACACTACCATTTGCCTCCCAAACCACGTCAAATATTAAAGATCATTACAATTAGCCATAATTCAATTATAACCTGACAGCACAGAGTGAAGCCAAGGCATATCAAGAACAATGAACTCAAATTCATTCCTTGAAATACTGAATTAGTTAATTTCACTTCTGACAACAATGCAATGACTAAATGAAGAGGCTGGAAATCTGAAATAAACACAGGGAATGCTGCACAAACTCAGCAGATCTGGCAGCATCTGTGGAGAGCAATAGAGTTAACATTTCGAGTCTAGTATGACTCTTCTTCAGAACCTTTATGCGGGCACCCAATATCCACCACACTCGTTCTTTCTTTCAATTGGGACTGAGCACCACACTTCTTGCCAGCAATTCCAATCCCAACTCCTCTGTGGAGCATACCTGAGATCAAGATAGTCAGACCACACCCACTTTTGCAGCAATGTGCTGGGTTCTGTGATTTAAATCACTGCTTATACCAGCCACTTTGACAACTGCTGTGAAAGGCTAAGTATTGGCTTAGGGTGGCAGCCAGTTAAGGGTTTTGGATAATAGATGGGTAAGGTATCAGGGTACACAGCTAAGTGATGGTGTGCTTGGGGAGGGCAGCGTTGGGAAGCCGGGTCTGGCAATGGGGGAAGAGGGGAGTTGTCATAGGAACATAGGAATTAGGAGCAGGAGGAGGCAATTCAGCATTTTCATGCCCACTCTGCCATTTAACATATCATGACTGATCTTATCCTTGTCTCAACTCATTTTTCTGCATGTTGTCCATAGCCTTTATCCTGCTTTTCATCAGAAACACAGTTTTTTTTTTAATTTGTTGATTGATTCTACCTCCACTGCTCTCTGTGGCAGAGAGTTCCACAGATCCACAACCCACTGAGAGAATTAGTTTCTCCTCATCTCAGTTTTGAACCTACCTCGTCTCACTCTATATCTGTTCCCTCTTGTTCAAGACTGACCCACAAGGTGGAGCATCATTTCAACAGCCACCTTACCAAACCCCTTTAGCATTTTATATATCTCAATCAGATCCCCACCCCCTGCCTCATTCTTCTGAACTCCAGCGAGTAAAAGCCCAGGCTATTCAATGCTCCTCGTGTGACAGCCCTTTCATCCCTGGAATCAATCTGGTGAACCTCCTCTGAACTGTCTTCAGTGCCACCACATCCTTCCTCAAGTAACGAGACCAACATGATACTCCAGGTGTGGTCTCACCAATGTCTTATGTAATTGTAACAACACTTCTTACCTTTTATAATCCAATCCTTTTGCAATAAATGCCAAGATTCCATTTGCCTTTCTTATTATATGCTGAACCTGCATACTCGCTTTCTGCAATTTATGCACAAGGACATGCAGATCTCTCTACACTGGTGGACTTTTGAATGTGCTTCCCATTTAGATTAAAATTTGCACTTTTATTTTTCCAGGCAAAAGGGATAACCTCACGCTTATCTATATTAAACTCTGTCTGCCAGAATCTGTAGCATTCTCCTCGCCTATCAATATCCATCAGTAAACTCTTTACCTCCTCAGCACAGCCTATTTTCCTACCTATTTTAGTATCATTCATGAATTTTGCTATGTTACACTCTGTCCCTGCTTGCAAATCATTTATATAAATTGTAAATATTTGAGGCCTGAGAACTGAACCCTGCAGCACCCCACTCATTACAGTTCGCCATTCAGAGGAAGAGCCATTTATCCTGACCCTCTGCTTTCTATCAGTCAGCCAATTCTGTGTCCAAGCGAGTACTGTATCCCTAACTTTTCGGGATCTAATCTGTTGAGTCTAGCTGCTGGGTGTAAGGTCGGAAAGGGAGAGACTGAGTCATGAGATACGGTGATGGAAGTGTCACTTCTGGCATTATGGGTAGGGTACTGCCCAATGGGGAGGGGTATGTTGAATCCAATGGTGGGGGTGCGGGGTGAGGTTCAGTGAAGAGAGCAGTGTTGGATCCCAGGAGTTCAGTCTGGCAGCAGGGCTGTTGATAGTTGAGAAGGAGTAAGCTGATGGTGCTGGTTGGTAGCACGGTTACCAGGGGTCAGGGGATCTTTGGTTGGGGGGGTTGTTGGAGGGCATGACCTTAATCATTACCCAGGGGTTAGAGTTGGGGCAGAATCTTTTAAGCATTTTATGGTGAGATATGTGGCAGAATTGGGCAACAAGTGCAGTGAAGCACATAACAACATCGGGAGTAACTTGCACCATCTTTTAAGCTTTTCACAAAGCATCAGTGAGATACAAATTGATGGTCATTACAGCCAATTAAATGCCTTGCGTTGAAACTCAGATTACCTCCCATTTTACCCAGCTTGCCAAACAACCTCGATGTCAGGAAAATTCGGCAAGCAAACCAGGCAAACATGTCAGATTCTGCTCACTGCTTGCTCCGTGTTGAAGACTAGGACACCAACCTTTCAGATACAATTCATGAGCACCAGCCAAATGCGTCCACTGACAATGGCATCTGACATGTGCCAGCCCCTAAAATCCCTCATGACACATCTCCGATCCACTTGCAAGACACTCTGCACTTTAATCCTGAGGCTGCAGCAGTAACTATCATTGTAATGCTGCTGCAAGGACGCTAGGTGCTCAGGGACACACACCCAGCTTGTGGACTGGACTAGGATGCATCTCCAAGCTCTTCATTTGTTCTCACAGCACTCACTCGCTCTAAGATTACCTGGATGGTCACAGCTTTCCTGCCTTGCATTGCTTTGTCTTTTAGCATTTTGCCTCTTCAGCCAAAGGTGCCAGGCTCACAGTATTGCTATCTTGTGTGCCATTTAGTGCAGACACAAAGATAAGAAGCTTGTAATGGTTGTCAGCAGGTCTCAGTTGAGTCAAGGGAGATCGTCTTTGCTCTGGGATTCATGGCACAGTAAGTCAAAGCCAGCCTCCCATTCCAATCCAAGCTCTGCTTACGGTGGTCAGAGTCAGGATCCCATCCTCATAAGTGGTGAGAAGGCATATGATGGGCAGCACAACACTTGTGTTGATTCTTTCTGCACTAATGGGGGGTTATTTATGGAATGAGAGAGAGGAAGGTATTATGGCAGGTGAAAGTAGGTGGCACAGCTGTTCCTGTTGATGCAAGTGGGGAGGTGCTCCAAATGAGTAGGCACCACAGATGGCATGCAGCACTAATGGTATCAAGTACTGAGGAGGGTGAGAGCAAGTGGGAAAGTTGTAGGCATAGTGAGAATGGTAGAGCATGGTGGGAGATTGGTACCATAGCAGAGAGAGGGTGAGTTGCAAACGGACTCCAGAATGGAACCTGTTTGCAACCCACATACTGCCTGTATAAGTAATCGTGGATTCCTTCTGTTTTGCCCCATTTCACTATTAAAGGTTTGTCTTGGCCATATGATAAGGCCATCAGAACTCGGTATCACATGTCAAGTTAAATCTAAAGTCCTGTGCGTAAGAGTTTTTAAAGTTCTTTCCCTCATATAAATGAGAATTTTCTTCATTTCTAGTGGCTTTGTCTTCTTTAATGTGTCACAAAATATCATACTCCTCTCTTGCCCAGATAATTTGTAGTTTTCCAATATCCTTGATTAAAACATGGCACAATTGTTTCAGCCTGGGAAACATTGCCAAGAAACATACTGTTACTTGCTAACAATCCTTGTGATTTTCAAATTCCAGTAGGCATAAGCTGTAAGTGGAGACAAAATCTTTTGTCACAATTCAAGTTCCCATGAGGTTTCAGTATATCTCTTTGTTCTTCTTTAGACCCAGACTCTACATTGTCATCACAGTGTTGACTTTTAACACAGTCTTTGAACTACACTGTTCAGGTTTTAACTCTAGATCTTTGTTCTCTTTCATAGCCGTAAGTTTTTTTTTTAATGTCTAAGTCTATAAAGGAAGTCACAGCTATCCACATCGCTGAATCATCTTCCTCCTGTTTAAAAGCAAGATTACAGAATTCCTTCAATACATTAAGAATCTTATTAGAGTCACATTGATGATTCGCCAAAAATTCTTGGTACTCTTAGAACTAGTAAATTCTTTTTTCTTATTCAACATACTAAATTCCTCTCTCATAAGACTAACAGCTCTGACATTCTGAAGTTTTAACTTATGTTCCAAAACCTGAATTCTTCCTCATAGTTCTATAGTGTCAGTGTTAATTACAGCCAAGTCATTTTGTTTTAAAGTTCAATCTTCCGTTATTTCTCCATCAGCCTTGAGTGCCTCTGCTGTTTGCTTTGACACTTGTTGCCTAGTTTCTGCCAGCAGGTTTAATGCAGACAGCTTCAATTCATTTCCAGCTGTTTTAACTCTTTATTGGCAATCTGATGTTTCAGTCTGAACTCCTGACGCATTGGGCACCTCCTAACTAAAGCCATAGTTTTTTTTGACAAATTCAGGAATAGGCATACATTAAGGGTAATGGTGTACAGGAAGGAAAATGTACCTGAGACCACAAACAAATCAGCCATGATCTTATTGATTGGTAAAGCATGTCAAAAAGATAACTCCAGCTCCTAAATCCTATGTTCCTCTGTTTTCCAAATGTTTTGATCTCCTTGATACATCCTTACATTTAACAACATATTGGGATATAAATATCTGGAGACTAAAAACTTAAGTCAGTGGTATTCATTAAAGTGCCTACATTTTTGTTTTCAATTTTTGTTACTCACTCTAACAGTGAGTAAAATTTCCCTAAGATAAACAGCATGAATGGGCAATTTTGACACCACTGCCACAATAACAGGACTAAAGCAGTTTAAACTCGCTCTACTGGAATGGGTAAACATTTTCTTTCCATCAATGTATTATTGTATTATTACACTTTTATTTAGCCAATTCTCTGGAGAGAAGTTTTGTCATTGGCTAACATAAATGATTGAGCTGAACCTGGCACATGACAAAGAAACAAAATCAAGATGGGGGCCAAAGTTCGTGGTCTGAAATTTTCAGACTCAATGTGGAGTCCAGGAGGCCCTGAAATGCCCAATCAGAGAATGAAATGCTGCTCTTCAGACTTGTACAAACTTCACTGGACCAGAGTAACAAGCCAAGGACACAAATGTGAGCGTGAGAACAAGGTGGCGAGTTAAAATGACAAAGAACCAGAAGCTCAGGGTCACACTTGTGGACTGAGCAGGGGTGTTTTACAAAGTGATGCCCCAGTCTGCATTTGGTCTCCCTAGTGTAGGTGAGACCACGTTGTGAGCAGCCAATGCAGTGTACCAAACTCAAAGAAGTGTAAGTAAATTGCTGCTTTACCTGGAAGGAGTGTTTAGGGTCTTAGTTAGTGAGGATTAAGGACATACAGGGGCAAATGTTACATTGTTGTGAGTTCATGGGAAAGAGAGAGTGATTGAGGAGTGGAGAATGCCACAGTGCCATCCAGAAGGGAAGGGGAGATGTATCTGGCAGCGGTGTCTTGCCAGAGATGGTGGAAATAGCAGAGGATAATCACCAGCAAGGACTTGGGCCTCTCTTGTCTACAAAACTACCAAGCCAGCAAGTTTATGGTCAAGCAGAATTCAGAGCAGGTCACATGACTGCATTCTTTCCTCCATTTTACCTTAAAGATAAAGTCCCTCAACAAAACGATCTCATAAATCTTGTATCAGCAACAATCACATCAAAGATAACCTATTGCAGTATATTCCCTAACTGTGGTAATCCTAATAGTATTGTTTAAAAGTATAAAAAAAGCATTGTCAAAACACTAGGATTACAATCTATTTTGGATAGGTTGTGGATTTTGTGTGATTATAGATTCTTTTATAGCACAATATCTCAATACATTAAAATCGTTCTCACATTTTTCTACAAGATACTTCCTTTCTTACAGCATTTCCCTACCCGATCATGTGTTTGCCTCTTTATCCATGAATATAAACTTTCCGTTTCAGTGACTTAAATTTTGTTCACGTTCATATTTATCTTTCTATTCTCAGTCACCAGGTTTGTTCTGTTCTAAGACTGGTTCAGTCCGGATTAAGCTGTTGAGCAGCTGCCCAAAAAAACTCTGCCAATTGCTGTCAGAAAGTACCATCTCTGGATCCGAAAAAGGAAGTTAAAACTATAGAGTTTCGGTTAAAAGGCCCTAAAGCTACTGAAGCATTTTACAGCTTCTGAATTTGCAGCCTAAACAGCAGGAAGTGTAGCAGCAACAGAATGTTTTGGAAACTGCAAATAAAGTGCCATAAACTCCTTACGGTAGCCCTATTGATTTTTTATGATTCCATTTGAATTGAGAAAGCTACTTCTCTCTCCCCCGCCTCACCCCACCAACATTGTCCCTGTTCGCAAAAAGCTGTGTCACACTAAAATTCTTGCATTTTTTTCAGCTTGCAATTCATGATGATGTGTCCTGAAACTTCATAGGGTTTGTTTCTATGTTCTTCCTTGACTTTTGGTGGAGATCAGTGGAAACCAGAGAAATTGCATAAATAGTCAGAAACAGCAATTTTTCTGGCTCATCTGTCAGTCTTCCTCTGGAGTTTGGATGGAACGCAGAATATTTCAAGTCCCCAGGATCCCCAGTATTGTTATTGTAGGAATTGTTGAAACATTTTAAACATTCCTAAAAAGTTTATGTATTTTTGAACTTATTAAGGAAAGGGAATTTCAGTGTGAAGGAAAAATGTAGATTTCTTCTGTGGTTATCTATTGACGTCGCCAAACACAGCTAATTTAGGTAATAACGTATTTTAACAATTGAAACAAAGTAGAAGTTTAACCTTTTGAATAACAGCCATATTACACTAGTGTTTTTTATTTCTGAAACCAGGTGTCCTAATGGCCAGTTGGTGTGAGATTTCAAATTGGAGTAAGATTAATTTACTCATGTTGAATTGTTTCAACTTGAATTCTTGCAATGATAGACACAGAATGTGAAGAGGTAACCACCATGGTTACATACAAAGACCATCAGCTTGAACTATTCTGTCTACTGAAGTTCTATCAAGATGCACATTGATTAGCCAAACCAATAGTGCTTTGAATTCATAATTAATTCTACACAATCCTTCGAGTTTAAAATTCTTCCAAGCTTTGTGTCATCTGCGAACTTCTAAATTGCCCCATGCACACCAATATCTACATCATTCATATATATGAGGAAAAAGAAGACTTCCGTTTGATCCCTGGGAACTCCACTACAAAAAATTTCCATTGACCATTGCTATACTTCCTGTTGTGCAGCCAATCCATGTTACTGTTAACCCTTTTATTCCATGACATATCACATTCCTCACAAGCTGTTGTGTGGTAAATATCATCTGAATGTCCATTATACAATTTCAACAATATTACCTACATCAGGCCTTTCTGTTACTTCTTCAAAAACTTCACCTATTTAGTTAAACATGATTTCTTCTTTAGAAATCCATGCTGACTCTTCCTAATCAACACACATTTTTTTCCATGTGATTGCTGATTCTATCCAAATAATTGTTTCTCAAAGCTTACCCCAGCACTGAAGTTAAATTGCTATAATTGCTTGGATTATTCTTACAACCTTTCTTGAACAAGACTATAATGTTTGCAATTTTCCAGCTGTCTGGCTCCTTCCCAATATAAGAAAAGACCCAAAGATTGTAGCCAATGCCCCTGCAATTTCCACAGTCACTTTCTTCAAATTCCTTTGATGCAACTCATCTGGTCCCAGTGTATTATCAAATTCAGGTACGAACAGTCTACTAACACCTGTACCTTAATTTTGAACCATTCTAGTGACTGAGTTGCCTTCTCTGTCACCAGGACCTGGGTAGATTTCTCTGTTTGGGAAACAACTGCAAATATTCATGTACTACCTCAAGTATAGATCACTTGGGCTATAATGATGTAGTAGTAGTATCCCAGCCTCTGAACCAGGAGGCCTGGGTTCATTTCCCACCTTCTCTAGAGGTGTATAATAATATCTCTGAGCATGTTGATTAGGAAAATATCTAAATCCCTCTTTCTTGGTCTCTTCTTTTTCATCCTTTATCACCACTTCACTCTTTATATGATGATAGAACCCTTTGGGACATCTCTTTATGTTGGCTTCCAGTCTTGTCTCATAATTCCCCTTTACATCTGTCATTTGCTTTTTCACCTTCCCTTTGAACCTTCAATTTTCTTCTTGATTCTCACTGTTTTTCTTCTTTGTCTTAATTTCTATCTTCTTTGTCATTCAGAGAGGTTATGATGTGTTTGTTCTACCTTTCCTAGTTGAGGGAATATACCTTGACTGCATCCGAATCACCACCTCTGTGAAAGGATCCCTGCCCATTGTTCGGTTACTGTTTGTTCCACCAACTTCTTGTTCCAGTCAATCTTGCCCAACTGTGTTCTCTCCCCACTGAAGTCTACTCCCTGACAATTGATTTTCCTCAATCTTGATTGTTACATGAAATTCTCTACCATCTTCCTGAACCTTGCAACACAATGATCATTGTCTCTTAAATGCTCCCCAACTGACATTTGATCCACTTGGCCCACCTCCTTTCCAAGAACCAGGTCTAACAGTGCATCCTTTCTTGTTGGATTGGAAATGTACTGACGTAGGAAGCTCTCCTGTACAATCCAGGAACACTTGCATCTTGCTGCCCAGTACACGAAAAGTATTCCAATCTATGTTTGGAGAATTAAAGTCTCCCATTAGAACTGTTCTATAATGTTAGCATTTTTCTGTAATTTTGCTCCAGGTTTGTTCTTTAACATTTTTCCTACTAGTTGGTCTATAGACAACACCTAGCAAAGCAATCTTACCCTTTTCATTCCTTATTTCTGGCCAAATTGATTCTGTGCCTGGATTGTTTGAGACCTACTTTATTCTTCAGCACTGCAATGCTCTCCTTAAGCAATAATGCTAACCCCCGCCCCCTTCCTTTACAGGAATATTTAACACACAGTCTTTCCCTTCCTTGAGCCAGTTCTTTGTTATCACCACAACATCAAAATTCCACATGACAATCTGCACCTATAACTCCCTAGTCTTATTTACTATACTCTGTGCATTCACTTACATGCACAGTTATCTTGGATTTAGACTTCTCCATTGTAAGAGACTTGCAGACCCTTCGTGAGAGTATCTGTAGATTTTATCCTAAAAATGTCTAGTGAAAAAGGTTAAAAACTGTCATAGCTATTTGTGCTGAATTATATGTAGAACAATTCTGGATTCACTCAGAACTAAAGTTAAACTGAGTAAACTTACTGAAGATCGCAGACTTGATTTTCATCTCACTGGTGCCATGTTCATCAATTGCAAGACCCTTAATTTTTTGTGGGTAGTATTCCCAAGAGAAACAAGCAGAAACTTCCAGCATATACTTAAATCCAAATTTTATGATGTACTTAGGAACCCAGTGCAGTTTTGGGCATTGAGTGAACATTGGAGATTGCTTGGACAACACACATATAAGTTAGATTTAAAGAAGAATTTGTTTGAAATTACACTGACAAGACATGCAGAATTCTAGGGTCTCTCAATTTATTTAATAGGTTTACGTCATAGTCTAGGATTATACATTAAATAAGATTTTCTTTATAGTTGTCCAGTTCTACCATTTTAGTAATGGTTATTTAGTACCATTGCACACCCCAAAACCAGCCAGCATGGAGATACAGACAAATCTTCAAAACTAGCAGCCTATACTCCAAATGGATAACTTGTGAACTCAGCATTCCACTCAAATTTAGTTTCCATTCCAATTGTGACATCCAAAGAGGATGCTGAAGAGAAGCCAGGTGCCATGTTGAGGGACCAAGGCTGTAAGGTCACCTGCTGGCTGAGTGTCTCCTGGGAAACTTAGAGAGCAGTGTTGACTAAGGTCTGAAAGCAGCTTACTTACTACCTTGTAAAAAGTGGAAGATCATACAGGAACTTCATCACAGGAAAGAGTGGAAAGGAGAAGAATAATTTGCCTGTATATTTAAAAAATGAAGGTTTAATTTGTTAGCATCCACAATCTTGCCACCTACTATGCCTTTTAATCATTTTTTTAAAAAAGGCTTTGAACTTATTTTGTTTTTTAGTTTACAATGACATTTTCAGTTCTCTATGTACTTTTCTTCCCATCTGATTTGGACTGTCCTTTGAAAAAGTTCCAGATTGTTTTCTGTCAACATTTATTTATGAGATGGAGGGGGATGGAATTTTGTAATCATTACTTTCTTGTATTTTATAAAAAATTCTGTTTGTACATAAGCCAGAATCAATAAAAATGCTATTTTTATTCTCTTGCCAATTCTTCCTTCCTTCTCAAATTTCTTGGTTATGTTCAAGCGCTCTCCCTTCAGCTTTCAAAGTGGACAAAAGCACTGACTACACTTATCCAGCTTCTGATGCCACTGTTACCATGTCACAATAATAGCAAGGCAGGTATATACGCAAGGACAGATGAACAGATTGGTTCTTGCTTCGTAAAGTAAATGCCCAACCCAGTGACTCGCAACATGTATTAAGAATATACGTCCATTTGCAGACCGTGCATAATTGCTATCCTTATTTCAACAGGGTTCTCTTCAACTTGCTTTGCAAAAAAAAGACAAAGAATATCTTGCTTGTTTCCATGCTGTTTCATTATATAGAAAATATGAGTGTAATCCAATTACTTTCAATAATTAAATGGTGAAATGAGGGGCAGAGTATTCCCATTTTCAGTTAAAAGTGTTCTTTTGAGTGAGATTCATGGTGCCTAACCTTCTTGATTCGGATTGTCTTTTCTCACCCAATCTTCCACCTTGTTAATTATGAACCAGGCTCCTGAGTGACTTTCCCAGGGAGTTACAGAATTAGAGAGGCAGAATTATTCACTACTGCTGGGACTTACTGGTTTTCATGCTTGTGGCACATCATATTTAAAGCTTCACCGCACACCAATTCAGATGTTGTAAGCCCCTCACACTGTGGTGCTGGATGGTTATTACGAGGGGAAAGGGAAGCTCATTTCTTGCTTCATAGACAGGGACATGGAGGTGTTGATTGGTGTATGGGAGGGCCGTCCTTTCACCGGAAGCCACACCGACCAGAATGGATAGAACTTGCAGCATGTGTCAGTGCTGTGCCCCAATTGAAGTGGGATGCCCAGCATTGTAGAAGGAAGGTAAATGATTTTCTGTGGTTTGCAAGGTTAAATAGCACTATTTTCTCACATTCAAAGGGTCAGTATTCACGCTAACTTTGCCACTGCACACACATCTTACCAAAGCTCCTGTACTGCAACCCTCCTATTGCATCCATCATGTCTATTCAACAGCTCTCACCGACCCCACTGTACCAGACTAATAGCCCTTCCTGCCCTCTGAGCTTCCTACATTTTCACTAGGACATAGCGCACTACTACTTCTGCCCTTGCATCAATGCTAATTTTCATCACTCAATCCTGTTGGCTCATTGCAGGAAAAATTAGCTCATTCCTTCGCCCACCCCACACTGAGGGCTACATAGTATCCTAGCTATCCGACCTGGAGTCGCCTTTGCTTGGAGTTGATCTTCAGGACTGAACATTGACCAATCCCTAGAATGGAAAGACATGGGGATCCCAGAGTCTTCTGGGACCAAGTGCCTGACTAAACATGGCTAACCTCTTAAAATATAATCAGACGAGCCCTTTGACTGTAGTGGTGCCCATGAGTGTGTGTAAATTCCCCTTCGCCAACTAAAGACTGTCCCCATTTGAGTTTCATATGTCATCATTCACTTGAAACACATATAATGTGTTTACCACAAAAACTGCTGGTAAATGCTGCAGGTCTGGCATTGATGTAGTATGGTGACTCAAAGTGACATGTCCACCCTCTCTTTGACCGATAGATAGACTGACAGCTCAATGCTCCTGCTGTCACAAACTACCTGCCTCTTCCTCTGCAAAAAAAAATTAAGATACAGACAGGCAGCCTGTTACTGAGTGCTAAAGACCCTGTGGACTAAGAAAGCAATGTGAGCCAGGTAGAGGCTAGTAGCCTGTAAGTCAGTGCTTTCTGAGTGCACATTCAGTGGGAAGTGGATGGAATCCAGCAACCTCCGAGTCAGCAGTAAAATGAGTGAGTGGTAAGAAAGCAAACTGAGAGATGCATCCTGTGTAGATGCACGAGATGTATATGTGTCCCTGCACACTAACCAATGTGGCGGCAGCATGCAAGTCATAGGTAATCCCAAGCTGCAAAGTAAAGTGTTGAAGGACTGTAGTGGTGTTTGGTGCGATCGGAGAACAGGCATGATGATGTGGTGAGGCTAATGGTTTGCCAAAGCCGATTTTCATGGATGAAGGGTCAGAGAGTATGCAGGGACATTGTTGTGAAGGAGCTGTGGATGATGGCCCAGATAAGCATTTGGCAAGCTGCAGCAACCAGGCACCCACATATTGGGAATGTGCACCATCTCGTTTCTCACTGAAGGAGAGTTGAATTGGAATTGGTGTATAAATGGGGTGTGTCGAGGTTGTAATGAGATGCAACTATATGGAAACAAGGTAATTGTTGCTTGATGGTGAGATTCTGAATTCACCATTTACGGCTCAAGGGAAACTTGGGAAAATATTTATCGACATCAAGATTCAGATTTTCTCATTCACACTGTATTTTCCTATCTTTCTCACCATTACTCACACCACACCAGAGAGGGGAACATTCACATACTGTTTTGGTTAATTGTAGTGAAAATGAAGTTTTCACTTTTGTTAGTATTTGATCTGTAACCAAGCTTAAAAACAGTTAACACGAGCTATCAAATAGAAAGAGCAAAAATGAAATGTTCAATGGAGCATTAAACAGCAAGGCAGCACTGTAAGTGTTCCCAGTGGTGAGTTTCCCATATACTGATGGTGTGAATTTAGCATTCAACATGCTTATTCATTGCTGATTTGCTGTAAGAAGTTTAATTATACAATGGTTGTGTCTTCACAAGGTGGATTTCCCAGAATTCTACAGGGGTGACTTAGGCCATTTGGTCCATCATCTCAACAATCTCTGTCAAATAACTATTGAATTGGTGGCACTTCCCGGTCCTTTCTCCATTGCCCCATATTTATCCAATGCCCTCATGAAGTTGACTATTGAATTGGCTTCCACAAAACTGTGAGGTCATGCTTTTTAGATTCCTATATAAAAACAGAATCACTTATCTTGTTTTTATGTTTAAGAACTTTTATCTTTGCGAAATGATTGAACAATTTTGACCACAGTAAGAGAATTAGAAGAGTCACACTAGGAGGCCATAGGACCTTTGGGTAGCTATATGTCGGACACTGACAATGGCCTGGTGAAGATCGATTGCCTGGTTCCCCCCAAAAAAGTGGTTAAACTGAAGGACAAAGGGCAATTTAAAGTAAGATTATAACTTTTTTTTAATTGCACAGCCAGGCATTCGATAAAAGAAAGGATTAGGAGTTTGAAATTAAAACACTCATTCAGCTTACAAAGGGTTAAAATGAGTCTACCTCCACCAGAGATAGAAAAAGCAAATGCAACTGTGGTAGGAGATCAGCAGTACAAACTGTCAGCTCAAGAAATTAGTGCCAATCTGAGACGATGGCAGAAATTTCAATCTTACTGCAGTAGAACCCTAAAAATCCACTGTCTTCACGTAAGAGCATATAGACAAAGATTGCAAAGCCTCCTTTAAACATGCTGTTCGAGAAAGCATGGCTGTTTTTAACACTGATGCCACGTTTGATACTACCAACTCTCGCTTGTTTACAGTCTAACCTGATCTAGACTTTAAATCACAAACAGCTTTATCATCCTTGACTCGGGAGGGGTGAGATGAGCCTTTAGCAAATAGATTTAGTCATCCAGCTTTAATGGTTCAGTAAAATGAAAGAGGTTGCTGATTGGCTAAACATAGATGATTACATCAGGGAAAGCCATTAGTAATTAATGAAATGCTGGCAGTAATTGGGAAAGTGTAAGGGGGCTGTAATGGAAGTCATCCATTCTGTGTATCCCTCACAGACATGCAACAATCCCTCACCATCCTTATGATCTCACATGCTTATCCATGCAAATCTATCTGACAGGAAGGTACATCTCTGTCTCCTTAATTGGGCAGAATGGAGTTGTTTATGGATATCACAGACATTTAGGCCTCAGTAGGGGGTTGCTCAAAAAACTCGTTAGCAAAAGCCACCCTAACAATCTAGTCAGATTCCTTCCCCAGAGTTCCCTGTGTCCAGAAAAATGGTGTTTCAATCAGACATTAATTTCTAGAACAGAAAAGGAGAATATCTCCAGCAGGCAGGAAGCCCAATCAAAGGCCTTGATTTACAACTTTTCATATCCCTGCTCTTTATCAACACTGAGAGGTTTTATATAATTTGAACCTTGTAATGTTCCCATGTGAGAAATGGGTTATGAATCATGCAGAGCAATAAACTATCTTATGTGCGCTGGGACAGTGTGTTATGTAGTGGAAAAATGTATTCAGTATAGTGTAATCCCAAGTCCCATCATTTAAAGAGACAGTAACATTTTTTAGTGACCTACTGTAATTCAAAGTTATCAAAATTCAAATCTATGCAACATACCTTTTTAGCCCTCACTTTTTATTATTTATGAGATGTGGTAATTCTCTAATTTTGTGCTCATTGTGTTGGGAAACAGCCTTTCACACAAAATGCGATTTAAACATTCCCAGGTCAGTTATGCCCATAAGAACAATTGTTACAGATAAAAGTTAGTGCACAGTAATGCCAGTATTAAGGCTCGAATGGTTGTAATACATGTTCATGTAGGGTGTGCATCTCCATCATTTATATCATGTTCTGGTGCCTTGTCATTGACAACAGTTTAGTTCACAATGAGTGTTATGTCATGACGGTTTGATTGTAGTGTGAATCTTGTTGAGTATTACATCCAGCTCTTGATACAATGGCGTAAGTTAGCAAGCTAAGTGATCCTTAACGATGAGGTGTCGGAATCTATACCTTTTGCAGTACCAGCATTGAGAACAGCTGTTGAGAGCAGATGAATTCTCAAGGGCAGCTCTCAGTGCAGTTTGCAATGAAATCTAAAAGACTACAAGATTTTCCAATCTCCTGCACTCTACTTCCTTCCATTTTCTTTTCTCCATTATAGTCCAATGTTCCTCATGAACTGCTTGCAAATCTTTCACTTTCTCGATTTTGTCTTCAATGCTTTTTAATCATCAGTTTCTCTTTATCTGGTTCTTTATCCTTCCCTCTACCACTTGAGTTTGTACCTTCCCTCCCTTTTGTCCCTCAATTTACTTCCTTGTTTTTGCTATGTTTTCTGTTTTGTTTGAAATCATTGTGTAACATCTCTCAGAAATCTATAGTTGAAAACAAGCACAGAGAGGACTAATCAACATCTGATAAAGACAAGAATGATCTTGTTTTGAACATAATCTTTCATCGGAGCTCCCAATGGTTTCTGTTTTTATTTTTTATTTCCAGTATTTATTTTGCCCTTTGTGTCCCTTATGCATTCAAATGAGTTCTTCTTCTGTTGGTTATTTGAGCAAAGAGGCTGATCCATTTATTTTAAGCGAGTTATTTTATTCTAAATGGTTTAGCCCGTTTGCTGAATTAGCACAGCAATTTTGTTCAGACTATCGTATTTGTGACTGAAATTAGACAACAATTCTAGCAATCTCGTGGGTTGGGGAGGTTTCTCAGTCTACTTTCATTTTCAAGCTGTGAATAATCACAAAAAAAGTGATGAATCACTTTGGGACAACTGCAAGCCCCCTCAACTTGGTTAACAAAATTCTGCTGCTTCTTTTAGTATTGGTCCTGTTTCCGTTTGATGGCTTTGTCCCCACCTAAATTCAGGCATTCAAACTGAACCCTGGTCACAGTTATCTGCAGATTATAAGTGCGTTATGTCTGTTGTTCAAAATAAATGTTTGCTGCATCTGTGAAGGTGTTGTACTCATATAAAGGAAGCCAATTAATTGTTAATAACTAACTATCCTGGTTTAAGCCATTACTCGATCGAGGTCCTGAATTCCAAATAATGTGTTCTACGGTAATACAAATTTAAGATTTGAGAGCTGGGGTTTAAATGATTTTGTTGACCTTTCTTATTATTTTTTATTATTTATCTGTTGTGCTATATTATTTTGTTTTTGTATCGCCTGCACTTGCAACTAACAAATCCTAAAAATTAAATCTTCCACATAGATATCAAAGTAAATGCTATCCTCTTCATTTTACATCCTTTTCTGAAAAGCTGAGATCTCAATTTGAAATAGATTATAAGCAGTGGCAGGTTATTCAAATGCACCAGAACCACAGCACACTTACAGAAAAGCACAGCAGCTCGACAAGTAAATTCCAGCCAAGTTGTTATGCAGCAGTCTCTCAGTCCCACTTCCTTACACAAGTCTCCTGATCTAACAGTTTTCACTGATGCACAATGATGGCAGTTTGGCCTTGCTGACATTCTAGTTTACTTTCTTCTTCCTCCATGTTTGAGGAGACCCATGAGCACCCATTGTTAAGATGTCCAGCGTTCATGTGTATGATTGACATTAGTATCTAAGATTTCATTACAGAAACTTGCTGACGTGAACCCTCAAACTGAGCATAAATTCCTGCTCAAATTTCATATAATATACAAATGGGAACAATTGAAGCAATATGTTGCTATATTTTTAGTTTCAATCACAAAACTACACAGAAAACATTGCAGCTTTTATGACTGTTGTAAATTTATATTGCTGCAATTACTTTAGTTTGCAAATCCTACAGCCATAATTATAACTTTGCTATTAAACAAACCCATTTGAGATGATGTATTTTTCTCGCATCACCTCTCTCGTGTCACTCTCTTCTTACCTCCTTGTCATTCTTTTTTAATTTTAATCTTTGTGTGTTTCGAATCACATGGGTCGATGTGCTGTTCTGACAGTGTTGTGGAGAGGGTGTAGCAAGGAGCAATTAGATAGTCAGGGAATCATAAAGTTATGACCGGAACCCCGTTACAGAGGCAGAGAAGCAAACACAGGCTATACATGTGCAGGACAAAAAGGGAGCTTGATAAGTATCGGAGCCCAGTTCTTCTGAATTAAATAGGGAGACACCTTTACAGTTAGTAACAAGAAAATTCCAGACAATTAACAGTTCTGAAATCTTGACAATGTAAAATAATCTTGCACTTTGCATTCTGCTATATTTCCTCTCAGTTAATTTCAACATTATTGATTCTTAAATCTCAAAGCCTTCATAACGTAAAAAACATTGGAAAGAAAAGGAGGTCAAAATTTTGCTTGAAGTCAGCATTTAAATTCCCTTCACAATTTAAAATTTCCTTTTTTTGTCAGTTGTTGTGCATAGTCGGTAAAAATTTTGCAGTTAACAGTAGTCCTCTATTAATTACTCGAAAATCAATAGAAACTTGCAGAAATGCAAAATATTGATTGTTACAGTTTTATTTACTTAATTTAATTTAGTTGGAAGCTGCACATAGAAAAGCATTGATGTTGAATCAAATTTTCAATACATTAGACACCCTAAATGGGTTACATGTGCCTTAGATATTAGCCCCAAAATATTGGTATTTTTCATTAAAGAGGGAATGTTCAGTGTATGAAATGGCATTAGCACAAGCTTAAACTACAATATAAAACTTGCAAACTACAAAATGTCAGGATTGTCAACCTTCCATTTTTTAATTGAATTTCATAGATTTTTGTTTCTTGCACTTTACAAATTGAATAACTCCTTCAGATAGGACTTAAACTCATAATAATAAAAGTAATAATAATAATTGTGCCTCCTGGATTTGGAGAATGGTGTCAGCACAAAGGCCTTCTTGGGTTACACTAAAAATGCCACAGTATGTCGTCTCAGCAGCTATCCAGATCTAGAGGCTTTCGTTGTGGTGCTGTCTCTCTCTAACCACAGCTACGATCAGTTATATTAAGTTGTGCAACATCTTGTGTTAACATTTCAACTGATTTGGGGACTTCTAGATCTTTCCATTTCATATAGAGTAATTGAAGTCTACAAATGCCCTCTTAGATTGACTGCTTTTGTTGCCAGTATGTGTGCATTATTTATACTCACAGGACTTGTACTTGCCGATTAGGATAGGAGGTGCTGTGTGATATTAAATATGACAGCGGCAATATGTAATGGTTTGGTTTAATTGATGTTTCGCTGACCTTTACGGAGCCTGGTGTTCACATAATGCAGATCAGTTTTATTGTTATAATTTCTCTGACTTGTTGGGTTTTAAAAAAAAATCGATGGTTATTATATCTTTTTTTAATGATATTTTTGCTCAATACACGCATTGGGACTGGTGAATGTTATTGTGTGTGTGCTAATGGAACACATCTATTTGTCGTATTACATTAATTCATCGTGTTCTGTGTTGCACAGACTGTGTTTTGAGGTTGCATAAATCATATTTCAGGAGGTTTAGGCCCTTTCAGTTTCAGAATCTAATTAATAACTTTGGGTAATATATAGACTTAAAAAGAAAACATTGTCTGAGATTGCTGTGAAATCCTTTTATCAGCCTGCAAGGAATGTAAAGTAAGTAATGATGAAGAACATCATTTTGTTTTTATTTTCATTTAACACAAGTTGTGATATCTGTATGAAGTTATCTAAAATGTTGTTAGCTTCTTTGCAATTTTTCATTGGCTTCTATCACAAATCATATATTCTTTATTGTAAAGTACAATGCCACATCAATAACTTTCTGGTTAAAATCAAAAATGTAAGATCAAAGTGATAAAAGGATTTTTTTGAGGGGGAAACAAACTTTGTGGAAGGATCAGATTGGATTAATAGATTACTAAAGAAAGACACGTTACCATCAGTAATCCTTATTTAAATTTGTCTCTCAGAATAAAAATTAACATTTAACAAGCTTAGGTTATTTTGTTAATTTCTATTCATCCTGTTCTACTTTTATGGAAGTAGTATAAGGACTGGTAGCTGGGAAGATTTACTGAGCCTGACAGTGCAAGGGAACTGAATTAACATCAGCAGAGATACAGTCATTAACCCGGGAGTTCAGCCAGTGTGTCATTTTAACCGTGTGCGTTAATTTAATACTGTCAGTCTCAGTAACTCTTCTGAGCCAGTTCCCCAGATTACATCATCAGCACTGATCATTTAAATATTTTCCATTTGATACACAGAAAAAGATAGAGAACTATATTTTTAAGCATTTTAATTCTTTGTAACTATTTTGATTTTTAAAACAAACTTCTTGCTAGAGACTTTTTCTCTTAATCTTTCTGTCTCTCTTCCTCTCTCTCCTTTTTCTCCTGCACTCTGAGAGTAGCCCTAAAGAGGCTCTGAATGGATTCTCACCTTACTGCCCTGGTACCAGAAATCATGCTTATTTTTATCCACTTCTACAGTGACTTTTTTTTTAAGCTTGGAATAAATTGTGACGAAGATCCGATTGCCGGGGTGTCCATGTTGTGTAAATTATAACTAAACCAATACTGCAGCTTAATTCACACAATAAAGATTCTCCCCAGCAGTCACATCTAGTACAAAATTAAGAGCCTCGCATGGGTTTTGCAGCCTGCAATGCATGAAATTTGTATTTTATGGGGAACTGAGGACTCAATATTTAATGTGATTTATTAATTCTTATTAATATGGATAGGATTATTAAGATATAGCAGCACATGTAGTGTTATGGGCATAGGTTGACAAAGAGTATATTCTTAAAAGTTAAGATATAAGGTTGCTATTGACGACTATAGTCAGGAATTTAGAAGGAACGTTTATACCAGAAAGGTGGTTAGGATTTGGAAGTATAAGGTGTAGTTAATGCATTTAAGGGGAAGCTGAGTAAGCAGAGGAGAAAGGAAAATTTGAAGAATGAGCTGATAGGGTTAGATAGAGAAGGGTGGGAAAGGAGATTGGTATGGGACACAAATGCCAGATGGGGCTAAAGTTCCTGTGTTATAAGCTCTATGTAACTTGATGTCACTTGCACCTCATCATATCTTTAGAATCTTTTACGACATTTCATGCAATGAATTTCTTATGAAGGACAGTGAGTGTCGTGCAAAGAAGTAAGGCATCCATTTGCATCAAATGGCATACAAGTTCAATAACTGGAAATCTGTTTGGCAGTATTAGCTGAGGAAAGTATGTTGGCCAGGACACCAAGGGAACTGCCTGCTCTTCTCTAAATGATGCAAGAGGAGTAGGGGATCACTTACATCCTGTTGTACCATTAAACATAGACTTGCAAAATGTATTAACTCTGACCACGTCATACTCCTTCAGCAGGGACTGATCTGTCAACTAAGATTAGACACCTAATCTCAGATTGGGCCTTGAACCCGTGACCTTCTGATTCAAAGATATCAGTTCTACTAATTCTGCTAATGTGACATTTTCAAATATTGAAGAGTAAACTTCACTGGACTGCTAAGAACACAAAGGGCAGGTCTTAATAGTCTATTCAATGGATTAAACAATTAGGACAATTGCATTTCAAGATAATTTTCTAAGAGCGACCTCAGTTCACTGCCGTGGACTAGTGGGACATTGAAAGAAAATGCTGAAGAACTGTGATCAGAATCTTATAGTGGCCTAAATGATGTAGACTACGGTGCGAAATGAGGCATGTGACAAGTCTATCTCGACATCGGGAATAACTCATTGCATCTTTTAACTAAATTCCAGGCATCAAAGCAAGATACTTCCTAAGCAGCAGTGAGTTACAGGACTCCCCTCATTAATATGCAGTTCTTGATCTTACTATCCACTGTGAGCAAACTAGACCCCAAAAATTTTCAAATTGGAAATCAGAGTGGGGGTACTCGGCAACTTCAACTCCATGCTGGATGCTTATGGTATTCAAGTTGGTCACCACACAACAGCATCTCCAGGCATGATCCATGAGCACCAGACACATTCACTCCTCATACATGGACATTGGCATTCGACAATGTGCAAGCCTGTAAGAAGCCTCGAGGCACATTTTCAATCCACTTACAGCATGCTTCTGTATTTCATTACTGCACTTCAAGGCATAAGGGCAACTATCATTCTGGTCCTGCAGCAACACTGTGTTCTCAGGGATACACACCCCATTCATGTACTATGATGCATCTCCGAGCTGTTAGCTTGCTGTCTTAGCATTCTCTCACTCTGGGCCTGCTGGATGCTCACAACAGGCACGGAGTTAATTTGCAAGCATTCTGATGCAATCACTGAGCCGCCCATTTCAAAGGAATGGCAGAAACTCTGGGCTGAGTTTTCAGTTCCGAGTGAGGGAAAGCACATAGGAGGGTGCATGGGCCTGTATCTTTGCATCACTTGCCAAGACTTAAAAAGAGAGTCCAGTTGCCTGAAATGCTAGCAGTGCAGACTACAGAGTCAATCTTGCAGATCTGTTGAAGCCTTCCTTGTCTTCTAGGCTTCAAATGTAGCCACAGCCTCCCATAGAGGGGCTGGTCTAGCTGCTCACTCCCTTTTGTTTATAGCTTTAAACAGTTAGATTTATATGCCTAATGCCCTTAATTTGGCATTTGCTAATCTTGCTAGTAATTGGCCAATTTGGGGAAAATCATAGCTGGTGATTGTTCCTGACACAGTACAGGGCTTCTGAACCCTATTTGATAGACAGTGGGATCCTGACTCATGAGAAAATCCTGACCTGTAACGTTGTACAAAGTGGGTTGATGACAACCACGTAGTCTGCCAATTGCCATTCAATCCTTGTGTATCTTTTTTGTCCTGCTCGCAATGGAAACCCCTCATAATGTAAAAATGACATGAATTTAAGAGCAAACAAGGCCGGAGAGTGGATTATTAGAACAATTTGTATTTAAATGGTGTTGCAAATAAATGGGCCACCACATGACAAAATTCCGGTTCCAATGCACCTGTTTGTCAATTTCAATTCTTTTCGTCAAGTAGATTGGCATACTTGCTTAGGTACGTTTGTACCTAACTCTCATTTCCAAATCAATGCAACTTTGCATAATAATGAAAAAAGTACGTGATTGTTAAAAGGTAATGAAGTCCACATGCTCTTTGCATCATAGGCACAGAGCTTGAAATAAATGGGCCATATCCGTTTGTGAGCTGGTATGTTATTGAAAAGAAATGTGAAAGGTGCCTGCAGCCCAGACAGTGTTCCCCTCCCTTTTTGCACCTGCAAGCAGAGAAAAGAAATGTCAGGAACTGAAAGGAAAAATCATGATTCTGAACTGGTGTGTCCCAGAATGGGCAAGCGTTAAAGCAACCTTTGCAAATGGAACACATGGCTACAAAGAGATGAGGTGAAACATTAAAGGAGAAAGGAGAGTTGTATTTTAAAGCAGTAACCGTCCAACTAGGTAGGGAAATCTTCAACTTAACATTCCTGACATACACCCGGCACTTTTCCCTGCAACCGCAGGAAGTGCTGCACCTGCCCCCATACCTCCTCCCTCACCCCCATCCCAGGCCCCAAGAAGACTTTCCACATCAAGCAGATGTTCACCTGCACATCTGCCAATGTGGTATACTGCATCCGCTGTACCCGGTGTGGCTTCCTCTACATCGGGGAAACCAAGCGGAGGCTCAGGGACCGCTTTGCAGAACACCTACGCTCGGTTCACAATAAACAACTGCACCTCCCAGTCGCGAACCATTTCAACTCCCCCTCCCATTCCTCAGACGACATGTCCATCCTGGGCCTCCTGCAGTGCCACAACGATGCCACCTGAAGGTTGCAGGAACAGCAACTCATATTCCACTTGGGAACCCTGCAGCCCAATGGTATCAATGTGGATTTCACAAGCTTCAAAATTTTCCCTCCCCCTACCGCATCCCAAAACCAGCCCAGCTCGTCCCCACCTCCCTAACCTGTTCTTCCTCCCACCTATCCCCTCCTCCCACCTCAAGCCGCACCCCCATTTCCTACCTACTAACCTCATCCCGCCCCCTTGACCTGTCCGTCCTCCCTGGACTGATCTATCCCCTCCCTAACTCCCCACCTACACTCACCTTTACTGGCTCCATCCCCGCCTCTTCGACCTGTCTGTCTCCTCTCCACCTATCCTTTCCTCTATCCATCTTCTATCCGCCTCCCCCTCTCTCCCTATTTATTTCAGAACCCCCTTCCCCTCCCCCATTTCTGATGAAGGGTCTAGGCCCGAAACGTCAGCCTTTCTGCTCCTATGATGCTGCTTGGCCTGCTGTGTTCATCCAGCTCTGCACCTTGTTGTCTCAGATTCTCCAGCATCTGCAGTTCCTACTATCTCTGATTCAATATTGACCTAAACCACTTCCTTTACAACAGCGACTGCTCCAAAAGTAGCTCATGAGCTATAAATTGTGTTGGAGTGCAGAGCTATTTTGAGAAGTTCTGTATGAGTGGAAGTCTCTTCTTCCTCCCCCACTCCTGTTTGTTTGGTGGATTGAGCCTGGTCCTGTGCAAGTGTAAAGCAAACTCCTCACTTAGGTTTATTCGTATTGTACTCCAGGATCAGTATCTGATAGGTGGCCAACAAACAGATTGCTGAAAAGAGCTGCCTTGTCTCTGCTGTCCTAGCCCTTCACGTTACACATGGCAAAAGGAAGAGATACAGCATCTGCAGTGGTGGAACCTGTGGGATTAGAAGTGGAACTGACAACCTGCCTGGAAATCCTTGCACAAGATTATAGTGTAACCCACTCTGTAGGAAGCGGCTGCCCCCAGTCTGCAGCTAGAACATAATTTCTGTGCTGTTTTGGAGCAGCAGTGGTGATGGTGGGCAGTCCTAGCCTCCTAACACATTACAAAGAAAGGTCTCCGTAAGATGAAAGATTGAAAGAAAATCAACTGTATTGAAGTTCAGGAACTTGCTTTTTCCAAAGTGCCAACAATAACTTTTCTGTGAACATTGTATATGGTACTTTTTTTCTCAAAACTCTGTGGAAGTTCAAGGATAGAATACTTTAAAAAGTAACCTCAGTTCTGCCTCTCTTTTGTCCTACTCCACAGTTTTTTGAAGATCGAAGTTCAAAAGTTAGAATAAAAAATCAATTAAGTGACCGCCTTCACTTTTTGAGAACAAAATTGTTGCCTGATATCGGCAAAAGTGATTTTCAAGCAATTCTTAAGTCAGAACATTAGGTTCGGGACCTGACATTGTGTGAAACATGATTATTTTACCCGACACAGTATTGATTTGGGCACTTTAAAGCAACATCACCACTGCACGGAAGAGATTATTAAGGTAGAGCAGAAATTTCATCACTCTTTACCACACTCCTTGAGAAATGTAGCACACATCATGGGGGTGATTTTCAGTTTCACTGCTAGTCCGGTTCCACGTCACAGCAGATTGCATGCCCATTATAGAACTAGTCTGTTCTTTATCAATGGGGTGAGACATGGCAGCTTTCTATTAGAGAGGGCTTTCACTCCAACATGTCAATATCCAGGTACATAAAATAGAAATGTATTTCAATGTGGAGGCATGTCTTGTAACACAGAATATACCTGATGCAGTCATTAGTATTTTTCAATTTGTTTTAGCAGGGCAGGTATGAGAGAATTTTTAATTAAAAGTAGATGAAATGATCTGATACAACAAAATCCTGTTCCAGTTTTCTTTTAACCCATGCTTTAAAACTTAGCAGGGCTAAAGTGTCCATTTTAACAAAATGCGTCACAAGGCTGTAGTGTCTTTATACATTACATTATTCATATTAACACAAACGTTGAAGCCTTGCCTGACTGAATTTATTCTGCTACCAAGTGCCTCCAGTTATGTCCCCGTTTTTCATGTTTAAGGCAATGGCTGAACAAATCAGAAATACACTGACGTCAGCACATCGTTGATGTCACTTTAAGGGACAAACAGTTGAGTGGAAGTGGAAGCAGTGCATGTTCAGTGACAGTAGTGAATCAGCACTTTGGGTCCAAGTACCTGATCTCCCCTGTTGTGTGGGGAAAAAAATTGCTAGACTTTCTCCACACAAAAAAGCAGCATTAATAAGTGACTCTCATATGCCCCTTAGTGACTGTCTTTGGAGTAGCATGGTCGAGGATAAGAACAGTTCAGGAAACCAGCTACAGCTAGAAAACTATAATTGTTCTTTGACTCCTGGAGAAGGAGATAAATGACAGCTGAAGCTGCACTGCTATTAATTGATTTATGCACTATAAATATAATGTGTTTGGCCACTTGGAAGTGTTCCTTTCTTTAGGTATCAGTTATGAGAACCTGTAGTTTTAAGAATATATAATGAAGAATTGTAGTAAATATGGGTGATTGATTTTAAAGCACAATATTGCTGGTTTAAGTTGATAATAAGTAAGTTTTTTTAAAAAATGTATATAGTTTGTGAAATACAAAAAAAGAAACAAGCAAAGAAAAGAAATCTGATGAAAATCTTTGGTCTTCCAGGACTGTAGAACTTAGGCTATAGCAGTATATGATATGGTGACTGTCCTTATTTTTGTACGCTTGTATAACTGGCAGAGATACTAATTGGAGACATCAATTCAACTAGAATCACAAAATAACCCTTTCAGCTTCTCTTGAATATGTTTGCTGATGTTATTTTCATCAAATGTAAGCATCGAACATTGCAGCAAGGGATTTGTCAAATTATGACAGAATATGCAGAAGTGTAGCTAAATTTGTTCTATTTTCTCTACCTTTTTCTTGATTTATGCTTAGTTTTTCTATTACAATGATTTCTTTACCAATGCACATTAGACTGGTGTCTAACAAGTTTCACTGTCTGAGAAATTTTGCTGTCTGAGGATTGTCATCATATTGTTGTAAAACAATAACTAGAGGTTATTTGGGGCTTCCACAAGACTTCTTTTTATTTTAATCTCCACCACTGACTTCAGGGGGCAACAGAGTCAAAAGGGCATTAAACTATGCTTTACTCTGAAAATTATAGAGTAACCTGTGCAGATTACTCATGGCGATTTTCTGTTGTTGAAAATTGATTTTTAATTATTTTGAGCTATAACCACAGAGAGAAATACCACCCATATTAGTGCAGTGTCACTGTGCTATAGTAACACCATTAGCATGGGAAGGTGAGCAATCACTCCACACGAATGAGATAATATAACATACAAGGATCTGAATTTATTCATTTGCTTCAGAAATGTTCAGTATTCAAAGGAATACTATATGTTTTTTCGTTCTATTTGATCATCTTTAGTTTTGTAAATGAGCAGATCATTTTGCCAGATCCTTTGTAGTGTAAACTGTAGCCAAGGTTTCTTTGTAGTGCTGTAGTTGAGCACTGGCATTTTCCAAGTTATTTTTTGACATGGATCTTTAATACATAATATTATTTAAACATCTGCCTTAAGTGGATGTAATGTCATCAAGGATTTCTCTAAAGGTCACTTAATAATAGCATGGTTATGATACTGAGACATACAAACCCAGGTTTCCAGTCTATGCTGAGTTAGCAGGAAAACAGTGGAAGTGCTACAAATAGCTTTCCAGTCCCTGGGGTAAGGAAGAGAATGAAGCAGCCAGAGATCCAGATTCTGATTGTTATCCAGTGTAATCTGTTGGAAGATGGACATTGGGTGAAATCAGGATTGGGCTGAGTTGTGATGTCCTTGGCAATTCAACAGTTTTTCAACGTTAAATAATGCATTTTTATAGGATACTGGAGGGCAATTGGTCTTCGTATATTCGTGTCCCATCGGCTTTCAAAAACCAAGGGAAGCAAGTTAAAAGAGCTTTTACTTTCTACAAAATATTTTATAATTTTCTGATGTAGTTTGTTATTCACAAATTAAAACTGGCCCTAAAGATTAGTTAACAAATAAGTGATCATTTTAGATAGACAATTAAAACTAAATGTGCAGGAAAATTGCTAGCGAAGTCTGCTTTTAAAATGTTTCATCATTTGTACATAAAGGGTTAAAAGATATTTTTTTATGTGGAAGGGGAGGAGTTGCATTGTCAATTTAAGGAGTTACACCAGCTGATAAAGCCCAACCTTCTTGGCTGGTTGTATTAACCCTCCAGTCCCAGAATGCACATGAGGGTGGGTTTACATGAAGCAAAGAGCCTTGAAAACCTATAATTTTCCATGAGGACACTTCAGCCTCAGCTCATGTCACTTGATGATCCCTCATGAATTTCCAACTTAGATCAGTGGAACATTCTCAAGTGATGTACGTGAAACAGGAAAATTGCTTGGCTCTGCATTGTTCACAGAATTCAGGGACAGTTTATTTTTAAAATGCTCCAAGATTTTCAAAGGAAGGGACCTGTTTTTATTTTAAATTGCCTGCATCTTAAGGATAAAGTAGAAAGCTGGTTAAAGTATGCTAATAACATCATTCTTTTCCTTCTTCTCAGGGCAAAGGTAAACAATGATCATAATCTGCAGTCCAGGCATCTTTTTCCTGGCCCTCTCCTGCATCACTTCAGCTGCGACATTGAACTCCAAGTGCTCTGACCGCAAAGAGCACTCAACTCCAGCAGTTACTCTTCATTCTCACTAACAATTTGGTAATGAAGTATTGATTTTTCAGCTCGATTCTTATGGATGTTATTAGATTTTCATTGATAAACTGTGCTCTGCCTCTCTGCTCCCTGCTGCTTCTCTGCAGCACATATAACAAAGTGTTTCTGTGGGGAATAATGGCCGGGAACATTGATGTGCTTATTTCATCAATTGGTTACTCCTGATGGCAAAAAAGGTACAATTTTTCAAACTTTAATGCCCGAGTTTAATGCAAAGATACAATCAGATTGGACACTAATGTCTTTACTGCTGATGCTGACGTCAAATTAAGGCTGAATCGGGGCTGCGGCCCAGAGAACGCTCTCTATGAAGGAGGTGCTTTGTAGTCAGTGCAGTTGTCAATGTTCCACTTGGGTTTCCCACTGCAGTCTTAGCAGCACAAGGGATCAATCTGTCTAACTAAGAAGAAAAGGACTGATGAAGCAGTGAATGAGGTCCAGCCAGAGAGAAAAAAAAAACTTGTACACTGTTAATCATCTGCTGCAATAGTGCACAGAATCAGCTTCTTTGTGGGTAGGAACAAGGACTAATACAGACAATTTCGCTGCCAGGAGAATCAGTCTACTGCTGTCGCTGTATAAAAAATGGCCTCCGCCTACATCCTACATCACACCGAGTGTGAACCTACAGCAAAGGGAGAAGGAAAAACTTATCATGAGGAAGCAGACAACTGAAGTTCAATCCTGATACATTCTTGTTTCCACAGACAGTCTAAGCTATAATGCAGGATGCATGGCAGACACCTGAGGTGTAGGGAATGAATCTCCATTTATCCCTGATAAAGTCACAAGAGACAAAGTCACAAATAAGTGATGATGTTGCAGCTAGGAGTTCAATAAATACCACAGGCATACACATCAGGTATTCAGTTTATTCACACGGCTGGAGAAATGTGTCAGCTTTTTAGTGTAACTTTTATTTTTAGAATGTTCAATTACTGTTTTGTTTATTGTTAAGACCAATCAATCTTGTACAAGTCAATGTTAACCCGCCAAGCTTATTACACCACCCTGACATACAACTGGTGTGCAGAGAATGTACATCTGCAATCTGGAGGCAATGAAAAATATAACCCACTCAGAAGAGTCTGATTTCATAAATGCAGGTGACCTGGGCTTAAGAGGTCTGTCTAGAAAGTCAGCTTGTTTTGTTTCAATGCTCACTGGCATGTATCCAATTTATCTCACACTTTATTATTAATGATCATTTCAAATTAAGCTTTTCTCAGTTTTGTCTGTTGCTCTGTGTATTGGTTTGATTTGAAGTTGCTGGAGATAAGTCCTTTCAGTATACATGCAGCACAAATAATTTTTAAAAGCCTTGTGTTATTCAATGGGTTTCTCATTTATCTTTATAATAAGTCTGAGGATTAATCTCAGCACAGGCCAAGACAGGCAGACCAGCATTGCTCAAAGGTTAAAATTAGTATACCACTCATTCTTTTCCTATCCTTGTCATTTAATTAAAAGTACATGTGATGCCTGATTTCTAAATTCTTTTGGCAAAACAGATTTCTTGAGACCAAAAGGACCTGTACTTTGTGATTCCCAGCACCAACTGACCACATTGCTGCTGTTTTATCATTTCAGATCTGAGGTTATGCATGATTAGCAGTGAAGCTGCCTCTTTTTCTGTTCTCTCACAAAGCATAACTGTGCAATAATAAGCAACTTCTATGTGATAGGTTTCTCGGTGCTAAGGTTCTTATTTTTCTTGTCAAAATATATTTTTGACAAAAAAAAATGTACAGACATGATATGTAATAATCATGTTCTTGCTGTGGCCCTCATTGCAAATTTAATGTCACATGGTAGATTTCCACTGTGCTGCTTGGTTGTTGCAGATTGGTTGCCTGTTATAGACCTGCCCAGTGATGAAAATCAGGTGGTTTCTACAACTAATGGCTAATCCTCAATGCCAGTTTCCAAGCTGTGATCTGAAAAATATGCTGCCACTTCTTTCTGGCTTGAATAATCTTATCTGGCAATATTAAGCCTTGTCCATGTGCAATCCAAGGACACCATGTGTCAAGTACCACTTCAGTATTCTATACCACTGCATCTTAAGTTTTCTACATTTGCTGTATTTAATGATTGTGTTTTCATACTGTTTTTGAGAGAGTTACTCCTTGTATAAGTAGATCTCTTTAGTCTAGCTGCCCTTAAGAATTGAAGGATTTTCAGTTTGTGTCCTAACGTGAAAGAAACCCCTAGAAACGTTAAAAGTGACCATTTGATATGAAAAGGAACCCTCTCCCCCATAATCTGTTTGATACCCACAACTCCTGCTGAACCAGGTTCTCTTTGTTATCAAACATAGCCAACAAAATTACAACAGTTTAAACACCCTCTACACTGTGTTAATGATCTCAGAAATTACCTCTTATATGTACCAGTGGCCATTGATTGTGATTGATCAGGGACAATGTCCCAACGAAAAAGATTTTTACTTTTGCTTTACATAAATCAGTAACCATTCACAAACCTGTTTAGAGGTATGTAATCATGCTAATTTGATGATATATGTCCAGAAAATACAAATCTTGAGTTTGGGCTCAAAATGACAAAAGTTTCCTTTCAAGAAACATATATTTGGAGCAGGCACAAGATTCACAAAAGGTTCAATTAATTATTTGGATCTTATAAATTCAAGTAACGTAATAGCCATAAAAGTAGGGATCCAGAAGTATAATCTATAAATAAAACAGCTCCTCACATTAATAAACACCTTGGTTGCTAATAAAATCTCAGTGCTGCTGGCTGGGAGCATCTGATCGGCTGTAGCATTCAATCAGTACACAACAATTGTTTATTACCTCACAATTCCAACATTCATCGCTTGAACTTTTTACCTGGTAATCTTATTGAACATTTGAAAGGTCAATATAATGCACGCTATTTAACTAGATATTCCCAAATCATACAAAAATAGCCTCGAGCAATCTTCTTGACAGGATATATGGAAATGGCTGACTGGATGGTTTGGATTTGGCTATGCAATACAAAATTCACAGAAATAAATCCAATTATTTGATAGTAATTTCACATTGAAGAGAAAAAGTAACGCAGTGTTAGTAGCACCATATGCTATTCCTATCGACAATATTCCTGAACAGTGTAAGAACTATAGGCTTCCAGCAGTGTCCTTAATATAATTCTCCTGGGTCCCCATATTGGCCATAAGACCCAGCACAAATTGACAGCTTCTATCATATTGGACTTCTAACTGCTAAATGTACCGCAGGTAATGATAAATGTGAAGAGTATCATTGTGTCATTACCTTGGAAATCTAATATTAATTTAAAAGTCCTTTGAATCTTAATGCCAATTCATTGGAAAACCAAGCCATTGCAAATATATAATATGTAATCATGGCAGTTATTCACATAGCAAACTACTCAGTAGTGAACATAATTGTCTTGAGTTGAATTCTAAGTGGATTCTACTTTTAATGTTAGCAATACTCCAAGATGAGAATTGTGAAGTTTTTGTTAAACACTGAATCCCCTTTTGGGGAGGATGTGGTGGTGTAGTGGTATTATCAGTGGACTAATAATTAAGAACCCCAATGTTCTAGGAGCATGAGTTCAAATACCACCACATGGTGAAATTTGAAAAATATGGTGACCATATAACCACAGTCGATTGTTGTTAAAAACCCATCAGGTTCATTTAGAGAAGGACATCTGCTAAACTTGCTTCACCTTACACGTGACTCCAATAGTAATATGACAGTAATATGATTACTCTTAACTAACTTGTGGGCAGTTAGGGGCATTCAAATGCTGGCCTAGCCAGCAATGTACACATGAAGTCATTTTTTAAAACTTAATTTTCCACTAAAATCCTTAATTATTATTTAGAAGTGTTTCTTAGCTTTAAATTGTGGCCCACTGTCGGTCACCATTTCCCATCCCATTACCGGCTGCCTGTTTTGCCACCTCTGAACTGTCTCCCTTCACTCTACATCTCTCAAACTCTTCAACTTACTGCTGCCTGGGTTAGTATCTGAACTATCTGATCATCAGGACTGGCAAGATGTCTCAGAGCCTGCTACTGATGTTAGAGTAGCACAATGGGTTCCCGATCATAGCAGAGCTGTTGCATAAGACATTAAGAAAATACACAAATATTTCTTAGCGTAGAAAGGGAAAAACCTGAAGATACATCACTCTGTGACCATTTTACGATGCACATCCAATTGGTCATTTACTGGGTGCCATTTATTTGGGGGCCAAAAGCAGAGTTCTGCCCCCAGTTTGTTACCCCAGCCAAAGTGTACAGAATGTCAGGAGCAAAAGAATGAAGTAAAATTATAGTGGGAAAGAGCCATTTTTACTTTGGCATATAAATCTTCAACCAAGCCATTTGTTTTTGAATTGTTCTTCCTTGTCGACAGCTTTGACTGAGACTTGCATTATCTCAACAACTGTGGACTCCATTCTGTTTTTGATCAGGAGGAGATGAAAACAATCTGATTGCAAGTCACTGATTTATGACACTACTTACCACCCTTAAGGAGTTAATTCCAAGCCTCAGATTGGATCATACTAGCATTCTATTGTCATGCAGCCCTCTCCCGTTATTGTGTTTAATTTGTTGTTCATCCTCTTTAATTGGGCATTGTAATAACTTTTTAAGTTTTATCATTGAATCTCTGTAGAGTCTAGATACCTCCGCACATCTGAAGGTTATATGATGCTTTGTGACCATGTTCAATAACAACTCAATAAAATCAGCCATCACTGAAAATTCTGGAGCCACAAATCTCATTTTGCTTTAATACAACTGACAACTAGCACAGTTATTGTATATTTTTAGTGTAGAAATCACCTCCTTATCCTGTATAATTCAGAGTGGATAGAGTCCTTAGGGGCAGAGAAATCCTTGTCCACTGCTGAAGATCAAGGCGGGCAGACAGCAGATGGATTTGATTGTTCTGTGTCTTGTGCAGACCTGGGGAGTAGACTGGGGAGGTTAGACATAGAGAAATGAGCACAGGAGACGCTCGTGGTGGGTTGTGACTGAATGATGCCTGACAGGAAAGCCTTTCAGTCTTTTGTATTACAAAATAAATTCTGTAGCCCTCTTAAACCCAGCATAAAAAATCTGTCATTCACCTCCCAGGGACTATGTCAGTCAAACTCCAGTCGGACATAATAGCAAAATTGCATTTCTCAGGGCATGCACAGCCAGGTTCAGAATACAAAAGTATCATGCTTTGGGGAGAAAGGAAAAAAAAAGAAAATGAAGTTTCAGAAATGTCATTCTGAGGTAATGAGGCGTGGGCAGAAAATATACCCCGCGCATCATTTGATAGAGATGCTGGTCGAAATAGCTTCATTGATGTGTCAGCATTCGTCTATCAATCAATCATCCATTACACTTTTCAAGTAACAATAACTGCAAAAGCTACAGGGCAGCTTATGGAATTCGTTTATGGGTATCAAAAACAGCAGTTAAAATGCAGTTTTGACGTGAAAAGTATGAAGCAAGTAATTTTTTTTATGGCAGGAGGGAAAGATGCACTAGACCAAGGAGTGCTTTGATGATATGGTTGTAGTTTGACTTTATTTAATGTTTCAACCTAAAGCGGAAATGAAAGTTCCTTCACTCCTTTTGTCTGTAGCATTATCCAGCTGGACACTTGAGTCACGCTGCAAAGAAGACCACACTTAGCAGAGTATCTTATTTATACACAGGATTGAGGAATCAAACTGCAGCTTTTAGAAATATCTCTAAAGTAAAACTTTGTTCCCTTGTTGACCAGAAACTCCTCCTAAATGATCACTCTTTAGCTTGGATGCCATATGCGTACCATAAGTATATTGCAAATCCCCTAGATCCCCAACAATACTGCAGTAGTTCAATTTTTTTTTGGCTTTCCCCCAAAACAAGGCAGATTAATATTATAGTTGTCATACTTAGGTGGCTTTTGACCCCTGACAGTCACCATTTTTGTTAGAGCACCCAGATTTCAATTGCACATGCAGTTAGAGCCAGTATAACATCATTTTAATTAGATAACAAGGTGTAGAGCTGGATGAACACAGCAGGCCAGGCAGCATCAGAGGAGCAGGAAAGCTGACGTTTCAGGTCTGGACCCTTTTTCAGAAGTGGGAGAGGGGAAGGGGACTCTGAAATAAATAGAGTGAGGGGGAGGCGATGAGGTCATTTTAATTAGATGTTTTTAATGTAATAACAGAAAAACTCATTCTCCACCAAAAAAAATTGAAATTATTTTTCAACTCAGATGTAAAAATATTGTTAAAATGAAAGCTTGAACTTATGAGTTATCAAATCAATTTGGCAGCAAGCATTTGTTTATACCTGTGCTGATGGCTTGGGATGTGTGATTAAAAGAGCCAGGTAGTCCAGTACTTTGTTCTCTGTACTTTGGCTTCTGTCCTAATTGCCAGCAGGTCTTCTTACAAAATACCATTTGATCCATGCCAACAATTATCATGTCAATCTACATTTGGGTGTAAAAACATATGACTGCAGAGAGGATAAATGAACATGGCAAATATGTTTAAATCATTGACTCAGGCCATTGCAGCTTTAGATAAGTAAAACCTGAAGCATTGGGCACTACTTATCAATTCCACTGACTTTTCAGTGGCAGTGCTCGGCTGTTTGTAATGCTATTCAAATTAGTTAGGATACGTTTGATGTTTTACTTTACATTCTTTTGTCCTTTAAATTGAAAGACTACAGTTCACGATCGAAAGAGCCAGGTCGTAGGCTAGATAGTAGACGTAGATGGCTCAGCAATGTAGCGTGTTAGTGTTAAAGGGAATATAACAATTATCTATCTCTGTCATTTAAAGTTCTTTGTATCTGTATGTACCATTGATTCCTGCTACCAGGATGTATTTCCCAGACTTCACCCAGGTTTTGCCAGTTGACATCATTACAGATTACCTTATTTCCTTTCCCAAAATTTTGGAGATTTGGTAAGCATAGATTTTATTTTTAACTTGTGGTAATATTCACTACACTAGTCCTGGCTTATTTTTAGAGCTTAGATGTGATCATTGTAGCTTTGCCAAAGTGGAAGGGTGTGCTGCAGATCAAAAATTTTCATAGATACTTCCAAGATAAGTATCTTGTAAACTTTAGTGTAGACAAGTGTCTTTGCAAGATGTCCCTTTGATTTTGATGTGCTTGGGCAGAATGAAGTCTGCAATTTTATCCCAGATGAACTCTAAAGGGGTCATTTGAAAATATGCAGCTTGTGAACAACTAGTGAAGAGCAGTTCTGATTCCCAATATTAGTATACATGCATATGTATAAGACCCAGATAGTTGACATCAATTGCAAGGGCACAACAAAAAGTAAACAACTAATCCTTCAGTTGCCAAATCAATCAGCCATGAGTCCTCCTATGAAACTGAGAACATTCGACTTGAAGAATAAACCATGCAAAAATAAATACTAAATGCCCAAAATTGGATAAGAGGTAATGAAACCATCGTGCTTACGTTCCATCATTTAATTGTACATTGAACAATTAGAATTGATTTAACCATGATGAAGGACGAGGGCTAAGATGTAATTTCAATATAACTTTTGAAAGAGCTGGAACCAGGCTTTGGAAGGACAATATGCATAATGTAAGAATTTCTGATAAGGTCTGTACTACATATTGATATAAGGATACTGCCCCATAACTCTAGAATCAGCTACTGACCAATGAGATGCTGACTCTTCTTAAAGTATTTGCCTGTTAAAAAAATGTTGTGCAAAAGGAGGAAGTCCAATACTGTATAGCTGGAAAATGAAGTGGCTTAATTAGTAATATAAAGACTCGAGTAAGATGATAAAATTTCTACCTACTGCCATCAATAATAATGAAGATAATTTAATTGTGGATGGGCTACATTGAGTAATTAACAGCTTCTGTTCATACTCAACAAACTGAACCTTGGGCCATGTACCTGAAATTGGTCTGACACCAAATACTCAGGTTGTCACTGCATTAATATAAAAGTCCCAGCACAAATTGAGATGGATTTAGAAGCAAAGGGATTATAAATATACGTCAATTAAGATTTTCCTCCAAGTATGTAGTTTGAGTAAAATTTCATGCTGGTGCATGTGTTTTGTGAATGAAAGACAACAAGGCCACTTAAAACCTTTACTACAATGTCATGTAAGCAAAAATCAACTTCAAATATCAATTTAGGAATATCATAACTTTGTATTATACTAGAAACTTTTCAACAAAGACAATAAAGCAATGAAATGGTTAAGTTTGAGAATTTTTTTTAACATTTCTGTGTACAGATAACTTCAAAATGACTGACAACAGTTGTCCTCCAGTTATTTTATGTACCCATATTGTTTAATTAAGTCTACATATAGCCTGCTAATACTTATTCTGACGTTTTATAACTTAACTGCATGCTGTATATAAATATTCTTACATTCTTTTTTTTAAAAATCCACTTGTATATTCACATTAATTGAAGCCGCCCAAAGGCTTGAGGGTGGGGGTGGGGGAAAATTGCAAAGGAGAAACAGGCACAGGGGAGTTGTATTGTTTAGGATACATTAGAAGGATTAGAAGAAACTGCACTTCAATTTTTTTTTTAATGAAGATGTGAAGCACTGTATAAACATGTAAAATATTCAGCCCCAAGTCTGTTAGGGAGAATGCTTTCATGTTTTGTTGGTCGTTCTTTTGACAAAATGCTCCACTTTTTTTGTTGTACAGATATTTACCTGCTAAATGCTATTCTACCTTTTGGCTTCCAGGCTTTTAAAACAGTGTAAATGGCATAGAACACTTTTGGATTCAACTTGGTTTTTTTCTAATCTGATGATAGTCAACAAGAAAATTGGCCAAGTCAAAATTGGCTTACTCTGAGGTCCCATTGAAACGCTCTCTTCCCCAACTTCATATAATTCAATACCGTTGCTGGGCGAAATCCACTAGTATGCCTCATGTAAATGTTTAGAAAGCAGAGACCACAAATGAGGGTTTTTCATGCTTTGATTTAATATTTATTGCATCTTTTAGTCAGTATATGAAATAAATGAGTAAATATAAACTATTAAATAGCAAAACAACATTGGAAATGAAAATGCCAACCGTATATTTATGCACTGACTTCCAAAAATAATGAAGTTTTCTTGCATTTCCACCAAGTAATTATTTTTTAAATAAAACTTGAGAAACTATTTCCTGGCATTGAATAGAGTTGTCCAAGATTATAGTCTTGTACTGAATGGAAGTTGTTTATCACTAAAATATTGTAACTTTTTTTATTGGTTGAAACCTATTCAATATCTGAAACATACTGGTGTATAATTTTATGACACACTGCCTTTTGTTTTAGTGCAGTCATTCCTGTACTGTCTGTATTAAATTGTTCAGTTGAAACTGCTTGTAGAGTTGATCCACTGAGACACAAGCCCCAAATAAGGCTCGTTTTTGTCAGACTGGGTTCTCCATTGATAATGACCTACAATACAGAAAAAAGTGGATATGTATAAAGAAAACAAACTGATGCACTTATTAAAGAGAACTATTTATATGATTAAAAAATATATATTTAGATTTTTTCCAAGCACAACTCTGAACAAAAAGTGCTCTTTTTATGCTTTATGAAAATGAACTGTTTCTGATCTTTCTACATCAGGCTAAATAAACTGTGTAAAGACATTTGAAGAAACTGCTTTCTGGTGTATTTATTTGTCAGTATGACTTATAATGGCAAGCCACTTTCTTGCATACGTTTTCCCTGTGTCTTTCAGCCATCAGGTCACAGTGTGGTTTGGGATTTAGAAGGCTTCCTAGTGCTTATTAATGTCAGTCTATGATGGATGGTGTTCCATAGGACAGGACAGGTCCAATAGAGTCTGTCACAGATCACCTGTCTGCCACCTCCCACTTTCATAAGCTGATAACTAACTGAATGTTATAGTCATACTGTCATAAAATAAGACCATATCAAAAACCAACCATTATAGATTAATTACAATATTAAAATATAGTGTGTGTATACAATCTGAGGAGACAGTTACTGTAAGGAAAGATCTCATTCCGAAATTTGCCATTTACATTATCTGTATGCTGTCACACCATGCATTTTAAATTGAAACGACTGCAGTTCAAAGTATTAGATAAAAATCAAGTCAACAAAAACAAATTTAGATAGCAACTTCAACATAAAATAATCCCAAAACACTTCACAGTTATCGGGCAGACATTGAGTGCAAGCCAAAATAGGAGTGATAACAGCAGATGATCAAATGCTTGGTCATAGAAGTTGGTTGAATCTTATAGGAGGAGAAATTAAGAGGCTTAGGGGTTAATGATTGAGTGCACACCCATTCATGGAGGGGAATGAGAGAAATAAGAGGATCTGAAAGGGGCCACGTATGCAGGAATATTTGGTGGCTACAGGAGGGCTTACTGCGTATCCTTAGACTGTGACCCCTGGTTGTGGACTCCCCTGTCATCAAACATCAGCATTAATGGCAAATTACTCAGTTTTATCAGTTTATTCTTTTTGTAGTAGCACAATTTTCAGCAAAAGAAAGAAATCCAAACCAAGTTATTATAATCTGGAAATGGTTGATCAAGGTTCAAGGTGGATTGAATCTTCAACTGAGACCACTAACCTCAGCCAATCACCCACATCACAAAAAAAAAAGCTTGGCTTTATCTTGAACAACTGTTGAACTCAGTGCTTTTCACATTTCCACTTTAAGAATTTTCCACACTTTAAGATGATTTATATTGGGCATGGAAGATGGATTAACACTTTAAGGACTGTGGTGACACTCTAACGAGAATCTCATCTGCGAACATAGTACTCCTGTAGGGTGAAATTTCCGATTTATTATGAGAAGAAAACCAGTACTATTAAAAATGATACTGGTGCTAAAATCCCATGAGACGAAGAGTTGAGGAGTTTCTGAAGCTGTTATATTCTCTGCTGCTGCTATACTTATACATATTTCCTCAAATGTGACATAGTTGGAAACTGTGTATGCAAACTGAGAGATTGTTATCTTAAAAGTAATGGTGAATCACCACTGTGTCAGAATTTAGACTGAGTTATTACCATTAAAATGATAAAAGTGCATTGACAAAAAAAGACAAGCAACCATATAAAAAAAGTTTTAAAATGTATGCAACAAATAAGAAAATACAAAGGAAATGAGCACAGTCAATAGACTTTGCACAGCTCAGTAGGTCAAAGGAGGAACCAGCCCAGAAATCAATATGTATGGAAATACACTCTTTATAACATGATGGCTGTAACCAAAAGTCTGCCAATCTGCTGGTCTTCACAATTAGAATTCTGATTAGGGTGATGAAAAACTATAGACTTATGGGCTCAAAAGAAAAAGATCAAGTACAGCAAGCAACAAAGTCTCCTCCTGATCTCTTGGGGCGGTTGGTCAGAATAATGTCTTGACAGTTTAAATTTATACTAATTATTTAAAGGTTTGGCAAAGATCTGTAGCTCGGATTGTGGGTGAGGTTGTTGACTTGCTCGCTGAGCTGGCTTGTTCTAGTTCGGACATTTTGTCACCATGCTAAGTGACATCATCAGTGGAGCCTCCGATTAAGTGATGTTATTCTACTTCGCTTGGAACTTATACTGTTTGGTCCATTATGGTGAGTACTGTCATTTCCGTTTTTGATCTGTATGGGTTTGTCAATGGGGTCCAATTCTATGTGTTTGTTGATTGCATTAAGGGTGGACAACCGTGCCTCTAGGAATTCCTGTGCATGTCTATGTCTGGCTTGTGGAGTGGAGTGGAATAACATCACTTCATCGGAGGCCGCACTAACGATGTTACCTAGCATGGTGACGAAACATCTGAACGAAAACAAGCCAGATCAGCGAGCAAGACAACAACCTTATACTAATTATTTTTAACAGGAATCAGCTTCATGCAAATATCATAGCAAAGCAATGTCATAAAATGTTAAAATTAGGACATAATTCCCAATATTGTCAACACAAAAATATTTCCAATTTCTGCCTTTTAACATGAACTCGTTGCAAAACATACTTGTACTCAAGATTAAATAAAGATTGATCAGTACATCATTAATCATCTTATACCCTGGTTCTTCATCAACTAGCTCTTCCTTGGTTAGATAAATCACTATATTCCTTGATCTATCAATACACATTGAACACAGCCTGCATTGTAACAATAAGAACTTTTATTTCCCACATTAATCATTCTTGTGGGTTCTGAGCAGAGCTTCTGTTCATGAGTAACTAATCATGCATAGTTTTGTGTTTTTTTTAAACTTGAACTGACTAAAAAGCTGTATTTAAAATATTTAAACTCATCCTGCAAGAATTACACCATTCTTTTTCTTAATGATATCGGCAGCAGATTGTACTTGTTTCAATACAAACACATTCTTTTCTTTGTCATTTGTTTTGAAAATCATTCATGGTTTTATTCAAAAGGTTAATTGCAAAGCTCATGCTGTTACCGCCCCTCAGTTCCAACTCTTTAATTTGTAGGAATCTGGAGCCAGTAACCTCAGTATACAAACTGCGTTCTTACTAGCCTTATAAATATATTCAGAACAAATTATGCCAGAATTGGCTTTTTAAAGTGCATTTCTTCCGTTACAGCTCATATTTTAAGTGGTGCAATAAGTTTAAAGCAGAGCCACTTTAGAACAATGAAAACTCCAAGAATTGTCAAACCTGTTGATATATGTTCCCACATGTTTGTGCAGTAACAAGTCACAGTTATATACACATCTAATGGGCCAGATTTTGGTTGAGTTGGCATTCATATGCAATCAGGATAGCCAATAGTTGTTAAAGAAACGTGTTCATTTATATATATATATAGTAATGCATGAAACAAATGATTTATTGCTGTTACTAACTTAAGTCGTAATATATAATACAAATCAATGGAAAGGCCAAAGTGATTATATTTTGGTATTTTTCTCCCATAGGTCTACCTCAAACGGAACATCACTCAAATACTATATCAATATCTGTTTATTCGGTGCCCTGCATTCTTTAGTTGGTTATCTATATAGCTACGCTATCCTTAGTACTTCAGACAAACATGCACAACAAAATTTTGAAATAACAAATACCTGTAATTTTTAATTAAACAAATAGTAACACCGCAATATAGGATGTCCGTGCTGACAATAAACTCAGATTATTTACGTTATGCAAAAATTAATTCAAAGGAGCAGTTTCCATTGGTTTGTAGACAGATGGAATCTACTTCTTTTAATAACAGTTGGTTAATTCATATAATTTGATCATTCATTTTGCCACTGTTGTTCAAGAGCACATAGTGGTTACGTGGAATTTTATGACATAAATAACACTATAGCTACTAGATAAGAATATTAGAAAAAGTTTAGAAGAGCTATTCAACTCATTAAGTTACTTCAGCCATACAACTTAAACACAGTATAGCCTAATATGATCGATCTCTTTCTCTCTCTCCTTTTTGATTCCATCGAGAAAGTTTTGCATTGATACAACTAATACTTAAAAGGTAGTCCACAATATTTTAAATTATTTCTCAATGTCCATATCACCAGGGTTCAATATTTGCCTCTACACCAAGTAGACATTTTCCTGACTTGTGACGACAGTAACCTTCATCTGTAACGTTCTACCATCATCCATAACACAGATGTGCCTATAAAGTGCTCAGTTGCTGTTTCTAGGTCAATATATCTTAACTTCCACCTTAAAAATGGTCCTTACTATCAATTTTAGGTGCTTTGTTCGAACACAATCTATCTCTGATAGCGAGCCAACAAAGTTTCAAACATTAGATCAGTTTAGAGACTTAAATACACAGAGCATCTGCTTAATGAAAAATAATACTTAAAATTGAGTGAATAACTCCAAACAGAATTGCATTAGTATTTACAATGTTGTGGGCGGAATCTTCTGTTCTCACCAGTGATGAGCATAGAGGCAGGAAGGGCATTTATTTAAACAGGACAGTCCTGTTACCTTTCCACCTACACCAAAAACAAAGACCTGGCCAGAAAGTACATGGTTGATCCTCTAGCTCCACCAGTGTGTGGCCAATTAAGGACCACTTAGGGCCTCATCCCACTACTGCTGGAATTAACCCAGATTCAAGTGGATCTGTTGCAATTAGGTGCGCATGACAGGTCAAATTGTGAAGGCCAATTGTCACCTGAGGGGTGGTGTCCATTGATCAAAGGCAATTAGTTCCTGATCGAAAGACTGAATATTGGGAAGGGACTGCTGGGCCTGAAGGGAACTACACCCGACTCTTACTTTTGACACCTTATGTCCCCTCTCCAGAACACCCACCTGGTGAACACCACCCCCATCTCTGGCTGGTGTTTACCTTGATCCTGGGTCTCCAGGGTGAGTGGAGAGGCAACTTCAGGTAACAACTCTCCAGTGGCACAGTTGAGCAGAAGAAGAACTGACCTCCAATTTCCAACCCCAGAATCTCGTTTTTGAGGAAAGTTGTGGCAGTGGCCTTGCCATTGCCCGACTGGTGTGTGGTTTGGAGTGCCATCCAGAAAAGAGGCATTGTGAGTCTCTTATATACTCTCCAGTTAACAGTGAGACCTCCAAAGCCTGAACTAAACTCTACCCAGTGACGCTAATAACACTTACAAAATAGAACAGACTTCTAAAGACTGAGTAGAAAATTATCTGAAGGCTTGGATTCAAAACAAGTGTGCATTTGTACATTATTACATCCACATTCTGAAGGCTGTAAAGGTTCATAAGAAAATAAAATCAGCCAGCTTCAATTTCATTCGAGTGAGATGAAAAATATATTGTACGTATATTGAAAACTTGTAAGTTTTCTCTCACCATTCTACTTAAAACTAGTCACCAATGATGGCTAGTATTGGAAATGGAAACATTAATGCTATGCAATGGAGATGTCTTGAAGATAGGACTGAAGAAATTTAGTTAATTAGAGCTGAGACAGCTTTACTTTGTACCATACCATATTCCTTGTATTGTTTTCAATATTAACACAGGATGCAAAAAGTAGAAAAACACGTTGTTACGCAGCACTGTAGAAACATCATCATGAAGCTGAATTTACCAACATTGAACTTCTTAGGTCCCAGTTTCAGACAGACCATGACAAACTAATACAAACGCATTGGTCATGAGCAGCTGTGTGAGGTCCACCTTCTGTAGTCTCAGTAAATGTGCACTGAGGAATGTTTCAAATTACTTTATCATCACCTCCTAAAAGAGCAAAATATAATCAAATACTTTAATTTACACTTCATTTTGGAACTCCAACGTAAGGACTGCATTTAATACTTTGAATAAATTTAGTGCCAATTTCTATCAAGTACTAACCTGTGAAGACCAAACATAACAAGGTAAACCAGACAAGTAGAAACAGTCGAAGTGATTCCTGTATTATTTATTTCAGAGATTTCCCAGCAGGAACTCCCATTGAGCAGTGTAAACCCAGAGGCACAATATGTGTGTTAATGATGGCCATTTTTATAATACTCATTTAATGCTACAGCCTATATTAAGTTTTAAACTCATTCTCTCTCCTTAAATAAAAACAAAATGGTAAAAAATAAACATGAGTAAATATGCATCTGTTCAGGAAAAGATATGTTAATGCTTCGGGAACACAATTCAGCATTTTATTTGCCCCTCTCATTTCAGGGTATAAGGGTAAATTACTGTGTTCACCTGTAGATCGGTTGACGAGATTTGTTACCTTAGTATAGAGTTCATGAACATTACCAACCAGATCCAACATTTTTTTGTTGGATGCTATGTTTTCAAGTAATTTTCATTAGAAATGTTTAGCTTTTCTTTAAGAGAATACTCCTTTATTGTAGTAAGAATGCCAAGCATTTTTAGATATTTGTTGGTGTTCTGGGGACAAAATAAAAAGGAAATGCTACAGACCACAACAAATCCAGGTTCCACATAGACCACAAAGAGTCACACAGAACTAAACCTTGATGTGACAAAAACCATAATTAAGAGATCACGTTTAGTCTAGTGAGTCTATGACTATTGTGTAAAAAAACCTGTAAAACAAAAGTTGGAAATAATTAAAACAAAAGTCATAAAATACAATTTAAATGAAACTAAAGTAGTGTACTGTCCAATTGACAAAAGTGAAAGCCACTTCCCACTACACTGAAACTGAAATGATGGATTGGAGCAAAATACATTATAATGCTGTTATAAGAAAACAGTTAACAATTCAGGTGATACCTTAAAAGAAATATTAAGAAAAATCTCTCTGCCTGATCAGAAGAACATTAAAGATCCCAATGGCTGTAGTTAAAAATAAACAAATTCTTCTGATACCAGCATACACTATCTAGCCCAACACCACCAAATAATATCATTCATTCTTTCACTATTTGTGGGATCTTGCTCTGTCCATATTGGATGGACAATACCAAGAGTTCTTCGCAACATCTTGGTCAATTTTTGTCACTCAACTGGAATCACTAAAACAGACTAGCATTTTGCAGTTTGAGAATCCTTGCAGTGTGCAATTTAGCTGTTGTGTTTCCTACATTATAACAATGTCTACAATAGAACTAAACCATGAAAGGTGCCATGTCAATTCAAACATATTATCCTTTCTAATACAGCATTCCTTAATTTTTTAAGATGGTATTCATTCTTCCATTATCAAAATATTTCATAATACAAGTCATCATCTATCAGATTTGACTTCATAGGATACAAACAGCTGGGACACTATATGCCAGTGCATCAATAAAACTAACAATAATTGGGCCACACTGCTCATGTACACTCTTCTAGAGATGGATAGAGGTCTCAAAATGATTTTATTTGAAACGTTTCTTGTTTTATTTCTTTTTCTATTGCTTGCGCCTGTGTATTAGTTGTTTCTTGGTTGATGATTACTGGAGCAACTCAGTGTCTCCAATTTTATTTTTAACATACAAGAAAAGATATGTTTCTACAGAGCAGGATAGACAGATGGCATGTGAGTTCCAAAGCTAAAGGGAACTCAGGCATCAACTTACACAGGAGCTTTGGATAAGGATGGACTAGTAACACAAGGGGAAATTGAGAGATGTGAGAGTGGTCCTTTCAATAGCTGAACTATAAATCAGCTTATACTGCCTGCCAGAATTCTCTGGCCCCTGTTTGCGGGTAAAGTGCAGCTTTGAGCAGGAATGGTTAAGAGATTTCAGAACCATAATTTTCTAATCCATTAGGAGCGGGGGAAATTCTTGCCCTCTTCCGTTAGTTTTTAACAATTGCTGCAGGGATCAGAGTGAGCAGAAGGAATATCATCTGTGAACTTTTATCTCAAGAATAACTGATCATGAAAGCATGGATTTTATCCAATCTTGTAATTTTCGACACATAGTTTGGTCTTAGCCTCCATCCGAACCTAACAAACTCACCAGTTCATGAAAATGGCCATTTTCAGCTCAAAAGGGTTAAAAAAACAGAAGGTTAATACTGCAAAATTAAAGATTCAGAGAGTGAGCTAAAATAGCAGAAGAAAGGATTTACTCCAAACAGGTTGTCAAATTTAATTGACTCATTCTCTTTTATTATGTTTAATGTTCTATGAACAGTGTCTTTTCCTTCACAGAGAAAAGAGGGAAACATAATTCTGAATATTCAGTTGTGAAGGGTTTGGACTAAGCTTGCCATGCCATTTCCTATTCTCAGAGGATTCACTGATATCAAGGTTGAGGTAGGACACTGGTTTGACATTAAAATATTGGAATAAAAATAGCCTACATATTAATGTCTATATACATATCAGTTGTGTTTGTTCCTTTTCCTCCTTGATCTTTAGGCATTTACCCTTCTTTGTGGTCAGAATTGGGGGCTTCAAGTGTGCTAGTCAAGATCTTGTATCATCACAGTGTTCCATTAAAAGTGGTGTTGATCTTCACATAAATTATTTTTGGTGAGGAACAGGTTTAAAAGGTTTATCTAAAGGCTGCAAATTGTCTGATCCACAAAAACTACAATACACCCCAAATATCTTTAAGAAGTCCAAAACAACAGGAAAGTCTTCTCTGGAATTTTGTGAATATAAACATTTGGAAAACTTGCATTTGCAACTTTTCATCTGTTTATAAGGGGTCAGATCTATTTACATTTGTAATTTGAGCCCTCACTTGGACAGAGCTGAGGGATCAAGCAGAGATACAGTTATAGCTTGCAAATTCAGCAGCCGGAACTGATACAGAGGCCCACTGATGATGCTATTTCCCTCTCTATTGGCAATGAATGCCATGAAGAGATAGCACTTTCCTAAAAGTGTTTAGTCTTTGAAGGACGTTCACCTGTCCTGGATGATGTATCAGCAGTTACCGCCCTTATGAATATTTTACATTTGGCAATGATGCCGAGCTATAAATGTATGATTTCTTCTCAGCTTTGTGCATAAGACATTACTAAGTATCTTCCTCTTATCTCTACATTTAACATTCACTGCCAAGCATATCTCAAAGGCACACATGATCCTGACTTGAGCATATATCACTATTCCTATGTTATGGCTGTTAGCGCTGGCTAACAGGACGGTAAGAGTTCACAATGTGCACTTCAAGGCAGCAGCTCACCACCACATTCTGAGACCAGCTAGGGATGAGAACAAATACTAAGACTGCCAGCAATGACCATAACCCAAGAATATATATAAACATTAATATTTACAGGGTAAATGCACTGATGCCACCTTTTTACAAAATTACTGCAGTGATTGTAACACGGTCAGCCAGGTAGACCTCTTAGTATGAGTTCCCTGATTGGACCAATCAGGGCTGGCAAATATAAACAGGAGTGTCAGAGGCTCTGCTCACTCACAGCTGGCTCTAAGGAAGCTAGATCAATGTCAAGGACTCTCCACGTGTAAACGAAGGGTGACGTGGTGACGGGATGCTGCCCTCTGTGGAGTTAATTCAATTACCTTTACCGGGTGGACATAATTTATTTCAATTTGTTGACTGCCAGAGGAGAACAACTGAGGATGGATGTAAGAACATATGAACAAACAAACAAGGAACAAGAGTAGGCCTCTTGGCCCTTCCAGCTGCTCAGCCATTCAAGAAAATCATTTCTGGTTTTAACCTCGACCCTACACTACTGCACATCTCCCGTAAGTCTTTTCTCCCCTTGGTAGTAAATAATTTATCTACCTCTGCCTTAAAAATATTTAAAGATTCTGCAAACACTGCCTTTTGAAGTTGGGAATTCAAAAGATTCACAAACCTCAGAGAAATAATGTTTCCTCACCTCCATCTTAAATGAGTAACACTTACATTTAAACATGCATCCACTCAGTCAAGTCCATTCAGGATCTTATATGTTTCAATTAAGTCATCTCTGGCTCTTTTAACCTCCAGAGGTTACAAGCCATGCCTGTTTAGCCTTTCCTCAAGGTAAACTGCTCATTCCAGGAATTAGTCCAGTAAACCTTCTCTGAACTGCTTCCAATGCATTAACATCCTTCTTATGTATGATGACTAGTACTCCAGATGCAGTCTCACCAGTGTTGTGTGTAGGTAAAGCATAACTTCCCTACTCTTGCTTTCAATTCCTTTTGCAATAAAACATAACATTTTATTTGCTCTCCTGATTACTTGCTCTGCTTGCATGCTAACCTTTTGCAATTTATGCACTGGGATACCCAGATCTGTCTGCACCTCTTTATCTAAATGCTGAGAGAATGCAGAACTCCCAGAGTTTTTTATTCCTACTGCCAAAGTGGATAATTTCACACTTTCCCACATTCTCCACACCCTTGTCCAATTAACCTATCTATATCCCTTTATAGGCTCCTAATGTCCTCTTCACAACTTACTTTCCTACCTATTCTTTTGTCATCAGCAAATTTAGTTACCATACCTTTGGTCCATTCATCCAAATCACAAATTGCAAAGGGTTGAGGCTCCAGCACCAACCATGTGGCATACCACTCATGACATCCTTCTAGCCTGAAAAAAAGCAACGTATTCCTAGTCTGCTTCCTGCAAGCCAGCCAGTCTTCTATCCATGCTAGTACATTACCTCCTACATTATGAGCTTTTAATTTCCCCAATAACCTTTGATGTGACACCTTATCAAATGTCTTCTGGACATCTTAGTACAATGCATCTGCCTGTTCCCTTACTCTACAGCACAAGTTACTTCTTCAATGAACTCCAACAAATTAATTAAACATGATTTCCCTTTGACAAAACCATGTTGGCTCTGCATCATTACTTTGTACTTACCTAAGTACCCTGTTATAACTTCTTTAATACTACCTTCTGACATTTTCCCTGTGAAAATGTTAAGCTAACTGGTTTCCTGATTTGTGCCTCTTTCCATTTTTGAATAAAAGAATTATATTTTCCAATCCAGAGGCACCTTCCCCAAATCTAATGAGTTTTGGAAAATTAAAACCAATGCGTCAACCATCTCACTGGTTACTTCTTTTAAGACCCAAGGATGAAATCCATTAGGACCTGGGAGTTGTGAACTGTCTGTTGTAACAGTTTACTCAGTACTACTTCCCTGATAATTGTGATTTTGAGTCCCTCTCTCCCTTTCAATTCCTGATTTACAGCTATTTCAGCATGTCACTTTATCCTCTTTAGTGAACATTGTACACAAAATATTTGTTCAATTCATCTGCTGTCTCTTCATCCTCCATAACTAGTTGCTAGATCCACTTACTTTGATAAGTTTTTCCTTTTTTTAAGCATCAAAGAAACATTTCTTATAACTTCCTTTTCCTGCCATATTAATCTTCTCGTAGTTCTTTGTTTCTTTTTATATTCCAATCTTCTCACCTGCCACCTATCTTTGCACAGTTATATATTGTTTCTCTGAATTTGATACTGTCTTTGACATCTTATTTAATTACAGGTGGCAAGTTTGACCCTTAGAATTTTTTCTTGTATGTTGAAATGTATCTATTCTGCACTTTCTGGACTATCCTTTTAAATCTTTGCCATTGCACATCTATTGATCTATCCCTTAATCAGTTCACATTCGGTAACGCTGCTTTCATGCCCTCATAATTGCCTTGTTTGAATTCAAAATTGCACATGATACAGATCCCACACTTCTGCCCCTTAAAGTATATGTAAAATTTAATCATATTATAGTCACTGCTACCCAGAGGTAGTCTCAGTATGAGGTCAGTAATTAATCCTATCTTGTTCGTCAAAACCAGGTCAAGTATAACCTGATGTCTACTTGGTGCCATAACATACTGATTATGAAATTGATCAGAAAACATTCAATAAATTCATCCTTTAGACTACATTTTCCACATAGGAGGTTGCTAGTCCATGGATACTGAATTCCCCCCAACCCTCCCCCCAATTATTGCTGTATCCTTTTGACAAGTTCCCATTATTTCTTCTTTGATACCCTATCCTCCAATGTTTGGGAAAAGTGGCCCGCAATCAGCAGCATAGTGAAGCTGACTGGGAAGAGTAGTGTGCAATTTGGGAGTAGTTCATTGTGATGCTGTCTCTTCCCAGGCTGCTTCACTGTAATGATGACTGCAGGCCATGAGAAGGAAATGGTTTCACTGAGCAAGGACAAATGATGCCAATCATGCCAGGTAATGCCTATCTCCGAGAAAAGAGAATCCAACCATCACCTCTTGACATCACTGAATACCCTAGGGACTACCATTGACCAGAAACTAAACTGGACTACCCACATAAATGCTGTGGCTACAAGACCAGGTCTTAAGTCGAGGATTCTGTGATAAGTACTTCACCTCCTGACTCCTCAAAGTTTGTTGACTGTCTACATGGCACAAATCAGGATTGTGATCGAATAGTTTGCACTGAACTGGATGAGTGCACCTCCAATCACAAGAGGCTCAACATCAGCTAGGACAAAGCACCTGCTTCACTGGCATCCCATCTAATACCTTCAACATACACTGCCTCTACTACTGTCATACCATTTCAGCAGTGTGTACTTTCTACAAGGTGCACTGCAGCAACTCTGCAAAGACTCTTACACAGCACCTTTCAAACCCATGGTCTCTACTATCTAGAAGGACAAGATCAGCAGATTCACAGACTGCCACCACATGCAAGGTCCTCTCCAAGCTACACACCATCCTGACTTGGAACTACATCACCATTTCTTCATTATCACACGAATTCCCTCTCTAATAGCACTGTGGATATACCTATACTAAATGGAGTACAGCAGGGCGATTAGAGACAGGCAATATATGCTAGCCTTACCAGTGACACCCACACCCCATGAATGAATAAAAATTATTCATAAACTGATCATTGAGAACTAATAATGATAGAAAACAATACTTACCCTTAAAATGAAAAAGCAATAAAGAAAATGGTATTGTTTTGATGGAAAACTTCAAAGAGTTAAAACTGTGGTACTAGTGATAGTGCAGCAAACTCTTCACTTCTTTCTGCTATAATCACAGGTCAGTCAGTGAACAGCAGGTAACCCAAGAAAACATTTCCTGCGAGTTTATATTAATGTTGCACCAAGAACAGAAAATGGCAGTCTGCAATGGTTTGGTTTCACCACAACATTTCCGTCAGTTACAGTTGTGGCACAGTGGTTAGCACTGCTGCCTCTCAGTGCTAGGGACCCAGGTTCGATTCTAGGCTCAGGCGACTGGCTGTGCGAAGTTTTCACATTCTGCCCGTGTCTGCATGGGTTTCCTCCCACAGTCACAAAGATGTGCAGGCTAGATGGATTAGCCATGCTAAATTGTCCTGTAGTGTTCAGGGATGTGTAGATTGGGTGGGTGCTCTGAGGGCCAGTGTGGACTTGTTGGGCCGAAGGGCCTGTTTCTACACTGTAGGGATTCTATTCTAAACCTTGAACACATCAAAAGCTGTATCAGTATATTATCACCATTTGCCAGGGTCAATTTTCAAATAGAATATGGGGGAATTTCTAGGATAACAAGGTGTCGAGCTGGATGAACACAGCAAGCCGAGGAGCAAGAAAGCTGATGTTTCGGGTCTGGATAACATTGTTGTATCATTTCCTTCTAAACAGTTTAAGATCAAGTTTTTCTGTCACTATGCAAAGTATAAATACAATATTTTGCCTAAGAATATTTGAAATTATCCCTTTCATCAACATTGCATCCAAATTTACTTTATCCAAAAATAACATTGACCATTGTTAAAATCCCAGCTGTTAGTCATGTTTGACAAGTCAAATCCCAGAATGAAATCTGCTTTGATACACGATAAATTTAATTTTCCTTTTTCATTCACTATGGAGGTCAGACACTGAACATATTCACAAGATGATCCAATTACTTTTAATGATAGAACAGATGTTTATTACACAAAAGGAAAGCATAAATGAAATTACACCATCAAGAACTATGGGAACAATTACAAAATAACAGCACTTCTGCTTGTGCACCTCTTACCCCTGCATTAACCTGCATCTGGCTTTCTTTCACTTTCACTCTCCTTTTGGTAGTCATAAAATTCAAGTTAGCAATTACTTTCCCAGGTGGCTTGCTGGTCATCTAGCCGAATGGTGTTAAATGCGTCTTTACAAAAGAGGAGGGTGTTGCCATGCCATTGTAACAAAGGAGGAAACTCCATCACTAGAAGAGATCAAAATTAAGAAGGAAGAAGTCTTGAATAGATCATTCATACCTAAAGTTGATAAGGACCCAGTTCAGCTGCATCAAAAGATTTTGAAGGATGTAAGGGTAGAAGTTGAGGGGGCACTGGTCATAATCTTTTAGCTTTCTCTGGCCTTGAGGGAGGTGCCGGACGACTGGAGAATTGTAAACATGATAGCCTTGTTCAAGAAAGATTGTAACGATAATCCTAGCAATTACAGACCAGTCAGTTTAACTTCAATGGTGGGGAAACTTCTAGAATTAATTATTTGGCATAGAATTAGCATTACATGAGAAAAGGTGGATGATCAGGAAGAGTCGTGTATTTTTAAAAGGGGGTATCATATTTAACTAACTTCCTGGAGCTTTTTTGGAGGGTAACATAAAGGATAGATGAAGATTGCACTGTGTGGTATGAATGAATTTCCAGAAGGCAGTTGATTCAGTGCCACACAACAGACTTTTGAGGAAAGTTATAAATTATACTATAAAAGGGACAGTAACAACATGGATAACAAATTTATTTCCAGAGACATATTAATGATCTGGACCTTGGCATGTAAGAGACAATTTCAAAGTCTTTAGATGACATAAAACTTGAAAGCATTGTAAACTGTCAGAAGGACAGTGCAGAACTCCAAAAGGATTTTGACAAAGTTGGTGGAGTGGGCGGATAGGTTACAGATGAGTTTCAATGCAGGAAAATGTGAGGTGATGCACTTTGGGCAGAACAACATTGAAAGACAATATAGAATGGGGTTACAATTCTAAAAGGGGTGCAGTTAATTAGAGAGCAGTTAATAAAGCATAGTCTGTTCTCAGCTTTATTAATAGGGCTTGAATTACAAGAACGAGGAGGTAATGTTGAATTTGTACAAACACTTGTTAGACCTCAGCTGGAGAATGTGTACAGTTATGGGCACCACGTTATTAGAAGAGATGTGAGTACATTGGAGAGAGTTCTGAAGTGACTTACAAGAATTGTTGAGAAATGAAGATAGATTGTAATGAAGGCTGAGAAGAGATTTGATAAAGGTTTCCAAAATCATGAGTGGGCTGGATAGAGTAGATCGGGAAAGTTGTTCCTGCTCATAAATGGGGAAAAAAAAAGGAAAAACAGACATACAATTGCACGGGTTTGTAAGAAAAAACATTTTCACGCAGTGAGTTATTAGGGACTGGAATGCACTGCCTAGAAATGTGTTGGAGGGAGGTTCACTTGAGGCATTCAAGAGGGCATTGGATGATTATTTAGTTACAAATCCAATATGGGGGAGAAAGAAGGAAATTGGCATGAGGTAATAGAACCAGTATAGGTACAATGGGCTGAATGGCTTCCTTTTGCATCGTAATGAGTCTGGGATGCTGAGGTCCATTTCACAGGTATGAGTATTTCACTCACATCACCAGTCCACATGTGCAAGTGCAGAGAGTAATGACAGACTATATACCATGGAGTGCATCGTATGCAAGTTTATTCTGTTGCAAATCTATCCAGAAGTCAAGAGTGATAATGCTGGCTGATTTCTTTCCTTCCTTGACTCCTTGAGTCTGTTATAAACTCCACCAATACTCATCACCTTAACTGAAATAAATTTACAAAAAGTGGGAATAAACTTCTGGTATACATGGTTCATTTCCACCTTAAGCTGTGCATCCACAAACAGCTATTAGGAGAAACCTCATTTACATTACCAGGCAGGTACAAAATGTATAGTTTTCAAACAATAACACTGCACAACACAATGTGGTTGAGCATAAAACAGAAGAGAGTGTTCTTGGATAAATTGAAGACAAGTTATAAAAATCAATAAAACTGTTAACAGACCTTCAAAGTGTTAATGTGTAAAAATGTAGTCATGTCATTTCTTCCCGTTATATATTAAAGACTGTCTTTCAAAGCCAGTTCGGGGATAGCAGGTAAAATATTTTATCACATGTGACTGCATTTTAGACAGTCACATTAAAAGATTGAGCCTAAAAGTACCATAAATATAGCGTTTTGGAAAGCATAGAAATATAAATTGTGCTTTGCCCAGAGGGTAAGAGAATGTGGTTGTGATAGGAAATATTTAAAGGGCATAGAGCTTTCGTTTAGGAGTTTTTAAGAACTATTTCCAATTGTTCAGATATGGTGCAACTTATAGCATTTCTGTTTCAAAGATGCTATGAAATTATGCAGTAGATAGATCCGAGTACACATATTGAATATCAACGCCAATAGTTTTTAAATGTGCAGCTATACATTGCAGAGAACAGTGTGAAGCTTAGTCAATGATTGATTGGTTCTGAGCAAAATTAAGACACATGCTACAGGTACGAACCCAGCTCAACGCCTATACCACTTTATACGTTGCAATTTTAATGCTGCTTCATGGCTTTCTCCAGAAGTGTTTTGTATTTCCATGAGTCAAGGGATGTGGTCCAGTTATAAATAAGCAGATAATTACCTGTATTAGGAATGTAGCTAAGCAAACTTTTTTTTTCCCCTTTGCTTGGTATTTTCCCCAATAACACTGCATAGCTGTGTACTTAAACCTCACAATAGATATTATTTGATAATAAAAGCTGCAAGGATTAACATGGACGTAAACATACTTATGTGACCTTTAACTGCCTTTGTTTCATACATCACACTTTTCACTTTAGTGTTATTTGCCTTTTGTCGTGACCACGGTTCTGAACCCTGACATACTATGGCCATTTTTAACTTGCAATTCCAAAATATGTTTTTAAAAAGAGGACTGATACCATCACAAATGGCTGAATATGTAAACTAAATGACTATCTGGAAAGAGAGAGAGAGAGAGAGAGACCAAGACCCATCCAATGTCATACCTAAAGGTGCAAAGGAAACTTCAAGCAACAACTTTCCAAAGTGGGAACAGGAAGACGAAACAGATGGACTGTGATCTTTTGTAATTACAAAGATAATAAGGGGCTAATAACTCCCTGTTCAACAGCAAGCCAGCCCCTGCAGATTATATCCCGAACTGCAGACACATTCTGAGTTTTTTGTGACTGGGCAGGGGGAATAAGGAAAAGAAAAAGGGGAGCCATTTCATTTCTCCTCACTTGGAAGCTTAATTTGGGGTATCCTTTCTGGAACTGCAACTAATTGGGAAACCTTGCTGGAGTCTGGGCCTAATATTTTCCAGAATACATATAATAAAAGAAATAGCTTTTAGTTTTAGAAAAGCAGAATGATGCAAATACTAGAAATCCAAAACAAGAACAAAATAAAGGCTGGAAAAAAAATCAACAGGTAAGGCAGCATCTGTGAGGAGAAACAGGAGTTAATGTTTCAAGTTAACGACCTTGCATCAGAACCTTTTATTATTTTTAGGGTTCGTTTCAGTGGGAAAAGTGTCCAAGTTAGATATATTCTGATCTTGTTTTATAATATCAGGTGCTAGTGCTCATTTTATAAATTCTCAGCATCTGCAATCAACACACCAAACAAGATTTTATTTACAAGTTTCTCAGTTTACACTACAGAAATTAAAATTTTAGCAGGAAAATACAGGGCAAACTATTGAAAAACTAAAATGAAAACAGGAAGTGCTGGTGAAACTCGGCAGATCTGGCAGCAACTATGGAGAGAGAAATAGAATTAATGTTTCAAGTTCAACATGAAGAGTCATATTGGATTCAAAATGTTAACTCTGACTTGCTCTCCAAAGATGCTTCCAGAGCTGGTGAGCTTCTCCAGCATTTTCTGTTTTCATTTCAAATCTCCAGCATCTGCAGTACTATTTTATTTCCAAATAACAGATTCAGATATTTCAACTTGATAAGGTCTAAGTTACGTTCGCCTGAAATGACTCAGTAATGAATAAATGCACTTTGAAGGAGTGAAGTGGTATTATGGAGGTTATTTTTACTTTCTTTGTGAAATCAAAAGTCACATCATAGAACTTCAACAAGTTTGATCCCGATGTTGTTTGAAATCCCCAAGAGAAGAAATGAAAGGATTAGCAAGGGGTAAATCAGCAATTTTATCAAAAGCGGTAGTTCAGCAATTAGAAATGAAAGAAAATCCGAGGTGAATTAAGGGTGACAAGGTACCATAGTGTATTGGTGGTTCAATCTGTGGTGCAAGAAGTGAGACATAACCCTTAATATTTACAGCACTTAACTCTTTGGCCCAAATACCCACCTAAGGGGGAAGTAAATGAAAATCAACAGCTTCCACACAGAAAAGCATGGAGGGAGAAAAGACAAATCAAGATCATCACCAGAGAATGCTCAGAATAGCACTAGGTTTTTTTTCTTTATTCATTCACAGGATGAGGGCATTGCTGCCTAGGCCAGCATGTATTGCCCATCCCTAATTGCCCAGAGGGCAGTTATGAATCTGGAGTTATGAGTTATGGGTCTGGAGTCACATGTAAGCCAGACCAGGTAAGGATGGCAGTTTCCTTCCCTAAAGGACATTAGTGAAACAGATGGGCTTTTCCAACAATCGGCAATGGATTCATGGTCATCATTAGATTCTTAATTCAATTATTGAATTATTGGCGGGATTCGAACACAGGTCCCCAGAACATTATCTGGGTATCTGGATTAACAGTCCAACAATAATACCACTAGGCCATTGCCTCCCTGGTTGAGTGAGCGACTGGCTGAGGCCTAGGAACACATCATGTGTCCAGCCTCTTGGCTGCAGCTGATGGCTGTCCTGTGACTAAAAAAACCTGACGTCTGCCCATCTAAATTGGTGTGACATTGTTTGGGCCAGAAGGCTAGGCAGCTAAAAGAACTGGGTGCAAAGTTCTAAAGATATTTTCCTCAATTTTTTAAACTCTCATTTTATCTGTAACAATCAAAAATACACTTCCTGTCATTTTTACTATCAAGGTTAATGTCTATATTAAATTGAATCCATGCAATTTTTGCCCATGTTATTGGCTATATCTAAATGTGTGATCCAATATTGAGGAACTTAATACTGCACAAATCTTGAATGTGCCCACAGGCACACTGTCTGATGTTCATCTTCTTGGTTTCCCTTTGTTCAGCATCGATGTGTATCCAGCATTTTTGTTTAATGCAAATGGGAACTGTCAACATCCTTGTTTTACTGACAATTAAATTAATCTCAACTCTGACAAACTGTGAGCATGGTCAAAATACGGACTCAGTGACTTACTAACTCCATAGAAATATTGAACTTGGTTACATGTAAGACTTCAGCCGAAGTCCTGTAATTCATTTGGGAGTACAATTAATTAACAATACAATTAGGTAAAATGCAGTGAGAGAAGTCAGTTCCCACAACCAGTCTTACTCTTGAACTGATGATATGGATTACTTTTTACATTTCAATGTGTACGGATTTCTCTTGAATTGGGGTTGGAAATTAAGCTGCTCGTTTCCAATATGGGCTTTAAATTTTTATATTGGATCCATACTAACAACTTTATATACAAATGTAACTGAGAAGATGAAAATTGATCTAATTTTATATTTGGGGTAGAGTTCAATTATGATAATGCTGTGGTTTTCAGTACAAACCCTTTTAAAGAAAAAGGCATCTAGCCAACTCGTAGAATGTCAATAGATAACACATGGCTACATAATTCATGTTCAGAACCAGAATCTTATTTTTTTAGAATATAAAAGGCCATTTAAAACTTAGTGGGAAAATATTAAATCAGAGGCATTCATAAATGATCATAAGCAAAAAACTATCAGATGAATGCTAATTTCAATGGAGCTGGCTTTAAAGCCAGAGAAATTAACATGCACGTGTAAAATTAGGACAATCAATGAAAAGAAAAAAAAAGTTAGCAAAATGGAAACAATAAAAATAAGACATACCACCTTTTTGCAGCCTCATGACTTCTGGAAATGTTCTAGGCCCAATGCTGTTCTTGCCTCAAAACCAGAAGAACTGCAGATGGTGTTAAATGGGAAACAAAAACAGAAATTGCTGGAAAAGCTCAGCAGATCTGGCAGCATCTGTGAAGAAGCGCTGCCAAGACCTGCTGAGCTTTTCCAGCGATTTCTGTATTTGTTTCCGCAGTACTTTGTTTTTTGAATTGCGTTCGTGCTGGTAATGAAGGAAATACTGCAGCCAAAATGCATAAGCAAGCTTACAAACAGCAATGTGATAATCAACAGATAATCTGGTTCAGTGATATTAATTGAGATAAATATTGAACAGGACCCCATGGATAACTTCTGAGGAAGGGTCACTGGACCCGAAATGTTAGCTTTGATTTTCTCTTCACAGATGCTGCCAGACCTGCTGAGCTTTTCCAGCAATTTGTTTTTGCCCCATGGATAATTCTGCTCAGTCATCACTATGCTACTATACGAGGAATTACAAATAAACAGAGGCTGAGATTTTCCATTTTGCCTTAAAGTATGACGGCAAATATAAATGGTGACATATCTGCCAATGCCCCAGGGATTATCACATGATTATGTGTTTCACACTTAATTATCTATATAAATGTGATGTTGCACGAGCGACTCAGTGAATTGTACCTGGTGAGCAAACAGGCAGTTCTCACCCCTGGAGAGAACTTCTGGGATTAAAGGTTCTGACATTATTTTTAAACGTCACCTGGACCCAGCTTCATTTACTGCACATCAGGAGCATCCCAGAAGGCTCTGGAGGAAACCCCCAACATCAAAAAATGCCTATGAAGCAGAAGCTGGTCCCTTGATTCAGCGACACTTCCTTCTAACTGCCTACAGATACACTCGCTGCCAAAAGGGAGATCCTTTTCCCAGTGGATAACACTACAAGGCTTGCAACCGAATAGCAGTGAGTGTCAGTGCCAATACCTCTCACTAACTGGATCAATGGCAATGCAGGAAGAAAATGAATGATTTCCTATGCTCTGCAAGAGTGAGCAGCACCACCTTCTCTCTGTTAGCTCACATTCACAAAGATATAACACAATGTAACTCTGTCTCTACACAGGCACGTCACAAAAGGTGCAAGACTCAGTATCACATGCCTGATGTGGACTGACTGCCTCACCTTATACTAACAATTGTCTAATACTTCCTGGTTATGCATTCTCACAAACATAGACCCATTGCATAATAGCACAATCCTTTTCTTTACTTCATTGCAGGAAAATAAACTGGCACAAACCCATGAGAGGAGGGCCAAAACCAGTGGAGAGTTTAAGACATCAAGTTCCTCATTCCTTTTGAGAAACAACCAGTAGAGCTGACCAGGGAAGACCAGGCCAGTTCCTATGGCAACAGGAAGACAGTAATGGCTGAGGATTCTAACGATCAACATTGTGCTTGCTTTTCTTGGGCATAAATCAGGAAACACATTGATCTGTATAAGGTATTCTGTATTTTCACAGAGAAAAAAAATTACAGAAACTAATCCTTTTTCTCTTCTGCAGGCACTAATTGGTGTCTGGAACAAAGCTCAGTGCAAGAGGCCCAGTCTGAGCTCCTCTGCTCCAGTACCAGCTCTGAGGATGAATACGGTGAACCTTCAGGGTCACCTGCAGAGACAGGCAATCAGCTTAGCCGACATGAGCTAGAGCAGACGGAGTGGTTGGGGGTGAGGTGGTCGATTTTTGCTCCCAGGTCAGGCGGACAGATTCAAGAGAAGTTCTGGCACTGTCAACACAACTTTCAAAAATGGCTACCTGCACTTCACATTACCGATGTAGGAGCTCAGTTTGGCCTTGATTTCAGGTTAGGTCACCCTGGCAATGTTCGAGGAAGACTGGGCACAGGTTGGATGACTGAGGTACATGAAAATAGCACTCTGGCTGAACATTCACTTACTGGGACCAGCTTGTCAATCTTTTAAATTCTGATCCTTAGAGGAGATATTGCTGACTTGTAAAAGGTAAGTATCAAAGCTGCAAGTGTTTGTCCTACCATAATGTTGCCCTGGATTGGCTGGCCTATTATGAGCTTTGCCTATGACAGAAATGTCATTGCTGCAGCCATACTCAAACTAGGGAACACTTTTGTCCTGTCATTGCCTCCAAAAACCAACAATTTTGTAAGCTGACCGGTTTGAGGAACAGTGCTAATCTCACTAACTCATCCATCCGCCTTCTTGCCACCCAATCCAATGGATGAAGTTACTGTCACCAGATTACTCATACAAGCAGAGTGTAACAAGAGCGAATAACACAAAATAAGATAATGATCTGTCAGTTGCTGCTGAGTGCAACTTGGAGCTGGAGTCAAGACACATGTTGCAACAAGTGTATGTGTGGAGCCATTCTTTCAATCACATGGTTATCATTATTCACTCATTAAATTATGTAAATTGCTCATGTCAATGAATATACAAAATCCAATGTGACCAATGAGCCTTGAAACGTTCATGACATTACTTACCTTACATTCTCATTAATGGAATGTCACAACGATAAACAGCTGGGGAAAGATTGGGCCGGCTGCCCCTGTGTTTTTTCAGGACCTTCAGGTCCGAGTAGAGGAGCGTCAAAGGTATATGACACTCTGAAAGGTATAGAAAACCACTAGCAACATCTAAGATGACAGCAGTAGAAGTGAGTATCACTGGAAAGCAAAAAAGATCATGAATTTGGTGCCAAAAAAACTTCAGAGAAGACTGATATCATTACCTGGAGGTGCACGGGAAAGGATGTTGATTTTTGGATTAAGACAGTGAGATTCAGAATTTGCATTCACTGTATTTAGTTGCAGACCTCCCCTCTAACCCTCAATGTCTTCCCCATTCTTTATCTAACCCATTATTTTGCAAGTGCCATTTCACCAGTGACCCTTCACCTACCCAACCGTTTTGGGCATGATAAATGATGATGTTTTATGTCTGTAGCCCCTGACTATAGAGCTTCCACGCACTGGTTAGCCCTCCACTGTTTCCAGATTAAGGCCAGATGATTTGCCTCGATCTCCCACTTCAATATTAACAAATTTCCTCCCGTATCCTACCAGATTCCACCCTCCCACATTCAATTGCCTCCCACAATATTAACCATTCCCTCAGCTAACAAATACAAACAGGCCAAACCCCAGACTTGGTCTGTTTGCCATCAACAAACACCATGGACAGACCCTACAAACCCTTCCTGACCGATTGTGGTCCAACCCTGGACTGAATTTTCCAAATGGACATGACCAACTGGCAAGACCTGGTCTGATTTTGCTTGACTTCCGGGCCTGATCATAGGCTGATGTCTAGACTTAATCAGTGCTAATCCCTGCTTGACTACCCCAATGAACATCGTGATTGAGCATGGCCAAATCCCTGGGCTAGAAACAGTCTAGCCTCTGGTCTGACTTTGGCAGTAACCCCTGTATTGCAGTACATACACACATAAAATAAACGTGGTAAGAAAAAGCCAGGGAACTACAAACTGGTGAGCCTGACATCGGTGGTGGGCAAGTTGTTGGAAGGAATCCTGAGGGACAGGATTTACATGTAATTGGAAAGGCAAGGACTAATTAGGGATAGTCAACATGGCTTCGTGCATGGGAAATCGTGTCTCACGAACTTGATTGAGTTTTGTGAAGAAGTAACGAAGAGGATCGATGAGGGCAGAGTGGTAGATGTGAACTATATGGACTTCAGTAAGGCATTCGACAAGGTTCCTCATGGTAGATTGGTTAGTAAGGTTAGATCACATGGAATACAGAGAGAACTAGCCATTTGGGTACAGAACTGGCTCGAAGGTAGAAGACAGCAGGCAGTGGTGGAGGGTTGCTTTTCAGACTGGAGGCCTGTGACCAGCAGTGTGCCACAAGGATTGGTGCTGGATCCACGGCTTTTTTGTATTTATATAAATGATTTGGATGTGAACACAAGAACATAAGAATCAGGAGTAGGAGTAGGCCATCTGACCCTTCGAGCCTGCTCCACTGTTCAATAAGATCAAGGCTGATCTTTTCATGGCCTCAGTTCCACTTATCCACCCTCTCACCATAACCCTTTATTCCTTTACTATTCAAAACAATATCTATCTTGGCTTTAAAAACATTCAACTACTTCATTGGGCAGGGAATTCAACAGATTCACAACCCTTTGGGTGAAGAAGCTCCTCTTCAATTCAGTCCTAAATCTGCCCTCCCTAATTTTGAGGCTATGTCCTCTCGTTCTAGTTTCACCCACCAGTGGAAACAACCTCCCTGCTTCTACGTTATCTATTCCCTTCATAAATTTGTATGTTTCTATAAGACCTGCCCTCATTCTTCTAAATTACAATGAATATAATCTCAGTCTATTCAGCCTCTCCTCATAAACCAACCCTCTTAACTCTGGAATCAACCTAGTGAATCTCCTATGTACCGCTTCCAGTGCCAGTACACCCTTTCTCAAGTAAGAAGACAAAAACTGTACACAGTACCCCAGGTGTGGCCTCACCAGCACCCTATACAGCTGCACCATAACCTCCCTGCTTTTAAGTTCAATCCCACTAGCAATGAAGGACAAAATTCCATTTGCCTTCTTAATTACCTGTTACACCTGCAAACCAACCTTCTGTGGTTCATGCACAAGGATACCCAGGTCCCTCTGCACAGCAGCATGCTGCAATTTTCTTTTTAACTATTCAAGTAATAGCTCTTTTTACTGCAATTCCTGCCAAAATGGATGACTTCACATTTCTGAATATGGAATTCCTTCTGCCAGACCTTTGCCCGCTCACTTAAACTATCTATATCCTCTACAAATTTTCAGAGTCCTCTGCACACTTTGCTCTACCATTCATCTTAGTGTCATTCACAAACTTTGACACACTACACGTGGACCCCAACTCCAAATCATCTATGTAAATTATAAACAACTGGTGTCCTTGACTCCACTGATCCTTGAGGCACACCACTAGTCACTGTTTGCCAACCAGAAAAGCTTCTTTGCTTCCTGTTAGTTAACCAATCCATGCCAATACATTACCTATAACGCCATGCGCCTTTATCTGATGCAGCAACCTTTTGTGCGGTACCTTGTCAAATGCTTTTTGGACATCCAGATACACCACATCTGCTGGGTCCCTGTTGTCCACCATGCTCATACTGTCTTCATAGAATTCCAGGAAATTAGTCAAGCATGACCTGCCTTTCATGAACACATGCTGCATCAGCGCAGTGGGGAAATTTCTACCTTGATATGTTGCTATTTCTTCCTTGATGATAGATTCAAGCATTTTCCCCACTACAGAAGTTAAGCTAACTGGCCTATGATTCCTCCTTTTTTGAACAATGGTGTCACATTGGCTGTTTTCCAATCTGCTGGAACTGACCCAGAATCCAGCGAATTTTGTAAAATTACCACAAGTGAATATGTTATTTCTCTTGACATCTCTTTTCTTACCCTGGGATGCATTCCATCAGGGTCAGGAGACTTGTCTACCTTTAGCTCCATTAGCTTAACCAACACTATCTCTTTCGTGATAATGATCGTTTCTAGGTCCTCACCTACCTTAGTCTCTTTGTCATCAATTACTGGCAAGTTATTTGTGTCCTCCACTGTGAAGACGGACACAAAAGACCTGTTCAATGCCTCAGCGATTTCCTCATATCCTGTTATTAAATCCCCCTTCTCTAAAGGACCAATGTTTACCTTAGCCACTCTCTTTCGTTTTACATATTTAGAAACTTTTGCTGTCTTTATGTTCTAAGCTAGTTTAGTCTCATAATATACCTTACTCTTCTTTTTAGCCTTTTTTGTGGCTTTCTGTTGATCTTTAAAGTTTTCCCAATCTCCTAGTTTCCCACAAATTTGCCAATTTGTAAGCCTTATCTTTCAATTTGATAGCCTCCTTTATTTCCTTAGACATTCATGGCTGATTACCCCTTTTCCTACAGTCCTTCCTTTTCACTGGTATAAACTTTAGCTGAGCACTTTGAAAAGTTGCTTTGAAAGTCCTCCACTGTTCCACCATTGAGTCTTGCTTCCAGTCTACTTTAGCCAACTCCTCCCTCATCCTAATTTAGTCTCTTTTGATTAAGCACAGGACCCTGGTATTGGATTTTATCTTTTCACTTTCCATCTGTATTCTAAATTCAACCATACTGTGATCGCTCCTTTCAAGAGGATCCCTAACTATGAGATCATTAATTATTCCTGTCTTATTACACAGGATCAGATCTAAGATAGCTTGGTCCCTTGTAGGTTCCATTACATACTGTTCGAGAAAGCTATCATGGATACACTCAATGAACTCCTCCTGAAGGCTACCTTGACCGACATGGTTCAATATGTAGATTAAAATCCCCCATGATAATTGCCATATCATTTTTACAGGCATTAGTTATTTCTTTGTTTATTGTCCGTCCCAATGTGATGTCATTTTTTGGTGGCCTATAGACTATGCCTATTAGTGACCTTTTCTTCTTAGAATTTCTCATTTCCATCCAAATGGATTCAACCTTATTCTCCATAGAACCTATACCATCTCTCACTACCACCCTGATGTCATCCTCAAATATCAGAGCAACACCACCTCCTTTCCTTCCTGTCTGTCCTTCCGAATAGTCCAATACCCATGGATATTTAATTCCCAGTCATGACCATCCTACAACTGTGTCTGCATAATGGCTACCAAATCATACTAATTTGCAATAATTTGTGCCATTAACTCATCTACCTTCTTTCAAATGCTATGAGCATTCAGGTAAAGTGCCTTTATGCTAGATTTTATACCTTCTTTTTGAATTTTCTGAATTTTCTTTCCTCTTAACTTCCTTCACCTTCTTCATGTAGTTAAACCCTGCTGCATCAATGTTAACTTGCTGTTTCCTTTTCTATTTACCATTATACTTCCTATTGTTTTCCCCTTCCTTTCTCCCCATTTCATTAGTTTAAAGTCCTAGAGACCACTCTATTCATCCTTTTCGCTAGAACACTGGTTCCAGATTGGTTCAGGTGGAGACCATCCCAATGGTACAGATCCCTCCTGTTCCAAAACTGATGTCAGTGCCCCATGAAATAGAACCCTTCTTTCCCACACCATTCCTTTAGCCACATGTTTACTTCCTTAATTTTCTTATCCCTATGTCAATTTGCAGGTGGCTCAGGTAGTAATCCAGAGCTTATAACCTTTGAGGACCTGTTTCTTAATTTCATTCCTAGTGCTTGATAACCCCCAAATAGATCCTCCTTCCTAGCCTTGCCTATGTCGTTTGTCCCAATGTGGACCACAACAACTGGATCCTTGACCTTCTGTTCCAATATCCTTTCAAGCCGGTCAGAGATGTCCCTCACCCTGGCACTGGCCAGGCAACATACCATACGGCACTCTCGACTCTGATTGCAAAGGATGCTATCAATCCTCCTAATTCTAGAATCCCCTACAACTACCACGTGTCTTTTTTGCTCCCCCTCCCCCCACTTGAATAGCCTCTGTACCATAGTGCAATGGTCAGTTGGATCATCCTCCCTGCAGCCCTTTTACTCATCCTCACAGGGAGCAAGTACCTCATACATGTTGAACAAGGTCAAGAGCTGAGGGTCTTCCATTCCTGAATTCAGGATCCTCCTACCTGCCTCATTCGTGATCACATTTTGCCGTTTCTGATCTCTGACTGAATTTGAAGTACTGAATCTATCAGGCGTGTCTGCCTCCTGAAACAAAGCATCCAAGTGCTTCTCCTCCTCCCGGGTATACGGCAGTGTTTGAAGCTCTGATTCCAGCTCATCAATTCTGAGCTGAAGTTCCTCCAGCAACCAACACTTGCTGCAAATGTGGTCATTGCAGCTTGCAATGGGATCAGCCAGCTCCCACATTACACAGCTACAGCACATCACCTACTAAGACATCTCTACTTGGTTAATTAAATTATTAGCTAGTTAATCCCAGTTAGTTAAACTTATTTATTAGTTCTGGAATGTCCTTTCTAAATTTAGGGCAGCTTTCCTACCAGCCAATCACATCACAGCTCTCCTGTTATATCACCTTTCCAGTCAGGTTTTGGTTACTCCGGCGCTCCACCCTCTGGAAACAAGGCCGTGAATCCCCGAAGTAAGTTAGATTTATATTACCGTGCTCCGGCTGCTCCACCCTCTTGACTCTGCTCCCTGGAAGCAAGGCCCGTAGAACATAGGAGGTATGGTTAGTAAGTTTGCAGATGACACCAAAATTGGAAGTGTAGTGGACAGCGAAGGTGGTTACCTCAAGTACAATGGGATCTTGCTCAGATGGGCCAATGGGCTGAGGAGTGGCGGATGGAGTTCAATTTAGATAAATGTGAGGCGCTGCATTTTGGACAGGCAGATCTGGGCAGGACTTATACACTTAATGGTAAAGGTCCTGGGGAGTGTTGCTGAACAAAAGGATGTTTGTAGGATTGAGCAAAAATCCCCATATTCTGAAATACCGGGCCAAAACCCTGGACATTTCAAAAAGCTTTTAAAAGAAAGAGGGCAGCTGGAATGACCTCCGGGAAAAATACCCAGTCATAGAGATGGCTGTCTGGAACCACTGTTCAGCCCAAAAATTCCAATTTACACATCCACACTAAGGGAACAGTCAACCAGATCTAACATCACCCAACACAGGCTGAAATAGAGCCTCTGCAGATACAAATTAAATCAATATTCATCCACAGAGATATCAGGCATTCAACTTCAATCAAGATACATTCACACCTACCCTTAACAGTCAGGAAGCCAATTGACCTCAAAGAGAACACCAGTAACACAATGACAAGCACAGATTTGGTGCAAAGGTAAGAGGCCCACAATCAGTATAATTGCAGGCCCCGAACTCACCCAAGAGAGCTATCCCTGCAGCTACCCCCAGGAGAGGGATCCAAAAGAGCACTGCTATCTCTGGAAGAGGGATCCCAACAGCAATTCTGAAATCTATGGACACAGGCCTGTTCCACATCAGGGGAACCAACAGCAACTGAACGCAACCCTCAAACCAAAGATCGACAACCTCCGAACACCACTGACCCGAATGGCACATCCTGAGGTGAAAACTGATTTGCAAAAACCACCACAAAGTAAGGAAAACCAAGTACTCACCGATAAATCCAAAAATGCATCCAACCGCATCAGCGGACTCAATACAGACTGAAGACATTGGGTGGTGTAGGCCTTCATCGAGGCATTGGGAATGGCCAGCTGTACTTCAAAATCACGTTTCTCCCCACTGGTGAGATTAAACTCCTGAGACCCCAAAGTATCAACCTAGCTAGCAGGGATGGGAAGGTGGGTGGTTACAGTGCAGGGAACCCCAAGGGTAGGAAGCCTGATTAAAATTTCTGTGATTAAAACTACCGTTACCTTCTAATTGTGTTTAACCTGTGTATTTAATTACTGTCCTCTGTGTAGTTGATTGGTCAATTTCACAGTTTATTACATTTGTCTTTATTTCTTGTATTATACTTATCTTTTGTATTTAAATAAACACAGAGATTCCTTTACCCTGAAACATTTGTCCACTGCCTTCTTCATCTCACATTCCTAAATAAATCCAGTATCAAAACCAGGGGTGGAGTGATTCAAACCACCTGAAAATCAGAAAATTACTGATCACAAACCAGAATCCCTACACCTTGGAGGGCAGGTTCATAGTTCCTTGAAAGTGGATTTGCAGGTAGATAGGATAGTGAAGGTGGCATTTGGCATGCTTGCCTGTATTGGTCAGTGCATTGAGTATAGGTCATGTTACACCTGTACGTAGGATTTTGGTTAGGCCACTTTTGGAATACTGCATGCAATTCTGGTCTCCCTGCTATAGGAAGGATGTTGTGAAACTTGAAAAGGGTTCAGAAAAGATTTATGAGGACGTTGCCAGAGTTGGAGGTTTTGTGCTGTCGGGAGAAGGCTATTTTCCCTGGAGAGTTAGAGGCTGAAGTGTGATCTTATCAAGATTTATAAAAGCATGAGGGGCATGGATAAAGTGAATAGCCAAGGTCTTTTCCCTGGGGTGGGGAGTCTAAAATTAGAGGGCATAGGTTTAAGGTGAAAGCGATAAGATTTAAAAAGGGACATAAGGAGCAAGTTTTTCACGCAGAGGCTAGTGCACATATGGAATGAGCAGCCAGAGGAAGTGGTGGATGCTGGTACAATTACAACATTTAAAAGGCATCTGGATGGCTATATAAATAGGAAGGGTTGAGAGGGATATGGGTCAAATGCTGACAAATGAGACGAGATTAATTAAGGATATCTGGTCAGCATGGATGAGTTCGACCGAAGGATCGGTTTCCATGCTGTACGTCTCTGTGACTTTGTGTATATACATATTAGAGTCCACTAACACCCACTAACCATGACACCCCTTTCCCACTAACGTATTGCCATGCTGTTCCAGCACATGCACTGGGTGTGCCATGTATTCTGCAGACTCATGCAACACCTATAGCGCTGATGCAGCAATGTGCCCTTCTCACATTGATGCTTCACTATTCCCTGCAGTTGAATCCTACTGCCTCGCCTTCTGTGCTGAAGTGTTCTTCACAGCCACAAGTTGCCTTCGTACCTTCTGTCCCAAGTTGCCAGTCTATGACAGAAGCTGTTGCCTGGCCATCTGTGCTGAAGGATCACGGTGAAACAGGAGCTGCTCTATTGCCACACTGTGGTTGACACTATGTACTCACCTAGACTTGAGGCAAAAGACCAAGTGAACTGATATATGCTTGCAATATGCAGTTGAGTTTCCTATGCGTCAAGTATCTCAGTTGGGCTGACATTATTTGGGAAAAGGAAGTTCATTCTGCAAATCTCTGTGTAATTAATGAGATGGAAATATACGCCATCTCATCATCTAAGGACAGAGAACTAAATCGTTATTCTCGTCACCTCAGAGTGGTAAATGGTGCTGATAGACATTGTAGAAATGAAGGTTGTTGTCAAATTTGATCAAAATGGTTGAGGCAAAAGAAAATCAATGTTAAAAGATTTAAGTTGAATCAGTGAAAGTAGACAAATCATAACACGCAAGTTCCTAAAAATGTATCCGAAAAGTCATTGTGCATAGAATTTGTACAGTACATCAAGGTGCTAAAGTACACATATTGAGTGCCTTAATTGTCACAAATAATGGAGGGGAGAAATAAATGACAGGAATTATTAGTAACAATAATTTAGAAATTAATAGGACCACAGTGAGCAACCAGTATTTCTCAGTGATAGCACTCTCACTTCTGGGTTTTAATGGTTGAGATTCCAAATCCCAGTCCAGAGTCTTAAAGCACATAATCTATTTGACACATCAGTGCGATGCCAAGAGAGTGCTGCACTGTCAGATCTGATGTTCTTCAGATAAAATGAAGACCCATCTATCTTCTCAGGATGTAAAAGATTTTATGGCCCTAACTTGAGAGCCAAGGAGCTTTGATTCCTGTTTAATATTTAATTTGCAGCCTATGTCACACATGACAGATTATCAGGTCATTATCTCGTTTGTGTTGGTGACATTTGGCTAAAAAATACCTCATTTGCTATTTTGCACTTTGGGACATTACTTCTAAACCTTCTAAATAAATGCAACTTGCAGTTTAAATTTGTCACTTCAAGCCCTTTACCACAACTTGAGGACATACAGTTCAGTTTTGAAGATGTTATCTTGCTAAAGCTAATAACTACAAATCAACTGGAATGGTAAACCAAGATCCCTCTGCCTGCACATTCAAGGTGGAGATAATTTTCTGGACCAACATTCCTCCACTTACCAATGTTATCCAAGGATAAATTAATTGCTTTCAGTGCTGTTGGTGAGTGCATTGTTAATTTTCCTTCATAGCAGATACTGTTAATTGAAAAATAATTCATCATGTGGACTGCTTCAAAATGAAAATGTTGTTTAAGTAGAGTAATATTAATGGTGGCATGGTGATTGGCCATAGGAGTCAGAGATATTGGTAATGGAAGTTTTGTTAGAAAAGAAACTTGAAGATACACAAATCAACAAGACCAAGTTGAATGCACACAAAAATAAAAGTGGGCAACAATGGTTGAAGTGCGAATTCACACTCATTAAAAAAAAAAGACAAATACCACAAGACTCAAACACATAAGCTTATATATTCTAACATGTGTAATTTCTTGCAGGAAAAATATTGGAGCTTTGTTTCAAGGGGAAAAATCAATAATAAACTTCTAGGGGTTTGTAAACCTTGTGTTATGACACCCAGTGAGGTCACAAGCTCCCCTCCTCTGCTGAGCAATGATCACTGTGGTATCATAGCAAGGCCCTAAGGAAACTCTTGCAATGGGCCACTCTGATAGAACTGCAGCTCCCTAGCATGTTCTGCAGCTGGACTTGAGCTGGTTGCTGCCTCATGTTTGATATAGCACTATTCACTTCATACCCATTGGGCAACTGGTTTTTCTTGCACCCAGTTCGTCACCTCTGCCTGCTTGCTGCCTCTCACAGTTCCTCACTTTCTTCCTTTTTGTACCAATACCCTTTCCCTGTGCACCGAATTGCTCGCACAAGGGTTCAGGAGATAGAAGCATAAGCAGGGACAGGGGCAGGGGCAGGTGCAGGAGGGATGCAGAAAAAGGCAGGATCGGGGAATGGGAGGGAGGCAGCGGAGGAGAGGAAGGAGGTGGCGGCTGCCAGAGTGGGCAAGCAGAAGGATGAAGTCAGGTTTTGATATTTGCTAAAGTGCAGAGAAACTCTCTCAGTTGCCGGGGTTCAAAACAGTATCGTACCATTCCCCCATCACGGGCCACAACTCTCACTCTAGGATCACATCAATTCAGAAACATTAAAGTGAGGGTAAAAGTTTAGGAACCATTCTTTGTAAGCAACCTAAGCTTGAAAATATTCATTTTTGCCTTTTTTAAAAAATGTCTTGCTGCAAGGTGATGCACAGGCCTGTTCCCTGATATGTGGCAATACCTTTCTTTAACTGGTTAGCAAACTGTGGAGAGAGTCTTGGATGTTCTTGCAGATTAACTACGTTGGAGGAAACCTGTCTCGGCAGAATGGCTCCACCCAGATGATTTATGGGTATCAGATCATGGTTATAACAAAGGACTGCTGTACAAATATATTCAATGTTTTGAAATTCAGCACAGATGTGTCATTTGCAATAAATAGTGCAAATCACAGCTGTGAATACGGAAACAGATCAGAAAGGATTGCCCATACTTTTTGAATTGCAAATCAAGGGATAATGAGACAATAAGCGAGGCCTCACAGATCTAGGCCTCATTATTTCAAAATAAGACAATGCACAAGTCTATAATTTTGTTCCCTTTTGTTGTTTTGGAGTAAGTCAGCAGGAATGGATTGTATTGCTTCAGCCAAGGACATAGGCTGTTTGAGCTCAGTGTGTTCTAAATGACTGGCTGCAATTTGAGATAGCAATGATCAATTGCAACCAGCTCATTCATTGTGGATGCAGGAATATAGTTAGACAGAACATTGTTTAGATAAGCAAGCGATATGAAGAAATATATTTATGTTACCAATAATTGGGCTGTGTAGGAAATAGGGAAATATGAATTCTGAACTCTATTGACTTTTTGATAGCAGTTACTCAGAGATTGAATTAGTATGATGCAAAATATTATGTTTTAGTTCATTTCTCTCAACGCTCTCTATAGAAGGTTCCAGATAATCATGCTTTGTGCCAAGACACAGCATTGTGATTTCACGTGTATCACTGTACTGTATTATGGGATATTTAAATAGAATTCACTTATGCTTGTGTATTAAATTACTTTAATGCACAATGAAAACAAATTGAATCAAAACCAGTCAACAAGATAGATAGATGTATTTTAACTCTATAAATTAAACTGGATCCACTCTAACCTGTTATGTCTACTGTATGTAAACAATTGAATTCAATAAATCAATGTTGGATTAAAGGATTCTCTCTCCCATTCTAAACTTTATAAACTGAGGTTAAAGGCTGTAAACCTTGGAGACCATTACCTAGACATTGGGGCTAGCAACACGCTTTTCATCATTATCCCCTTAGGTTGTACACAGAGATGTCACTCATTAAAATGTCTTTGCACACCGATTTAATGTGACCTGTTGAAATATCTACTCATGAGTATTTGCCATTTCCTGTAACTTAAGTAACTAAAGCAATAATTGTTCTCTAACATTACAAAATTAACTACCACTCCTTTACTCAGATCATACGTTATAGTATTCGAGCTATTTGAATAGACAAGTCTCTTTCCGAATAGGATTATACACAAGACTTGGTAAATATTTTGCTGTTTACAGCCACATGTTTCATGATGCTTTGACAATACTGCATGCTGCAATAGTGACCTCTAGTGCATATTATTGAACTTCACCTTTTATAGGGTAGATTTGTACTCAAGTGTGATTGAGTGGAATGCAGCAATACTATTTAAATACTGCTGTTTTACACAACATTTCCCATTCTCTTTGCCCTTACATGTGGTTACCTAAAGGATCTGGAACAACGTTTCATTTTTCTTTGTTAATTTCAATCAGAACCAGATCCAGCAACATTTAATCAAACATTTTGTTCCTTTCCATACAGAGAATCGAATCTCTCTGATAGTGAGCTTGATCCTGGCTTGGCTATGTGGTGAAATGACAAAAACAAAAAAAGTGTCCTACCACTCTGCAGCCCAGCAACAACTTGTAATTCTATAGCACCTTGAATACTATGAGCTTTATAAAGCACAAAGAAGATATGAAAGCAGCTGATTAAAAGATTAATAAAGAAAGTTTTAAGCAGCTTCTTAAAAGAAACAAGAGGCAGAGAAGTCTAGGGAGGAAATTCCAGAGTTAACTGCCTAAACAGCTGGAGGCACAGCCACTATTGATGGAACAGTTCAATGCAGGAGGATCAAAAAAGATAGATTTAGAGGAGGGCACATCTCTTAGAGGATTATGGGACTGAATGAGAATAGAAGTAGGTAATAAGACCATAACATGGGGGAGCAGGAGTAGGCTGTTTGGCCCATCAATCTGTTCTGGCATTCAATGAGATCATAGCTGACCTAATAATACTTAAGTCCACTTTCCTACCTTTTCCTCCCATAACCATTGGTTCACTTGCTGGTTAATAATCTGCCTGTTTTAGCCTTGAATATACTTAATGATGCAACCCTCAGTGGTGAAGGATTCGACAGATTCACTACCCTCAGAAGAAATTCTCCTCATCCTTGTTCTAATTAGGCTTGATCTGAGAAGTGACCATCATTAATAAAAGACAATCTAACCATTGCCCCTTGACATTCAATGATATTACAATCACCGAATCCCCCACAATCAATTTGGGAGTTACCATTGACCAGAAATTCAATGGACTCACCACATAAACACAGTGGCTAGGTCGGAGCCTAGGAATATTGTGGTGAGTAACTCATCTCCTGACTCCTCAAAGCCTGTCCACCATCTACAAAGCACAAATCAGGATTGCAATAGGATACTTGCCTGGATGAGTGCAGCTCCAACAGCACTCCAGAAGCTTAATACCATCCAGGACATTGCAGCCCACTTGACTGGCAATACATCACAAACATCCACCATTGACATTCAGTAGCAGCAGTGTGTACTACTATCTACAAGATGCACTGTAGAAATTCACCCAAGATCCTTAGACAGTACCTTCCAGACACACAACCATTTCCATATAGGTCAATGGCAGCCAATACATGGGAACAATACCATCCTCAAGTTCTTCAAAGGAAAGATGTGGAAGCATTGGAAAAGGTGCAGAGGAGATTTACCAGGATGTTGCCTGGAATGGAGAGAAGATCTTACGAGGAAAGGTTGAGAGCGCTAGGGCTTCTCTCTTTAGAACGACGAAGGATGAGAAGTGATTTGATAGAGGTGTACAAAATGTTCAGAGGTATAGATAGAGTGGACAGCCAGAGACTTTTTCCGAGGGTGGAGGTAGCTATTACGAGGGGACATAGTTTTAAAGTGAGTGGAGGTAGATATAAGGGAGACGTCAGAGGTAGGTTCTTTACTCAGAGAGTGGTAGGGGCATGGAATGCATTGCCGGAGAGGGTAGTGGAGTCAGCCTCATTAGGGGCACTTAAGCGGCTATTAGATAGGCATATGGATGATAGTATAAGGTAGGGGTGGAGGTTAGATAGACCTTAGGTTTAGGGTAAAAGTTCAGCACAATGTTGTGGGCCAAAGGGCCTGTGCTGTACTGTTCTATGTTCTATGTTCTCCTCCAAGCCACTCACCAACCTGACATGGAAATATATCATCGTTCTTTCATTGGCATTGGGTCAAAATCCTGGAATTCCCTTGCTAGTGACATTGTAGGTCTGTCCACAGCAGGTGGACTGCAGTAGCTTCTGAAGGCAGCTTACCACCACCTTCTCAAGGGCAACCTGGAATGTGCAATAAACGCTGGCCAGCCAGTGACTCCCACAACCTGCAAATGAATATTTTTTTTGAAAAAAACCTCTTACATGGAGATTGTGTCCCTATGTCATAGATTCTCTTGCACCTCTCTGCATCTACCCTACCAAGCGCTCCAAGAATCTAGTATGTTTCTATGAGGTCTCCTCTCATTCCACTAAACTCCAGTGAGTACATCCTCTCCTCAAGAAAATTCTTCCATACCTAAGATCAATGAAGCAAATTGTCTCTGGATTGTCTCCAATGCCAGTATATCTTTCCTTAGATAAGTGGTTCCAAATCGTTCACTGTATTCTAGTTGTAGGGGAAAAGCATAATAGGATTTGGACACAAAAATTGATAATTTTAAAAGCCACTGGTTAACTAGGAGCCAGTATAAGTCACTGAGCACAGTGTTTATGAGTGAAAGTAACTTGACACGAGCGAGAACAAGGGTAGCAGAGTTTTAGATAGAATGAGAGAGGTTGGTTATGAGCACATTGGAAAGTCAAGTCTAGGCATAGCGAAGGCATGGATGAGATCTTCAGCAGTGAAGTGAGGGGAGAATAGAACAATGTTATGGTGGTGAAAATAGGTGGCATTTGTGGTAGCTTGAGTTTGTGGACAAAAGGTCACTCTCAAGTGTGGCAACATGTTTGTGAACACGTTTGTTGAGCCTCCGCCATTGTCATGGAGTCGGATGGAGTCTGTGGGTAAGATTACAGACTTTGGAGTAGGGTCTAAGACAGCTGTTTTGTTCTTCACGATATTTGATTGGAGGAAATTTCTGCTCTTGTAGTACTGGATGTAAAACAGTCCCAGAATTGAGAGACCATGGAATATATGACAGACTTAGCGGTGACGTGTAGCTATTTATTGATAGGGTATGCGAAAACTGATTCTGTGACTTTGAAGTCAGTCACCAAGGGGCAGCATGTCGATGAAAAGTAAAAGGCTGCCAAGGATAGATCACTGGAGAACATCAGGGGTAATGGTGTGAGACCAGGCAGAATTGCCATTTACAAATGATTTTCTCAATATAATTAGATAGATTAACATAGAAACAGGCAGATGCAGTCACATTCAGTTGACAAACAACAGAGATGTGGGACCGTTAACCTTGCCAAAGACTGCAGACTGAGAAAGACAAGCAGCAAGAATTCACTTTTGTTACAGTCACGTAGGATACGATTTTAAACTTTGCTTAGAGTTGCTCCAATACTTTTGTAATTGGTGAAACCTAACTGAAATGATTCACGCAAACTTAGGAGATAAGAGAATGTGTAAAGGTTTTGGGGAGGAAAGGGATGTTACAGTATTGGGAAGGGGGATTTGATGGAAAGGATCAATGTTTGTTTTGGAGGGGTGTTGGGGAAAAAGGGGTGACAATGACAAATTTGAAGAGGAGGAACAGTGACTCAAGGGAGAAGATAGTGAATATTATTAGCTAACACATGAACCAAGAAAGAATGCTGGCGATATCCATTTAACGTTGGTCTAGTCTATTGTACACCAAACAACATAATACTAAACAAATCCATTTCGATGTCAATAGAGTCACAACTTATCTAAATTATTCCTACCCAACAGCTTCTGTGAGGACAAAGAGAAAGTTATGGTTTCCAGAAAATAAGTTAGTACAGTGCAGTTCAAAAAATTGGCCCTTAGAAAATTCAAACTATCATTGATGATTGCAGTTTGTCCTTGACTGAGAAGGAATCAATTCTGTGGTCTTCTTAGTGTTCTGATTAGGCATTAAGAAAGTGACAATGTCTCAATAAGTATGCATATTCATAGAAGATATTAGGCAATCGGCAACATTTGCTCACTATTTGGATTATAAAGCTAATTTCACCATTAATCTTTTCCCTCTACAGAGATGCCTATAATTCTATTATTTTCAGCTAGAGTTGAAAGCAATAGGTATTGTTTTGCATAAAGCTTAGTTCATGAGAAAATAGTCTTTGGAACCAAAGATGAACACTGCATTTTTGTACACACACCTGAGATTATCCACTCACTGTAACTGAAGCAATCTACCTGTGTTTTAATTAGTCAGATGGCTGTATTTACTGCTGCACAGACAAACTGGATTGTCTTATCTAACTGTCATTTTCATTCATCCCCAATCTTCCTTGTCCAGCAATAAATGCATTTTGTACTTCAAATAATACCAGAACAAAAACTACAGAACATAACTATCACTTCGGAAACCCATATCTAAAATCAGGCAAACTCCAAATGGAGAAAAGAGCAGCACTTGAATGTATCAAAAATGTTGGCTATTTTGGCTTGAAACATATCTGATGAGTATCCCATACCTTGCTAAGATGCAGTTTTAATTACAGTACAGACCGCTTAGGTCCACCTGTATCAGTGCGTTTGTTACTATTAAACCTTTCTATTACCCATTATCAAATAACTTTAACAGTTTTAGATAATAAGGTTTATTAAAATATCCAGTAAATGTAAGTTAGAAGAAAGCAGAACTCTAGTTATAATGAATATCTTTTCTAAACTCATTGACAGCATAGGGGTATCATTGTTTGATATATTGCCTTTCCTTCATTAGCAGAACTCAAACATATACTGATAGCACCAAGCTTCACCACATTTGCTCAAATGACTATCTCTGTGTTACCAGACTTCTAGCCCAACATGGATAAGTAACAATCTCTTCCAACTTTACATTGACAAAACCAAAGCCATCGTTTATAGTCTCAGCCATAAACTCAATCCCTTCCCACATTTGAGTCCAACCTTGTGAAACTTGTTGGATCTTGAGCAGAGCTATACACCTCAGGTGTTTTATATATTTGTTCTTGGGATGTGAGCATAACTGGCAAGAATTAAATTTAGCGTCCACCTCTAATTCCCCTCATCAACCCCAAAGCTATTTATTGCCATCTGTACACTATTCCCTCTCGCGGCATTATACTGTTTCATCCATGAATATTTGTGTAACCCAGAAGATTTTCCTCTGTTTGAAAAAAGTGTCCATATACAAAATTATATTCAAAGCAGAAAATATTTCAACCATGGCAATAGTTCGATTGAACATATGACTCAATTTTTAAAATAATCCAGAATTGCTTTAATGTTGAAAACCAATGCTAGTGAATATTAAAGTTTAGTTGAAAACTTCCCAGTATTAAACATTCATAAAGACATTTTAATTGATAGATGTTAATTGAATAAATCAAGAGCCCATATCTGTCTGTCACTATGGTTCAAGAGTGAGACTTTAATGTCCCTTGAGAATATTTGACGACCAAAAGGATATGAGCGTTGATGTTCTAAAGGAATCTAGTAATGGAGTAATAAATCCTCTTGTCAATTAGAATTGGAAAATACAACAGTACCAGAACACTAACCAGCCTGCTGAGTTCTACAAAGGAAATTAAAATGGCTCATATATTGTGCTTGTTGAAAGCTCTTAAAATGCAAGAATGTTTTATACAAATATTTCATGTCTAGCTGGCAAGTATTTAGTTCAAATAAGATTAGGTTGTATCAATTTAAACAAGCAAAAAATATTAAACAGACATTTAAACATAAAAATGATGTTGTTTGATACAACAATTGATTTTTGAGACAGTATTACTCATTCTGTTTCCTTTGAGGATTTTGAGTATGTTTAAAACAAAATACTGTAAAAGTAAATCATTTGGAGATAGCAAGAGCTGCAGGTGCTGGAGTCAGAGACAACACAGTGTGAAGTTGGAGGAACACAGCAGGCCAGGCAGTATCAGAGGAGCAGGAAAGCTGACATTTCGGGTCAGGACCCTTCTTCAGAAATGGGAAGGGGAATGGGAACTGGGAAACAAATAGAGAGGAGGGTTGGGCCTGGGGAAGGTAGGTGGGATGGTGGTAAGTAATAGTAATGCACTGCAGTAGTAATTTTTTTTTCCTTATTTCCTTTATTCATTCATGGGATGTGGGTGTTGCTGGCCACGCAGCATTTATCGCCTTTCCCTAATAGGCCAGAGGGCAGTTCAGAGTCAACCACATTGCTGTGGGTCTGGAGTCACATGTAAGCCAGACCAGGTAAGAATGGCAGTTTCCTTCCCTAAAGGTTATTAGTGAACCAGATGGGTTTTTCCCAACAATCAACAATGGATTCACAGTCATCATTAGCTCCTTAATTCCAGATATTTATTGAATTCAAATTCCACCATCTGCTGCGGCAGGATTCGAACCTGGGTCCCCAGAACATTATGTGGGTCTCTGGATTAAAATGTCCAGTGATAATACCACTAGACCATCGCCTCCCCTTTTGAAATAGTGTACTATATAATTTAGTTGCAGCGAACAAAAACAGAAATGGCTGGAAAAACTCAGCAGCTCTAACAGCATCTAAATTAAAGAAGGGACACTGGACGCGAAACATTAACTCTTCTTTCTCTCCATAAATGCTGTTAAACTTGCTACGTTTTTTTCAAAAAAAATTCTGTTTTTTGTTTCTGATTTCCAGCATCCACGGTTCTGTCTTTAACTTTCAATAAAGTATAATAAAAAATATACAATTTTTGCAGCTTAATCTGGTGTTATCCATTTGTTTCTGACCTAAGCACGTAATGGATGCTATCACTTCAATATGTGGCACACCAATTGCTTCCACAAGAAAAGGTGATCTATATACAGAAACTCAAGGTTCAAACTATTCCTGTGCAACTGACAAAATGCAATTGCATGTATAGAGCACAAGATGGCCCTCTTGTATAGTAAACCTCCACAAACCATAGAAACATACAGTTCTATGAACACTATAAATCATTGTTAAGGTACTTCAGGGATGAACAGCAGGGAGTCAGCAAGTTGCTTGTTTGTGTAGATTATTTGCTTTCAGTGCAGGATCTCTGCTGAGGAGTTAAATGAACTACCTATGAAATGGTACTCATCTGAAAAGTAATCTGGATTGTAAATCTGCATGGGACTAGAATACTTATTATTGAATTCCCATTTGAAGAACTGACCTAATATTCTCAAAAGGCCATAAACTCCTTACGGACTTCAGTATGGTGTCCCAAAGACTGGGACTGTGGCCCAGTAGAGATTTTTCTTTCACTGGTTGTTACATCTTAAGTGTCGATAAAGTGGATTCTGAAAATGAACATTGGTAGAATTAGAAACAAAAATAGAAATTGCTGGAAAAAAAAACAGCAGGTCTGGCAGCATCTGAGGAGACAGAGCAGAGTTAACACTTCGGGTCCAGTTACCCTTCTTCAGAATGGTGGAATTTGTTTGTGATCAAAAGTATTTAAAAGTGAAAAGTGTAAAGAAAACCAAAGCAAGCAGAGGTGTAGTTGAATTTCTGAATTTTAAATTCTGTTGCAAATATCAATGTCCACCATGCCTAGAATAGAAGCAAAAGAAGAAATTTTCCTAGTTTGAAATGTCCTTAGCTGATTCTGAAATTATTCATATGAAGAACAGAGTCCAATTTAGCCTGAAAATTAAGCCAAAAGGATAAACTCCTGAGTCTACAGCAGACATGATTTCAGAATCATAAAATCATTTCAGAAGATAATTTCACTTATTGGTCCAGGAACTGTTCATATAAGCTGGCATGCAATAGCCCTCATACTACCTACAACCATCAATTGAAATGTTAGGAGTAACACATCAAAAAAAATATTAATATGGATAAGTTAGAAATTCTATTATCAAAACTTGAAAGAGCTGGCCATGAGAAAAAAATAGAAATATCTACCCTACAATATTGCTGAGTGGCATTTTAAGGTAATTATCTAGCAGAGAGTTAGATGGAAATTGAACACCTTATCAAATTTTTTAAACTTATAACCAGATGATCCAAGAAAACAATTCTTTCTAGATGATGTTTAGATGGTATATTCTATGCTACATTTCTTCCCACAATTTAGGGTTAGAAATGCAAAATATGGAACAAGAATAATGATCATGTATAAAGAATGTTAATCATCGACTTCACTTTTAAAAAGGTGTGAACCTGCCAAATTACAGAATCTAGCAAATTCAATATCTGATGGAAATCGAAGCTTGGTATCTCAAAGTGCCACTCTTGGTTATAACTGCTACAGAGGAATCACCTGAAATTGTAAGAATGGAAAGTAGTACATATCTGGTAAAATACTTGGACTGAAGAAAGCACATCCTTTATTGGAAAGTAATTAGGACAGAAAAAGCCTCGGGCCACAGTTGTAGCTTTAAAGCACCAACTGGAATACAGTGTATTCAAAGGTCAAATTGCTACATCGCAGTTGTGTGTCTGATTTGCAACACATGGCTCACAGAAATTCAGATTTTGTCACAGCTCTGAATAAATCTACCAAGGGCAAAAAGTGATTTTAAAACTTCCCATGATTTTCTCAGCAAGTGTTAATGAACTGATATATTCTACCTTCAATATGTCACCTTAATTTCTTCATTTTAGCGTCAGAAAGCCCCAATACAAACACTTCAATACTTGGGAAAAGTGATCCTTTATTGAGTTCAGATCTGGGAGTAATCTGCACTTGTTTTGAGACATGTATCTGTTCACTGCCCATCCAATGCCAAAATTTATTTGTATAAAATTGAATTTCATAAAGGTAGGCTTTGGCATTAGATAGGCAGTGAACATAAACAAAAAAGGTAGAGACACAGAGGTGGTTGGATATAAAAACGAGAATAAGATCATGGCAGCTGAAAGCACAGACTCAAATGGAGTAATGACAACAATTGGATAAGCACAGACACCCCAGAATTGTGAAGATGGAGATTACAGAGATGAGGGGCAAGGTAATGGCAGGATTTGAAAAGTGGGATGAATGTTTCCAAAAATTGAAGTGCTACTTAATAGGGAACAAAGTCAGTCAGCAAGCACAGGGATGGTGGTTAATAGGACTTGGAGAGAGTTGGGAAACAGGCAGACTTTTGGAAGTTTTCTCAAGTGGCAGAGTGAAGAACATGTAAAGCCAGTCAGTGCTGACAGAGCAGTCAGAAGTAACAAACAGGTGAGTGTTTCAGCAACTGGAGGGGAGTTAAATTTACTTTATCAAGATGGAAATAGGCTGTTGAAGTAGCACAGATGTGTGGTCGTAAGTTTATGATTAAATATGGCACCAAGATTAAGGATGAACCAAACTCTCAGCAGTGGCCCAAGAGGAGGATGGAGTTCAATGGATAAGAAAGTTTGTTGCTGGTACCAAAGCGAAATGGTTTTCAGTCTTCCCAGTATTTAGTTGAGGAATTTTCTGCTCATTGTGGACTGTGTCGTGCACAGTCTGAAAATGTAGATACAATGAAAGGTAACATGAGAATCAGCATGAGGCAGAGTGGGCTGTCACCAGTGTACATATGGTATTTAATGATGTGTTCTCTGATGCTGCCACCGAAGGGCTTTATGTAGGGTGGGTCAAGAATAAGATACTAAAGGCAAGAGTGGGGGTATCAGAAAAAGAAGACATTACATGCGATTCTGACTACAAATAAATAACAATGTAAGGCAATCATATAATTGGCTGTACATACGTCATGAAACATGTAAAAGTATAGGTTAGACTTGCCAGATACAAGATGCAACTTTAGTACTGTTGCAGGGAAGAAACCTGATCAAAAGGGCTGAATCCTACCAGTGTTTTCTTTTGAAAAGGTAAGATTAATGTCCCACTTTGCAGACAGGGACCTGGGAGGTTCTAATGATGGGGTAGTGCAGGTCCTGCCAGTCTGGCCTAATGTTGCCACCTGCGTCAAGGCAGTTTGTATAGTCCAGAGAAATGCCCAGCAGCCCTGATGGTAAAGCAATTACCTTCTCTGCTCTGCAATAGTGCCACCATTTTTCATCTGCAACCAAGGATCATTGTCTAACACTTTCCCTATGGCTGCATCTCCCCTCAAACACTCTCATCCATTTTAAACCACCCCCCTTTCATGGTCCCCATGCTGCCCCACTCACTCAGGAGGTGAGACCAACTTCCGTTCACTAACAGCTGTGTCACCTACTTTCATCTCACTCAATCCCTCCGTTTCTCTCAATTTAGGAGAAAACAGCCCACAGTATGTATGGCAGAAGGAACCAAGATGGGTGGTGGGCTGTCCAACTTTCAGCTTCTCAGAGTAAGGAGAAGATACTGACCCTGACTGCTCCAAATGTCCAACTGACACTTGTTTTACTGGACCCCATGACCCCTGATACAGGCCATCTCCCTTGACTTAACTGAGGGCTGTTCACAACCATGACAAACTTCCTGACTGAGTCTACACTAAATAGCATGGCAAACCAGAATCAAGAGCCCAGTCGCTCTGGCTTGGCAGGGGGTAGGGGAAAGAGAGGAAAAACAGAAAGGCAAGGCAAGAATGCTGTTACCATCCAGGGAGGTTCAAGATAAGCAGGTACTTTACAGAGCAAGTGAGCAGTCTTGAGATGCAATCCATGCAATCTGACATCTGGGGGTGCCTGTGGCTGCACAGTGTCCTGATAGCTGCATTGCAATGCTACCTGTCTGTGTGTTCCAAGTTCAACTTTAACATGCAATGGTGTCGTCTAAGTGGATTGGATAAGGGTAGAGAGGACGGCAGCTATTGGATGCCAGCATCTGCGGACAGGGGGTTAGCGCATTGGAGCATACCTTGAGATAGTGGTGCCAGGTGCCCAAGGCAGAGGTCCCAAGGAGCAAGTTAAAAGCAGAAGTCATCAGGTACCCGCTTGGAGTTTCTGGTTGAGAATTCAGCATCTAGCTTTCTTGTGGTAGGTTAGGATATTTTGTTTTTATTCGTTCACTGGATGAGGGCATTGGTGGCTAGGCAGCATTTATTGCCCAGCCCTAATCCCAGAGGGCAGTTAAGAGTCAACCACATTGCTGTGGGACTGCAGTCGCATGTAGGCCAGACCAGATAAGGATGGCAGCTTCCTTCCCTAAAGGGCATTAGTGAACCAGATGGCTTTCACCCTTCCCACCTCCTGCACCAAAAGCAACAAAGGATTTATGGCTACCGTTAAACTCTTAATTCCAGATTTTTAACATTCAGTTTAAATCCCACCATCTGCCTTGGCGGGATTCAAACCTGGGTCCCCAGAACATTAGAGATCGTAGGAACTGCCGATGCTGGAGAATCTGAGATAACAAGGTGTAAAGCTGGATGAAAACAGCAGGCCAAGCAGCAGAGGAGCGGGAAAGCTGACGTTTCGGGTCTGGGCCCTTCTTCAGAAATGCCCAGAACATTATCTGGGTTTCTAGATTAACAGTCCTAGCAATAATACTACCTCGCCATTGCCTCTCTCCATATGCATGTTAGTGAGGCAGACAACAATCAAATGATTCCCCTTGACAGGTATCTCCCTGCTGTCTAGTAAAAGTCTCTCCAACACCCAGAACTCTTTTAGAAAATATTCTAGTTGCTCCAGGTGTCAAAATAAGCCTCACTTGACCTCTCCCAGATTTCTCACTACAGCAACCTTGTTGATTCTGTTTGCCAAAAGAAGCAACAGTAACATGCAGAAAAACATTTGTACACAGCATGTGATTAGGATCTGGAATACACAAGTGCGAGGAGGAGACAGATTTAAGTGCAGTTTTCAAAAGGAAATTGAATAAAGTTGAAGGGAAAAGAAATTAAGGATTATGGGAAAAGGAGGCAGCCTATTAGTTTTTGCTGCAAGCTAGCATGGCCACAATAGGCCCAAATGATAACAATCATAGGTTTCATCACAAAATGATATGAACTCTACTCTAAAATCGAGGCTGATTTCCAGTACGATAGAGGAAACGTTGCACTGCCTTTCAAAGAGATCTTACAGCCTAATCCAGAGGGATCTTTAGTTGCCATTTCTGCCCACTCCAGCAGGATGCCACACCAGACACATATTTCCCTCTTCTCAGCCTTGTGCAAGGACTGCTCCCTCCAGGACAGCTTGGTCAACTCCTCCTTCACTCCCAACACACTGTCTCTTCTTCCCCCTCCCCACCACCACCACAGCCCTATGACACCTTCCCCTGCAGCTACAAAAAGGTGTAACATCTACTCATTTACTTCATCCCTCCTGAGTATCCAAGGACTCAAGTACACCTTCCAGGTGAAGCAGCACTTTACCTGCACTTGACCTCAATCTAGTCTACTGCATTTGCTGCTCACAATGTGGTCTCCTCTACATTGGGGAAACAAAGCATAGATTGGATGACCACTTCACAGAACACCTACCTTCTATCTGCAAAAAAAAAGAGCTTCTAGTTGCCTGGCTAACATCTGTCTCAGGCTTGCTGCAGTGCTGTAGTGCAGCTCAGCACAAGCTGGAAGAACAACACCTCATTTTCAGCTTGGGAAACTCCACATCCTCTAGACTCGATATGGAGTTCAACAATTTTAGGGCGTGAGGCATCATCGCCCATGTCCTCACCTTAATTCTCCACAAACCAGGACCTGTTATCACATGGTCTGCTATTACACACAACCCATTGTCAGCCACTTATTGCCCCCATTAGTAGCTATTCATTCTCCCTGGGTAATCATCATCTTCTTTGTCTCTCTTTAGACTCTATCTCCACTGATCATGTACTCCTTACCCCCACCACTCCCCATCTTCTGCATAAAAACCAACTTTTCCCTTACTATCACCAGTGCTGAGGAAGGGTGACTGGACTGCAATGTTAACTTTAAATTTCTTTCCACAAATGCTGACAGACCTGCTGAGCTTTTCCAGCAATTTCTGTTTTTATTTCTGATTTCCAGCATCTGTAGTTATTAGCTTTTATATCTTTTTCAGAAGCCTGATCTTCCTCTCATGTTTGTGCAAAATACCCAATGGTACTACTTGAAGCAGAGCAGTCGAATTTTGCTGGTATACTTAACCAAAAGGTCTATTCCTATCAGTAAACACGTGAACAGAACAAACCTGCATTTGTAGAGTGATAGCTTAAGGCTATCTCGCCCCCAACTTTCAAAACTCATCTGGATCAACTTATTGATTGGCTTTCATTCTAATTAAAACTAAATGAGAAAGAAAAACATTGAAAATATAGCTCTGGAATTCAGCACATCTACTTGGGTAAAGATGTGCAATGTTTGTTCTCGACCAGTCTTATTTTCCAAAGGCTCCTGTTCCACATTTATTTGAATGAAAAAAGATGAAACTCTAGAGACAGAAATGGTTTTTAACCCTCTTAATCCTGTAGCCATTCATTATTTAGAGGGATAAATAGTTTATAAAATGAAAACATAAATATGACTGTCTGTGCTGATTATGCAAGTTCTGTCCTTGTCTGGGTGGGTTTCCTTCCACAGTCCAAAAATGTGCAGGTTAGATGAACTGGCCCTGATAAATTGCTCTGTAGTGGCCACAGATGCATAGTCTAAGTGGATTAGCCATGGTTAATGCAGGGTTGAGGATAGGGTAGGATGCTCTTCAGAGGGGCAGTGCAGATTCAATGGGCTGAACAGCCTGTCTCTGCGCTGTTCGATTCTATAAAAGTGTCAATGGTACATTTTTATTAAATACAGCTTATGCTATGCAGTTAAATTCAAATAAATTAATTTTATAGTAAATCAACTTTGAAATGATCCAACCTTAAATTTGGTTTAAGTCTAAACTGGAGAAAGCATATGATTGGATATATTGGGATCTGGATAAATCAACTGAATTGTAGTCATGAAAATAGCAAAACACTGCACTCCTCCCATCTCATTCAGATGAATTTATTAGCAGTGCTTGCTTAATTAAAAAATCAGAAAAGTGATGAAGCTTTGAGCATCAGCTGGTTTATCAGATTTGAATTACATACAAATTTGAAAGTACATTTTTAGTGCTGTTGTGTTATTGGTAAATCATGAATGACAGGGAAAGTTCTCTTGCTATGTTTAGCAGTCCCATTTGGGATCAACAGGAATACTATTTTAAAAATTTTCACACTGAAAGCTACTGTAGGTTTTGCATTTTAAAAGCCCACAAATGACAAACAATAAACACTTGAGACGCTGTAGAGCTAACAATTCAAATTTCAGAAGTTAGAAAAAGTTACAACTGAACATTCAATGCTTCTCCATCCCCAAACAAGGTTAACAGATTCTGACAACATTACCAACACTCCCAATTTGTACATCATAAAAGTGACTTATGAACATGGTTTTGGAAATTCCACTAGTAATGTTGATAAAGATGCTGTCCAAATAACCAAAACTCTCAATGTATATCCATCAAAGGGAGCTGTAGGGCAACATGGAAGAGGAGATCAATATAAAGTAAAAATCAGTGTGGAATTGATGGGACAACACTTCTGGATTTTGGAAGCACAGTTTAAAAGAGGAATGCAAGTCTGCTGGTTGTAAGAATCTCAGATGCAAGTGATTTTGGCAGACCCTGCAGTTCTTATTGCAGAATGTGAACATTATTTACATTCTTGTCCAAAGTTAGAAAGTATACATAATCTGGAGAGAGAGAGAGAAAATTAATTTGATCAATAGGCTTGAGTCTCTCCAAGGTGAGGTGAAAAACATCTGCTGCCTCTGCCATTGTTCTGTCTCAAGGGACTGTCAATATTGATAATTAGTGCCAAAAATCTCATTTATTCTCCAATTAGTGATGCTTTTGTGGTCAAAATTTTACATACATACTTGGAAAAATATAACACAGGAGAATAAAATGTGCACAAGTGGATATCATTTTCAAAACTCAAAAGCATTAATAAATTCTAAAAGGTAAATTCACATGGGATATATTCCGAGATAGTAGGAACTGCAGATGCTGGAGAATCCGAGACAACAAGGTGCAGGGCTGGATG